>NC_135232.1:1080518296-1080838296 GCF_051348905.1 Ranitomeya variabilis | reverse complement strand
TTTGTGGTGTCTTCTGTGCCTGCTGTTGCTATTGCTGCTTATGTCACAAACATTTTTTTAAAATGTGGAGACTCCAAGTTGGGTCTCCATCTGGTGGGTTGCCTGTAGTGGAAGATGTGTCAGAGGCCTATTAAACTGTTTCTGCTCTGTGGAAATTGATGCCACTTTAATGGTTTGTGACAATAATTTTTTGAAATGTGGTGAATCCAAGTTGGGTCTCTTTCATGTGTGTTGCCTGGAGAAGTAGGGCTCCCAAACATGCAGGTGTGGAGCGCCCCCACACCGCCACAGGGCCGAGGGGTACCCGGAGCCGGGCCTCTGGGATCTCAGTCCTGGGATTGTCACGGTGGCTAGACCCGGTCCGTGGCCCTGTCTGTCAGTGGGGGACGTCCGTTGCAAATAGGTGCTGTTAACGGTGGTGTAGCGGTGCAGTTGTGGGGTGCAGGTCGCGGTAAATAACGAGGACACCAGGTTGCAGTCTCTTTACCTCTTTACTGGAGATCTCTCGGTCCTCAGTCCGGAATCCGGTCCACCAGGCTGCGCAAGTCCGGCCGGTCCAATGGCACCTCCAGAGTTCTCCTCACAGGTGGAAATCAGTGCCTTCCTTCTTAGCGCTTTGTGTTGTAGTCCTTCCCTGCTGTGCTTACGGAAAGTACCCCACAACTGTTGTGTCTGTTTCTTAAGTTCCCTCACAACTCGATTAACTGATCTTCTGCTAATCTTCCGTCCCTTCCTGTTGTTACAGTAAGAACGGCACCCGTTTGTCAGGTAGGCCTGGAGTTCTTCCGGGACCCTAGAGACGCCCCTCTCCCGCAATTGCCCCCCAAGACTTCATAGGTGATATGTGGTAGACAGCCCGCCTGAGACTGACTGTCCTGCCGCTGTTTGGAGTATGGCTTAAAGCTGTATATTATTCCACTCCCTCGGCGTTCCGGCCACCGGTAATGCGCCTCAGCAAGGTGCTGCCTCTTTCAACAAAACCCCTGCTGGTATTCTCCTTCTGCTTGATTTCGTTTCTCACTCAGCACAATCTATCTCGCTTCTAATCCTTTCTTAGGGCACCGCCGCTATTCTGAGCAGGCACGGTCCCGTTACGTTCTTTCAATGCCAAGCCTCTGCCAGGATCCCACCCCTGGCAGAGACCCTTCTGTCTCTTCCTCCACAACACCCTCTCTCACTAGGTGTTGCTTCGTTCGATCCAGTCAGCTTTCTCTACTCACTTCCTGCCTGACCCCCAGTTTACCCACTATGGTGGGGAGTGGCCTAATGAATAGCACCCTTAGCTCCCCCCGGAGGCCCAGCTGTGAAACATATTGGTGTCTGTGATACCTGATTGGAGGAACTCCTTCAGTGCCATCGAACGCACCATGGCTCCCCTTAGTGGCGGAGCCACAGTACTGCAACGACCAGGACTCTGGGGCGCTGCACTCCCCCCTGGTTAAACACAGTACTCCGGGACTGGGAAGAAAACAACAATACAGGTTAGCAAAAAGACATACAAATTTGTTGAGTGCAAAACAATAAGCATACTTGAACAGGCTTCCCTTTATGGGAGGTGAGGACACTTTAACGTTACAAAACATAATCAAATATCATAGCAACAGGCTACAATTTACTCTCATTACCCAACCGGGTATTCTACTAAGTGCAAATGCTGGAACAATAAATTAACATTGCCTTTAAGAAACATACACTCTTAGTTTATCAAAGGCCTTCCTATAATCACATTACAGGGCAAGGTAACTTCACATTCTCCTACTTTGAACCTGCAGGACCGCCTGTCCCTATGGCACCAGACCTACTGCCTCTCCTTTCTTTTACAGGACCGCCCCGTTCAGCCAGGGCCTACTGCCTTTCTCTACTATACATAGTATAGACATAACATTCCTTTCAATTTGAGAGCATGGAGCACACTCTGCTTGGCTCCTATAAGGACTCACTCACTAACCCCTACGGGTCTACTTTCTGTCCTTAGTAACGAACTAACTTTCTATGGGGACGCAGGGTTTACCTTCTATCCTCACCTTCGTTATTACTTCTTTACTTTCAGTTAAACGGAACTCTACATCTACCCCTACGGGCTTTCTGCATCTTTCTCTTCAAAGAACATTATCTAGGTTTCACATTTTAAACAAATTAAACACACATAACTTTTCCATGAAAAACAGTTACATTTTCTTCAAAGCATTATCTCGACATTACTGTTCTAAAACAGTATCACTTTCAAGTTCAATTCTAACCTCCCCTTTAAGAGGAGATCAAGTCTTTCTGAGGTAGCTCTTCTTCTCAGCCTACCAGTCCATGCAAAGGCTCCGGAATGGTATCTTCGCAAAATGTCTTTAAACAAAACCAGTAGGAAGCACCTTTAAGAAGGTGCAAACTATTTACAAGAAAGTTCAAATCATGCACAGTCCATGATTTCGCAGTTTGTGTAACTTTGTGCAAAACTTCAAGAAAACAACAATAGTGACCCCGGGTCAACAAAGGGGTCACCTTTTTAAAGTTTACCCTGGACGGGTTTAGCAGCAACTTAAAGAACAAACAGTAACTATTTACATTTTCATAAAAGAGCATTCAATTCAGAATCCCCCACGAGGCGCCACCTGGCGGGGGAACCCCTGCAATACAGGCAGGTCAGATTCCAGATTCACTCCCGCGGCCAGGTACACCCCATGGGTGCGGGTCTGTTGCACAACCAGATCGTGTGCGGTGATGAGGGTCTGCGTTCCCACGTCTTTCTGCGCTGGTACATCAGGAACATTGGTCACTTGGAAAGGCACTTCCTTGGCCACTACGGTGGTTGCGGGGGTCATGCGGCAGATCGCAGGTTCTGTGATCAGACAGGTGGGGGCGACCGGGGTGGTTACGGATCGATCACACGGTGGCACCTTGGCTACAGGGGCTGGTTTCTCTTTCTTGTAGACGTTCAGAGCAAACCACCCCTTTTCCCCAAAATGCCGGGTGTAAGTAACGCTATCCCCCGGGTAGAGGTCCCGATCGGGGTGGCCCTCTCTAAGGTGTGACTCAACATCCCGTCGGTTGACAAAGATCTCCGCATATAGCCCCGGTTCCTTAATAAAGCCCCAGCCTCCTCGGAGCTTAAAGGTGGTGACGATGCCCTGCCTGCGCGGGGCCTGGTGAATGGTGGGGTCCTTGCGGGCCCGATCCTTGACCGCCAAATCCTTTTGATGGTGAGCCTCCCGCCCAGCCTGATGTACTTTCTCCTCCTCTCGCCACCGATGTTCTAGCTGGATTTGGTATTCCTCCCAGCTTAGGGCCTGTACCATCTCCCCCTTCTGGGTCTCCACCCCGGGGAACCCCATAAGATTGGATCCGGGGTTCACCCAGCGGCACACCGTGCGCTCCGCGTGGACCTCACACAGCAAGGGAGTAGGGGTGATTGGGGCTCGCATACGGTGTTCCATGCCCGTGGCTTCCTCCCATGGTAGCAGGCGCTGGAGTCTATGGGTTCCCGGGAGAGGTGGTGCCGCTACAGGACCCACTAACACACCCTCGGCTGGCGGGGCAGGATCGGCGGACTCACCAACTGGTACGAGTTCACTTTCCGTAGCAGGTCCCGCTGGTTCTTCCGGTGAGAACTCCGATGTCCGGGAACCCTCTACCAGCTCCACCGGGTGCGGAGCCTGGACTCTCACATTCAGTTGGAGGAGCTGGTTATATAAGTCCTCCATCTCAGCTCTCAGGAATCTGGTGTTATCCACGGAGGACGGGCTACTGGGCTCATCCGGGTAGTCGGGGGAGACTTCCACTTCAACCCCACTGTCGGGTTCGGAGCTGCTGGCCATAGCGTCCTCCACGCGGGTCACTTCCTGGTCTTTTTCCCGCTCTCTCCTTCGGGAGCGGTTTCGTTTTCTCTGCCTCCGCCCCCCATTAAGAATTAGGAGGCGGATCTCTGCTGCTGACGGACACGTCCTCACCGTGCAGAAATATTTAGACTGGGCGGCCATTGCTGTTCGCGCTCTCCAACTTGTCTACGCCCACTCCACGCCCCTCTTCTCTTCCTGCGCTCTCCTCAGCGCTGCAATGGCGGCGGATTTTGGCGGCAAATGGCACAACACACAGTCTTTTCAATAAAGTATGGTTCAAGTACAGTAAATCACAGTCTCTAGGCACACATGACCTGATTCTTCAGGCTTAAGTAGATCCTGTTCGTGACGCCAAGTTGTGGAGCGCCCCCACACCGCCACAGGGCCGAGGGGTACCCGGAGCCGGGCCTCTGGGATCTCAGTCCTGGGATTGTCACGGTGGCTAGACCCGGTCCGTGGCCCTGTCTGTCAGTGGGGGACGTCCGTTGCAAATAGGTGCTGTTAACGGTGGTGTAGCGGTGCAGTTGTGGGGTGCAGGTCGCGGTAAATAACGAGGACACCAGGTTGCAGTCTCTTTACCTCTTTACTGGAGATCTCTCGGTCCTCAGTCCGGAATCCGGTCCACCAGGCTGCGCAAGTCCGGCCGGTCCAATGGCACCTCCAGAGTTCTCCTCACAGGTGGAAATCAGTGCCTTCCTTCTTAGCGCTTTGTGTTGTAGTCCTTCCCTGCTGTGCTTACGGAAAGTACCCCACAACTGTTGTGTCTGTTTCTTAAGTTCCCTCACAACTCGATTAACTGATCTTCTGCTAATCTTCCGTCCCTTCCTGTTGTTACAGTAAGAACGGCACCCGTTTGTCAGGTAGGCCTGGAGTTCTTCCGGGACCCTAGAGACGCCCCTCTCCCGCAATTGCCCCCCAAGACTTCATAGGTGATATGTGGTAGACAGCCCGCCTTAGACTGACTGTCCTGCCGCTGTTTGGAGTATGGCTTAAAGCTGTATATTATTCCACTCCCTCGGCGTTCCGGCCACCGGTAATGCGCCTCAGCAAGGTGCTGCCTCTTTCAACAAAACCCCTGCTGGTATTCTCCTTCTGCTTGATTTCGTTTCTCACTCAGCACAATCTATCTCGCTTCTAATCCTTTCTTAGGGCACCACCGCTATTCTGAGCAGGCACGGTCCCGTTACGTTCTTTCAATGAAAAAGCCTCTGCCAGGATCCCACCCCTGGCAGAGACCCTTCTGTCTCTTCCTCCACAACACCCTCTCTCACTAGGTGTTGCTTCGTTCGATCCAGTCAGCTTTCTCTACTCACTTCCTGCCTGACCCCCAGTTTACCCACTATGGTGGGGAGTGGCCTAATGAATAGCACCCTTAGCTCCCCCCGGAGGCCCAGCTGTGAAACATATTGGTGTCTGTGATACCTGATTGGAGGAACTCCTTCAGTGCCATCGAACGCACCATGGCTCCCCTTAGTGGCGGAGCCACAGTACTGCAACGACCAGGACTCTGGGGCGCTGCACAGGCATGCACTAAGTTTCACTCAACTACCTGTGTTACTATCCTTATATTTTTCTAAAAATAGTACTCTATGAAACTGATGTTTGTGCCATCTGAGTGTGGTTGGGAAAAAAAAATTGGAACAGCTGCATGAGGTATCAGGGCTCCCAGCTCACATCGCTCCCTTAACCACTAGGTCTTCATTGAAACTTTAATTCATAGCTGTAAATACTGGCCCATACCCTGATACTTCATGCAGGGCCCATGGCTGACTGCTTCTGTGCCATTATAAAATGTTCCACTGTGGGTCAATTGATGCCACTTTTCATGGTGTCTGCCACTAATTTTATCTTTTTGGGAAGCTTTTTGTCACCCCTTAAGGTGTTGCCTATACATTGGCCTCTGATTAAATGTTATGGGGTTCGGTTATGTTCGTCGAACCGTTCAGCGAACATCGGGACGTTCGGCGAACCAAACTGAACCTTTAAATGTTTGCTCATTTCTAGTCAACAAAGTGCAGCAGTGCATGCATGGTACGTGCTCTCAATGCTCACATGTAATACGAGAATCAGTGTGAGTATGGTATATAGATAACATTTTAATTATATTTATATAATAAATTTAGATATAATACGTAATGTAAGTATAGATAATAGTTGATTTGATATTAACAGACACGGATATGTATCATGATATTGATACTTAAAGGGAGTCTGTCACCCCAAAAATCGTATATGAGCAAAGGCCACCGGCATCAGGGGCTTATCTACAGCATTCTGTAATGCTGTAGATAAGCCCCCGATGTAACCTGAAAGGTAAGAAAAACAGGTTATATTATACTCACCCAGGGGCGGTCCCGCTGCGGTCCGGTCCGATGGGCGTCACGATCTTGGTCTAGCGCCTCCCATCTTCATGCGATGACGTCCTCTTCTTGTCTTCCTGCCGCGGCTCCGGCGCAGGCGTACTTTGTCTGCCCTGTTGAGGGCAGAGCAAAGTACTGCAGGCCCCGGATCCAAAGTGGCTGCGGGGCTCCTTCCGGGTCTTGCAGGGAGGTGGCTTAAGCGCCTGCTGAAAGCAGGCGTCGGCAAGCCTCCTGCACTACCTGTCAGATCCCTGATCTGACACAGTGCTTTGCAAAGTGTCAGATTAGCGATCTGACACTATATAGTCATGTCCCCCCCGGGACAAAGTAAAAAAGTAAAAAAAAAATATTTACATGTGTAAAAAAAAATACATTCCTAAATAAAGGAAAAAATATATATTGTTCCAATAAATACATTTCTTTATCTAAATAATAAAAAAATTAAAGTACACATATTTAGTATCGGTGCGTCCGTAACGACCCGACCTATAAAACTGTCCCACTAGTTAACCCCTTCAGTGAACACCGTAAAAGAAAAAAAAAAACGAGGCAAAAAACGCTTTATTATCATACCGCCAAGCAAAAAGTAGAATAACACACGATCAAAAAGACGGATATAAATAAACATGGTACCGCTAAAAACATAATCTTGTTCCACAAAAAAATAAGCCACCATACAGCATCATCAGCGAAAAGATAAAAAAGTTATTTTCCTCAGAATAAAGCGATGCAAAAATAATTATTTTTTATATAAAATAGTTTTTATCGTATAAAAGCGCCAAAACATAAAAAAAAGATATAAATGAGGTATCGCTGTAATCGCAATGACAAGAAGAATAAAACTGCTTTAGCAATTTTAGCAAAAGTGGAATGGTATAAACGCCCCCCCCAAAAGAAATTCATGAATAGCTGGTTTTTGGTCATTCTGCCTCACCAAAATCGGAATAAGAAGCGATCAAAAAATGTCACATGTCCAAAAATGGTACCAATAAAAACGTCAACTAGTCCCACAAAAAACAAGACCTCACATAACTCTGTGGAAGAAAATATGGAAAAATTATAGCTCTCAAAATGTGGAGACGCAAAAAATATTTTTTGCAATAAAAAGCGTCCTTTAGTGTCTGACAACTGCCAATCATAAAAATCCGCTAAACCCCCCCCCCACTATAAATAGTAAATCAAACCCCCCTTCATCACCCCCATAGTTAGGGAAAAATAATAAAATAAAATAAAGTATTTATTTCCATTTTCCCATTAGGGTTAGGGTTAGGGTTGGGGCTATAGTTAGAGTTAGGTTTTGGTGTACATTTACGGCTGGGATTAGGGTTTGGATTAGGGTTAGGGGTGTGTCAGGGTTAGTGGTGTGGTTAAGGGTCATGGTTGGGATAAGGGTTAGGGTTGTATTGGAGTTAGGTGTGTGGTTAGGGTTGGGATTAGGGTTAGGGGTGTGTTGGGGTTAAGGGTGTGGTTAGGGTTATGGTTAGGGTTGGGATTAGGGTTAGGGGTGTATTTGGGTTAGGATTTCAGTTAGAATTGGGGGGATCCACTGTTTAGGCACATCAGGGGCTCTCCAAACGCGACATGGCGTACAACCTCAATTCCAGCCAATTCTGCTTTGAAAAAGTAAAACAGTGCTCCTTCCCTTCCGAGCTCTCCCTTGCGGCCAAACAGGGGTTTACCCCAACATATGGGGTATCAGCATACTGAGGACAAATTGGAGAACAACTTTTGGGGTCCAATTTCTTTTGTTACCATTGGGAAAATAAAAATTTGGGGGCTAAAAAATCATTTTTGTGGGAAAAAAAAGGATTTTTTATTTTCACGGCTCTGCGTTATAAACTGTAGTGAAACACTTGGGGGTTCAAAGTTCTCACAACACATCTAGATAAGTTCCTTGGGGGTTTAGTTTCCAATATGGGGTCACTTGTGTGGGATTTCTACTGTTTACGTACATCAGGGGCTCTGCAAATGCAACGTGACGCCTGCAGACCAATCCATCTAAGTCTGCATTCCAAACGGTGCTTCTTCCCTTCCGAGCTCTGCCATGCGCCTAAACGGTGGTTCCCCCCCCACATATGGGGTATTAGCGTACTCAGGACAAATTGTACAAAAACTTTTGGGGTCCTATTTCTCCTGTTACCCTTGGGAAAATGCAAAACTGGGGGCTAAAAAATAATTTTTGTGGAAAAAAAAGATTTTTTATTTTCATGGCTCTGCGTTATAAACTATAGTGAAACACTTGGGGGTTCAGAGTTCTCTCAGCACAGCTAAATAAGTTCCTTAGGGGGTCTAGTTTCCAATATGGGGTCACTTGTGGGGGGTTTCTGCTGTTTAAGTACATCAGGGGCTCTGCAAACACAATGTGACGCCTGCAGACCATTCCATCTAAGTTTGCATTCCAAACAGCGCTCCTTCCCTTCCAAGCTCTGCCATGCGCCCAAACGGTGGTTCTCCCCACATATGGGGTATCAGCGTACTCAGGACAAATAGGATAACAACTTTTGGGGTCCAAATCCTCTTGTTACCATTGGGAAAATAAAAATTTGGGGGCTAAAAATCATTTTTGTGGAAAAAAAAAGGATTTTTTATTTTCACAGCTCTGCATTATAAACTGTAGTGAAACACTTGGGGGTTCAAAGTTCTCACAACACATTTAGATAAGTTCCTTGGGGGCTCTAGTTTCCAATATGTGCTCACTTGTCGGGATTTCTACTGTTTAGGTACATCAGGGGCTCTGTAAACGCAATGTGACGCCTGCAGACCATTCCATCTAAGTCTGCATTCCAAACGGCGCTCCTTCCCTTCCAAGCTCTGCCATGCGCCCAAACGGTGGTTCCCCCCCACATATGGGGTATTAGCGTACTCAGGACAAATTGGAAAACAACTTTTGGGGTCCAATTTCTCCTGTTACCCTTGGGAGAATACAAAACTGGGGGCTAAAAAATAATTTTTGTGGAAAAAATTTTTTTATTTTTATTTTCACGGGTCTGCGTTATAAACTGTAGTGAAAAACTTGGGAGTTCAAAGTCCTCACAACACATCTAGATAAGTTCCTTAGGGGGTATACTTTCCAAAATGGTGTCACTTGTGGGGGTTTCAATGTTTAGTTTCAGGCTTTAACCGTCTTCAGTTACGAAGAGTGGCCTCAAACTGTCCCTGGAACTGGGACCCTAACTATTCCTGTCCCGGGGGAACTCTTGAAGGTAGAGAGTCCCGAGTCTCCGATCTTACTATGCTCCTCTTAAACCCTGATCAGTTCCCTCCCCCACTCCATAAGGCATGGGACAGAAATGTAAGGTAATCAAGACACAAAGACAAAACAGCGATAACAGAAAACCTCTATAATACAAAACCACTAACCAACAATAGGGAGGAGGATAGGGACAGTGAGGAATAAACTAAATGGGAACAGTGACCAGGAGATAAACACACATGTACTACAGCAAACCATAGTTCACTACTCCAACAACTCAACTTTAACCACTTAACTTTAGCACACAGCACATGAAGACAAACCTTTCTCTGGCAGGGACAAGAAGGTCTGGACAGTTTTTATAGGAAGAGGTAATCTAGGGTTGCTCGATCCGATCATGTAAAATCGGAATTATACCGATTTTCTCCATGATACATACATGCAACATACTACATACATACTACATACATACAACATACATACAACATACACTCACCGGCCACTTTATTAGGTACACCTGTCCAACTTCTTGTTAACACTTAATTTCTAATCAGCCAATCACATGGCGGCAACTCAGTGCATTTAGGCATGTAGACATGGTCAAGACAATCTCCTGCAGTTCAAACCGAGCATCAGTATGGGGAAGAAAGGTGATTTGAGTGCCTTTGAACGTGGCATGGTTGTTGGTGCCAGAAGGGCTGGTCTGAGTATTTCAGAAACTGCTGATCTACTGGGATTTTCACGCACAACCATCTCTAGGGTTTACAGAGAATGGTCCGAAAAAGAAAAAAAATCCAGTGAGCGGCAGTTCTGTGGGCGGAAATGCCTTGTTGATGCCAGAGGTCAGAGGAGAATGGGCAGACTGGTTCGAGCTGATAGAAAGGCAACAGTGACTCAAATCGCCACCCGTTACAACCAAGGTAGGCCTAAGAGCATCTCTGAACGCACAGTGCGTCGAACTTTGAGGCAGATGGGCTACAGCAGCAGAAGACCACACCGGGTACCACTCCTTTCAGCTAAGAACAGGAAACTGAGGCTACAATTTGTACAAGCTCATCGAAATTGGACAGTAGAAGATTGGAAAAACGTTTCTTGGTCTGATGAGTCTCGATTTCTGCTGCGACATTCGGATGGTAGGGTCAGAATTTGGCGTAAACAACATGAAAGCATGGATCCATCCTGCCTTGTATGGAGCATCTTTGGGATGTGCAGCCGACAAATCTGCGGCAACTGTGTGATGCCATCATGTCAATATGGACCAAAATCTCTGAGGAATGCTTCCAGCACCTTGTTGAATCTATGCCACGAAGAATTGAGGCAGTTCTGAAGGCAAAAGGGGGTCCAACCCGTTACTAGCATGGTGTACCTAATAAAGTGGCCGGTGAGTGTACATACTACATACATACATACATACAACATACATACATACATACAACGTACATACTACATACATACTACATACATACAACATACATACTACATACAATACATTCATACATCACATACAATACATATAGCATACAGTACATATAACATAGAGTACATACTCACCATCACTTGTCACTTTGATCCCCGAAGCCAGTGTCACCTGTAAAAAATATTAAAATAGCAAACAAACAATATACTCCCTGATCCGCAGAAATCCACGAGTTTCCGATGACAATCTCCCGTGAAGAGCAGCAGCATTAGCTGATGCGACCAATCTCTAGGGGCTCCAGGAATACAATGACGGGAGGGAGGTATCCTTCCACACTGTATTCCTCCGCCACTGTAAAAAATAGTCCCTAGTCTCACTTTTGGCATTGCTGTGTGAGAAAGTTCCCACGCAGCAAATGCCATAAAGTGAAACCAGTGAACTACAGTAACCTCTCAGTGATGCACTGCAGGAGCCATTGTCTCCTGTCAGTGTGTCACTGGAGGTCTATAGAGCAGTGACATCACCCGATGTCACTGTTCTATAGGGGAGATCGTCGTGGGACACGTTATTAATTGGACTGCATCGGACAGGGAGTATACGGTTTATTATTTTACTTTTTTTGCAGGCGCTGAAGTATGGTAAGTATGGTGAAATTAAGAATAATAAAATACTTTTTTCTGGCTGTGTCTTAATTTTTTTTTAACTCTTTCACTACTCTAGGATTAATAATAGATAGGCGTCTTATTGACGCTTCGCCATTATTAACCTGGCTTAATCTCACCTTACAATAGAAAGGTGACATTAACCCCTTATTACCCCATATCTCACCGCTACTCGGGAGTGGGAAAAGAGGGGCTAAGTGCCGGAATTGGTGCATCTTACAGATGCGCCATTTCTGGGGCGTCTGGAGGCTGGTATTTGTAGCCGGCGGGGCCAATATCCATGGCCCCTCTCTAGGCTATGAATATCATCCCGCAGCTGTCTGCGTAGCCTTTCTGGCTATAAAATATAGGGGGACCCCACGTCATTTTTATGGGGGGCATCCCCCTATTTTGATGGCCAGTAAAGGCTACGCAGACAGCTGCGGGCTGATATTCATAGCCTGTGAGGGGCCATGGGTATTACCCCCTTCCCAGGCTACAAATATTGGCCCCCGGCCATCAGCTTTCCCCCTCTGGGAGCCCACGCCATTTTTTTCCGTTTTTTCTTTTTTTAATTAACGCTCATTAAGAAACATCGGCCTTTCTATTATATATCCATGGATATATCTATCTATAGATATATTTATAGATAGATATATCTATAGATACATAGATGTATCTATCTATATATCTGGCTTCTTTCACACATCAGGTTTTTGCCATCAGGCACAATCCGGCAAGTTTTGAAAGAAACGGATCGTTTTTTTTCCGCCGGATCCGTTTTTTTTCTCATAGAGTTGTATTAGCACCGGATTACGCCTAATGGCCACATGTTTCATCCGTTTTTTGCCGGATCCTTCAGAAAAGCTGTTTCTGCCGGACGGAGAAAGCGTACAGAAGAACGTTTTTTCTGTCCGGCGAAAAAACGAACAGCGACGGATCCAGCGAAAAATGTATGAAACTGAGATCTGAAATGATGAATCCGGCCTCCGAATCGTTTTTTACATGCATTTTTTCCATTGAAATCATGCACATTTTCCGTTCTCTCTCTAAAAAACGGATCCTTTGCAAATAGTGAAATACTGATGTAACTGATCCATTTTTTTGTTTGTTTTTTTTAGAGAGTTTGTGTTTCTTCTGTACGTTTTCTCCATCTGGCGGAAACAGCTTTTCTGAAGGATCCGGCAAAAAATGGATGAAACGTGTGGCCATTAGGCGTAATCCGGCGCTAATACAACTCTATGAGAAAAAAACGGATCCGGCGTAAAAAAAAAACGATCTGTTTTTTTCAAAACTGGCCGGATTGTGCCTGACGGCAAAAACCTGATGTGTGAAAGCAGCCAGATATATGGATAGATACATCTATGTATCTATAGATATATCTATCTATAAATATATCTATAGATCGATATATCCATAGATATATAATAGAAAGGCCGATGTTTCTTAATGAGCGTTTAATTAAAAAAAAAAAATCGGAAAAAAATGGCGTGGGCTCCCGCGCAATTTTCTGCGCCAGAGAGGAAAAGCTAATGGCCGGGGGCCAATCTTTGTAGCCAGGGAAGGGGGTAATACCCATGGCCCCTCCCAGGCTATGAATATCAGCCCACAGCTGTCTGCGTAGCCTTTACTGGCTATTAAAATAGGGGGACGCCCCCCCAAAAAATGACGTGGGGTCCCCCTATATTTTATAGCCAGAAAGGCTTCGCAGACAGCTGCGGGCTGATATTCATAGCCTAGAGAGGGGCCACGGATATTGCCCCCCCCCCCCCCGGCTACAAATACCAGCCCCCAGCCGCCCCAGAAATGGTGCATCTGTGAGATGCGCCAATTCCGGCACTTAGCCCCTCTCTTCCCACTCCCGAGTAGCTGTGGGATATGGGGTAATAAGGGGTTAATGTCACCTTGCTATTGTAAGGTGGCATTAAGTCGGGTTAATAATGGAGAGGCGTCAATAAGATGCCTATCCATTATTAATCCTAGAGTAGTGAAAGAGTTAAAAACAAAATAAAGACACAGCCAGAAAAAAGTATTTTATTATTCTTAATTTCACCATACTTACGATACTTCAGCGCCTGCAAAAAACGTAAAATAATAAACCGCATACTACCTGTCCGATGCAGTCCAATTAATAACGAGTGTCCCACGACGATCTCCCCTATAGAACAGTGACATCGGGTGATGTCACTGCTCTATAGGACCTTCAGTGACACACTGACAGGAAACAATGGCTCCTGCAGGGCATCACTGAGAAGTTACTGTAGTTCACTGGTTTCACTTTTTTTGCATTTGCTGCGTGGGAACTTTCTCACACAGCAGTGCCAAAAGTGAGACTAGGGACTATTTTTTACAGTGGCGGAGGAATACAGTGGGGAAGGATACCACCCTCTCGTCATTGTATTCATGGAGCCCCTAGAGAGCGGTCGCATTAGCTGATGCTGCTGCTCTTTACGGGAGATCATCGTGGGACACTCGTGGATTTCTGCGGATCAGGAAGTATATTGTTTGTTTGTTATTTTAATATTTTTTACAGGTGACACTGGCTTCGGGGAACAAAGTGACAAGTGCTGGTGAGTATGTACTCTGTTATATGTACTGTATGTCTGTATGTATGTATTGTATGTAATGTATGAATGTATTGTATGTAGTATGTATGTTGTCTGTATGTTGTATGTATGTTGTATGTATGTAGTATGTTGTATGTATGTATGTAGTATGTATGTAGTATGTATGTAGTATGTATGTATTTTGTATGTATATAGTATCTATGTAGTATGTTGTATGTATGTATGTATGTAGTATGTATGTTAGTATGTATGTAGTATGTTGTATGTTTGTATGTTGTATGTATGTAGTATCAATGTAGTATGTTGTATGTATGTAGTATGTATATAGTATGTTGTATGTATGTAGTATCTATGTAGTATGTTGTATGTATATTGTATGTATGTAGTATGTATGTAGTATGTTGTATGTATGTATGTAGTATGAATGTTGTATGTATGTATGCATGTAGTATGTATGTAGTATGTAGTATGTATGTTGTATGTATGTATGTTTTACGTATGTCCCCCAAGAGCCCCGCACAGACCCCTGAGAGGCTCGCACAGACCCCCAGCAGGCCTGCACAGACCCCCGGCAGGCCCACACAGACCCCCGGCAGGCCCGCACAGACCCCTGAGAGGCCCGCACAAACCCCCGACAGGCCCGCACAGACCTCTGGCAGGCCCGCACAGACCCCCGGCAGCTCGCACAGACCCCCGACGGTCCCGCACAGACCCCGCCGGCACACACAGACTCCGCCGGCACACACAGACCCCGCCCGCACACACACAGACCCCGCCCACACACACAGACCCTGCCCGCACACACAGACCCGTACAGTCTCCGACTTTTTATCCCCATTGACTTCAATGAGGATCGGAAATCGGAATTCCCAATCGCCGATTTTCAAGTGTGATCGGACCGATCCTTTCCCATCCGATTTTTAGGGTGATCGATCAACCCTAGTAATGACCAGACCAGAAGCAGCTGAGATAGAGCTGCATGTTTCTGAACAGCATAGAAAGAGTTGTTAATAGCATAGAAAGGGTTGTTAATCTCTTCAACACCAGAGGAAACTAAATCCATTTAATATGGGGCACAAATCACACCCTCTCTAAAGAAGACCTGCGATTCATTATCCGTCGTGACTGTCTAACACCAGGTCTTCCAGGGCCACCCACGTGACAATTTTTTTGTGTCACATATACATATTTTCACATCTTTGTCACATGATGTATTAATGTATGTATCTGTAACTGATGTTGTTTACCTTGGATTAAACACTGTTAAAAGTGCTATACATGTGATTTATGGTATATTATTCTGGCATTATAGGTCTCTATTACTCTGAGGCACTCTGTTTATTATGTATTAAGCATCAATATCATGATCTGTATCTGTATTTGTTAATATCAAATCAAGTGTTATCTATACTTACATTATCGTATTTTTCTAAATGTATTATATAATTTCAATTTTATCTGTAGGTACATGCCATACTCACAATGATTCTCGTATTACGTGTGTACTGAGAGCACTTATCGCATGTGCACTGCTGCACTGTGGTGAGGAGGTGCTCTCCCATTGTGACGCGTCACCCTAGTTAGAGATTCAGTCATGTGACCGGATCATGTGTCGGGTGAAGGGCGCATGTTTTTGACTGCTGTACTATTCTCTATGATCTACCTGTGCCACTTACCGTATATATGGTGGCCTAATCATTATATTTATGGTCTAGAATATATTTTCATGTTATTATCTAGGCTGGGTAAATACCCACTTCCTAATAGAGTATTAGCAACAATTGTCTAATTTAACCCTATTCATACTGGATGTTCACTCTCTAATTGCACGACTCGTTAGAGGGTTGATTATGACTTGTAGGATCGCTACTTCCAACAGGTGGCGCTATAGAGTTAAGTCCTCTTTTTCTCAGAAGAGGCAATTTGCATATTTAATTTCCCAGAGGAGCATTGTATGGCAAATAAGCCTCCTTACCTTGACAAGCCAGAGATGGTATGTCACTCTCCATAAGGAGAAACGATACCCCTTAGACCCCAGTCCAGAGCCTCTCACCTAGCCAAATTAGTTCTCATGCTTCGCACTGGCGAGGGCCAACAGCCCGAAACACCGTGTCTGTGAATTGAGATACTGATTTGGCTTTTATCCTAAGTCATATTGCACGACTCGTTAGAGGGTTGATTGTGACTTGTAGGATCGCTACTTCCAACAGGTGGCGCTATAGAGTTAAGTCCTCTTTTTCTCAGAAGAGGCAATTTGCACACTCTCTATATAGGATTCTATACACGATTGTGAAGATGTATTTGGTTTGCTTTCGGTTTACTGTTATCATGTCCAGAGTTTTAACTCTTGTGACATTCAGTATATAATGTATTATTCACTTTTATTATATCATCCTAATAAAATTTATTTTAGCACAATTTCTCATCGTTTTGCTCCTTCATGGTTGCAGTAGGTTCATATACTTATTTTTGAAGGGATCATTTTTATTGTTGTGAGGAAGTTTGTTGGCTTCATACTAAGCCACATGTTGTTCGTGCTTCTGTGAACAGCCTGAGGGACCTAAATGTGCTTGCTACCATGGCCTGCAGCGTCTCCAGACTTGTCTCCCATAGAGCATATCTGAGACATTATTGATTGATAATTGCAAAGGGAGCTGATAGCAGCTAATATTTATGATTTGTGTGTCCAAGTGTAATAGTATGCAGGTACTGAGCATGTCACCACGGAACAGACAGACCAACAGTTGAGGGGTTTAATAACAGGAATCAGGTTCTCCTCGCAGGGAGGAAGCAATGGAATATAATTAGCAATAAAGCAGTGCAAAAATATGGGAGTCAAACAGTGTAACAGAAATAAGCAGGATTTCTTGAGAAAAGAACACTTATCAGTCTGATGAGGACTTGCTTGAAGGGTCGTCTTCTCCAACGTAGGCACCGAGAAACAGCGGCACTTGTCGTCCCTCTGTTGTCCGTGGGCTGAGTAGTCTCTAGGAGCCTGCTGCCTGGGGTTTCGGGAGTTAATATGATATGCACAGGCTCTGAGTCTTTAGCTTTTACAGCACAGTTTATCCCGGGAAAACGATGGCTAGTCTATTATTAAGTCTCTCACCAGGAATCAGGGGCTCTGCACTGATACCGTGGGTACCAGGGGTCACAGTCTCTGTACTGATACCGCAGGTACCAGGGGGTCGCAGTCTTTACATGGGGCCAATGTCTCTACACGGGTCTCAAAGCACCCCTCTCCAGTCACAGCAGAGTCCGCTTTCATGTACTCACAAGATGCAGTCTTTCTGAGCAATCTCCCTGTATTTGTCCTCTGACCGGGAGCTCTCTCTCTCCCGGAGCACAGCTGCGCCCTGCTCTGACAGCTGCTCCAGCTGCTCCCACTGCCGCCGCTGCTCTGTACCTTGCGCGCATGCCTTTCCCGCTTTCTGCCCGGTTTCCTTTCTGTCCCAGTCTCTAAGTCTGTCCCCTGGGGAACCTGTAGCACAGCTCAATGGTTCCAGGCACAGAGCCGAGAAGGTAACCGCCCCCGGACTCTTCTTGTGCTTCACCTCGTTAGACAAGTCCATTCAGAACATTCCTCAAACAACCATTAATAACCTCATTAATAGCAACAAAGGTGTGTAGCTGCCTGTATTTCTGCACATGGTGCTCATACTCATACTCAATACTGAATTCATTGAGATGTTTTGAAAATGTTGTTGCTATTTTTTCATAATTTGCATATAAATTGGAGGAATGAAGGTTTAAGCATAATAACAGATGTGGATTCTTTACTGTAAGAGCAGTGAGACTATGGAACTCTCTGCCGTATGATGTTGTAATGAGTGATTCATTACTAAAATTTAAGAGGGGACTGAATACCTTTCTTGAAAAGTTTAATGTTACAGGGTATATACACTAGATTCCTTGATAGGGTGTTGATCCAGGGAACTAGTCTGATTGCCGGATGTGGAGTCAGGAAGGAATTTTTTTTCCCTAATGGGGAGCTTATTCTTTGCCACATGAGTTTTTTTGCCTTCCTCTGGATCAACATGTTAGGGCATGTGAGGTTAGGCTATGGGTTAAACTAGATGGACTTAAAGTCTTCCTTCAACCTTAATAACTATGTTACTATCTACTATATAATTGTCTAAGGGTCACTTCTGTCTGTCTGTCCTTCTGTCTGTCATGGATATTCATTGGTCGCGGCCTCTGTCTGTCATGGAAATCCAATTCGCTGATTGGTCATGGCAAAACGCCCACGACCATTGTCACGACCAATCAGCGACGGGCACAGTCCGGCGGCAACATGGCCGCTCCTTCCTCCCTGCAGTCACTGCCCACTCCATACTCCCCTCCAGTCAGCCCTCACACAGGGTTAATGCCAGGGTTACTGGAGCGCGGTCTAACGCACTCCGGTTACGCAGCTATTAACCCTGTGTGACCAACGTTTTTACTATTGATGCTGCGTATACAGCATTAATAGTAAAAAGATCTAATGTTACAAATAAGAATAATAAAAAAAAACGTTATTCTCACCCTCCGATGTGGCGCGGTGTCCTCGGCAGTGCAAGCGGCAGGTTCCGGTGGCAAGGATGCTATGCGCGAAGGACCTGCCATGACGTCACGGTCATGTGACCGCGACGTCATCACAGGTCCTGCGTGCCTGCGCGAGAAGGACCTGCCATGATGTCATGGTCATGTGACCGCGACGACGTCATCACAGGTCCTGCGCTCGTACCAACCCTGGGACCGGAAGTGACAGGACTACAAGGGGCCCTCGGAAGGTGAGTATATGTTTATTTTTTATTTTTTAACCTGTGACATATGTGGCTGGGCAATATACTACGTAGCTGGGCAATATACTACGTGACTAGCCAATATATTACGTGGCTGGGCAATATACTACGTAGCTGGGCAATATACTACGTGACTGGCCGATATACTACGTGGCTGGGCAATATACTATGTGGCTCTGTGCTGTATACTACGTCGCTGTGCAATATACTACGTGGCTCTGTGCTGTATACTATGTCACTGGGCAATATACAACGTAACTGGGCAATATACTACGTGACTGGGCAATATACTACGTCGCTGGGCAATATACTACGTCACTGGGCAATATACTACGTAACTGGGCAATATACTATGTCACTGGGCAATGTACTATGTAACTGGGCAATATACTACGTCACTGGGCAATATACTACGTAACTGGGCAATATACTACGTGACTGGGCAATATACTACGTCGCTGGGCAATATACTACGTCACTGGGCAATATACTACGTCGCTGGGCAGTATACTATGTCACTGGACAATGTACTACGTCGCTGGGCAATATACTACGTAACTGGGCAATATACTACGTCACTGGGCAATATACTACGTAACTGGGCAATATACTACGTTGTTGGGCAATATACTACGTGGCTGGGCAATATACTACGTGGGCTGTGCAATATACTACGTGGACATGCATATTCTAGAATACCCGATGCGTTAGAATCGGGCCACCATCTAGTGTTACTATATCTATCTATCTATCTATCTATCTATCTATCTATCTATCTATCTATCTATCATGTGGTTTCCATAATACCAAGATTTTCCCTTCTTGGTTTCACCACCACACTAACGCTCTGCTGCTATTGCTAAGGGAAGCCATGTATGACTCTTCAGTTATAGAGAGGTAATCTAATATGGTGTATAAGGTACAACCTGAATATCAAATATCAACTCTATCTTACTTGTACAAACAGATCTTGCTTGTCATAAAATAAAAAAAGATGCCTACAGTGTCTCTGACCACAGAGGTGTTAATTACTAACCACTTATTTTGTTGGAGTATTTTCTCCAGGGTGCAGTTATCGATACTGAGATACATGTCTCACCTTTGGTGGTGGTTTTCCTTTCAGTGACACCCTTCAATACCATTTTGTGGTAAATGAACACAACATTCATTGCTCATTAATTTCTTAATATATCTTTTTTTGTGGTTGAGGTATTTATTCTGAAACAGAGTTCAAAATCTCCTCTTGGCTACATTCACACATTTGTGTGATATGTCCGTGTGGTCTGTTTTCTTCTCGGAAACCAAAGGGACCCATAGAGTTTCATTGAGCCATTCACACATCAGTTTTAAAAAAGGTTCCGTGTCTCCGGTCCGTGACTCACAGGAACGCCACATTCACACATTCAGTATTTTACATCAGTATTTGTAAGTCAAAACCAGGAATGGTTGATAAATACAGAAGTGGTGACGTGTTTCTATAATACTTTTCCTCTGATTATTCCACTTCTGATTTTGGCTTCCAAATACTGCTGTAAAATACTGACCAAATACTGAACGTATGAACATGGCCCAAGTCCTATGCTCATCTGTTTTGCGCCTCATAATCGCCCATTAAATTCTATGTGCTCACATACATAAAAATCGGGAGAATGCTATTCTATGGGGCCATGCACATGTCCGATTTTTTTCCTTGGACTGAGTTGGTGCAAGGAAAAAATCACGGCCAGCATGACGTGCCTCCAAGAATAGGATGGCACTTGCCAATTCAGTTCTATGGGTCCATGGAAAAAATTGGAGCATACTGGGATGCCATCATAGACTTACAATATAGAGAAGGTGGAGAAACTTACTTTTTCTCCACCTACGAGAAAATTGGCTCATACTCTGATCAAACTGTGGTCTAACTTTGATCAGACCCTGATTAGGATAATCGGACCAGTTTTCTCGGATGGAGAGAAAACCTAGCCTAAGGGAGATTAGTTTAAGATGGCTGAAATACAGAAGATCTACTTTGTACTTCAGTTTTCCATCTGAGGTTCATCCATTCATAGCCTACAGACATTACCAGAAGTCTAATGCATATTCCTGGCACCACAAACAATCAGCTTTTGTTAGCTCCAGTGGTGTTCGGGTGTAAGTACTGAACTGAGCTCCACAGCACAGCCTCATTCACTGTGTAGCAGCTGCTGCTGCGAACTGGGTGTCATCTCCTCTTCTCTTAAACAGGGGATGTTGCGCCTGGCAGTGGCTCCACATTCAGCTCCATTACCTGAATTTTGCTGTCTTTAAGCAATTTTGCCCCATTTTGTATGACTACAAGTATGCTGGAGGTCATTGTCTATCTTCAGCTTTAACCTCTTGACTGATGTCTTGAGATGTTGCTTTAATATCTCTACATAATTTTCCTTCATCCTAAGGCCATGTATTTAGTGAAGTGCACCCTCACAACATGATGCAGACACCTCCATACGTTACGGCTATCGGGGTGCTCGTTGTTTTGAAAGCCACCCCCTTACGTGATAATTGTCATTAAGGCCAACCAGTTCAATTGTTAGGTTCATAAGATCAGGGGACATTTCTAAGATCTTTTTCACCATGTAAAGTTGCAAATTATAGCCTAGCTTTTTATGGTATTTTTGGGGCAATGGTTTCTTTCTTGCTGAAAGGCCTTTCAGGACATGGCGATGCCGTATACATTTTACTGTTGATATCGATACTTTTGTATATCTCCTGCAGCATCTTCACAAGGTCGTTTGCTCCTGTTCTTCAATTGATTTGTATTTTTCGAACTGAGTGCGATCATCTATAGGAGAAAGAACGTATCTCCTTAATGAATAGTATGATGGCTGCAAGGCCCCATGGTGTTTAAAGTAGTTCTCTAGGCTTTCTTCCTCATTCTGTCACTACTACCTGTATATAATGTAGTTAGCTTTACAACTAGTTCCTTTATATCTGGAAATTTATGACATTTTCTTTAGTAAGCTAAAGTAATCGCAAGGCGACCCCCAACAATTGCATTGATAGGCTCCCCAGGTGAGGTGGATTCACAAAATCACAGGTCAGGGTGGACACAAGCATCTCAGGGATTGACACAAAACGCTGGAAGACATGTGGATCAGGAATGACCAAGACAACAGGATATGCTGGACAGTAAACAAACAAGCAATGCAGGACACACTGAACCAATGTGGCAAATGAAGAGGAAAATGGCAGATCTTGAGTATAAAATAGATGTAAATAGCAAAATCCATGGCAGATAATAGCTTAATGTGAATAGTCTCTAATAACAGTTTGTGATGCTGATAGCAAACGAAGGGTCAACCAGCAGAGAGCAAGTGAAGAGTTAACCAGCAGGTCTGAAATTTTGAAGAAATCACAGGAGTTTGCAAAGATGAAAGCAGTAAAGTGATTAGTGTCTATATATCAGTTCACAACTCTTACTGCAAACACTGCAAACCACGGGTTAACCAATATGTCTTGAAGAACAGTAGGTGCTAATGTTAGAAATACAAGGAGTTTGAATAGATGATGGAAACGGAAGGCACTGGATGATGGCAAACTTTAAACAGCAACCAAATGCATTACAGTATCAATTCTCATAAACAGGGCTGTGTCCAAGTTGATTTTAAAGGGAACCTGTCACCTGAATTTGGCGGGACCCGTTTTGGGTCATATGGGCGGGGTTTTCGGGTGTTTGATTCACCCTTTCCTTACCCGCTGGCTGCATGCTGGCCGCAATATTGGATTGAAGTTCATTCTCTGTCCTCCGGAGTACACGCCAGCGCAAGGCAATATTGCTAGGATTAGGCAGTTGCTAGGCAGACAAGCAGACAGTTGACAGTCGGGAGCAGACAGTGAAGGAGCACAGAGGTACTTAGGAGCTAGAGAAAGGCTGCTACTGGGCCTCTCTAAGCTGAGCGCAGAAACCTGGCACCGAGAGCCTGAGGCTGAGGGGGACTGCAACCCCCACGGTAGAACCAGAGGGCAAGAAACTAAAAGGGACTTGCCCACATAATACCTGAGGTACAGCAGCAATCAGAGTCCAGAGTCACCGTGAACAAAGACCCAAAAGAGATGGCTCAAGTTGCCTACCGTGCAGATGCTGTCCCTGGACAGGGAAGAAAGAGGGCCTTGTTAGAGAGCTACAGGCCACAAGGGACCACAGACCTGCGCATAGTGGAAGGCTCCCAAACTGATCTGTCAAGGGGATTTCCATCTGTCTTCAGGCTGCCTGGACTCCAGCTACACCTGTTACCGGTACCCTGGACTGAGGCTGACTACCATCTCAGTAAACCAGGTAAAGACTGCAACCCTGTGTCCTCCAATTATTTGCGGCATTCACCATCCCTGCTAAATACACCGGGAGCCCTGAGGACACCGCTTCACCTGTGGGAAGCGACACCATCTTTGCTGCAGCACCATCGCCCCCGGAGGACCCCTTTAAGCAGCGTAGGTCACCTCTGACCGAGAACCACAGGTGGCGTCCCGAACATTCCTTATTTCCAAAACCCCTTTAACCCCTTTCTGACCTCGGACGGGATAGTACGTCCGAGGTCAGATCCCCCGCTTTGATGCAGGGCTCCGGCGGTGAGCCCGCATCAAAGCCGGGACATGTCAGCTGTTTTGAACAGCTGACATGTGCCCGCAATAGCGGCGGGTGAAATCGCGATTCACCCACCGCTATTAACTAGTTAAATGCCACTGTCAAATGCAGACAGCGGCATTTAACCGGCGCTTCCGGTCGGGCGGCCGGAAATGATCGCATCGCCGTCCCCGTCACATGATCGGGGGTCAGCGATGCTTCTGCAGAGTAACTATAGAGGTCCTTGAGACCTCTATGGTTACTGATCCTGGATAGCTGTGAGTGCCACCCTGTGGTCGGCGCTCATAGCACACCTGCAATTCTGCTGCATAGCAGCGATCTAATGATCGCTGCTATGTAGCAGAGCCGATCGCGTTGTGCCAGCTTCTAGCCTCCCATGGAGGCTATTGAAGCATGGCAAAAGTAAAAAAAAAAGTAAAAAAAAATATAAAACTTTAGATCACCCCCCTTTCGCCCCATCTACTATATAATTGTCTAAGGGTCATTTCCGTCTTTCTGTCATGGATATTCATTGGTCGCGGCCTCTGTCTGTCATGGAATCCAAGTCGCTGATTGGTAGTGGCAAAAAACGCCCACGACCATTGCCACGACCAATCAGCGACGGCCACAGTCCGGTGGCAATATGGCGGCTCTTTCCTCCCCGCAGTCAGTGCCCGCTCCATACTCCCCTCCAGTCATCCAGTCAGCCCTCACACAGGGTTAATGCCAGCATTACCGGAGCGCGGTGTAACGCACTCCGGTTACGCAGCTATTAACCCTGTGTGACGTTTTTACTATTCATGCTGCATATGCTGCATCAATAGTAAAACGATCTAATGTTACAAATAATAATAATAATAAAAAAAAAAAATTATTCTCACCCTCCGACGTCGCGTCCTGTCCGCTGGCAGGTTCCGGTGCTAAGGATGCTATGGGAGAAAGACCTGCCATGACGTCACAGTCATGTGACCGCGACTTCATCACATGTCCTGCGTGCCTGCGCGAGAAGGACCTGCCATGACGTCACTGTCATGTGACCGCGACGTCATCACAGGTCCTGCGCTGATAGTCATACCAACCCTGGGACCAGAAGCTGCCGCGTGCACCGTACACAGGAGCCAGGACTAAGGTGAGTATATGTTTATTTTTTATTTTATGTCACTGGCCAATATACTACATTACTGGGCAATATACTACGTGGCTGACCAATATACTACATACTACAGTATGTGGCTGTGCAATATACTATGTTGCTGGGCAATATACTACGTGGCTGGGCAATAAACTACGTAGCTGGGCAATATACTACGTGACTGGCCAATATACTATGTCGCTGGGCAATATACTACGTTACTGGGCAATATACTACGTGGCTGGGCAATATACTATGTGGCTGGGCAATATACTACGTGGCTGGGAAATATACTACGTCACTGGACAATATACTACGTGGCTGGGCAATTTCCTACGTGGCTCTGCAATATACTACGTGGCTGGCCAATATACTACGTGGCTGGCCAATATACTATGTGGCTGGGCAATATACTACGTAACTGGGCAATATACTACGTTACTGGGCAATATACTACGTTACTGGGCAATATACTACGTGGCTCTGCAATATACTACGTGGCTGGGCAATATACTACGTAACTGGGCAATATACTACGTTACTGGGCAATATACTACGTCGCTGGGCAATATACTATGTCACTGGGCACTATACTACGTGGCTGGGCAATATACTATATACTATACTATAGTGAACATGCATATTCTAGAATACCCGATGCGTTAGAATCAGGCCACCATCTAGTTCAAAATAAATCAATTAAAAAAATCAAACCTACACATATTTGATATTGCCGCGTTCAGAATCACCCGATCTATCAACAAAAAAAAGCATTAACCTGATGGCTAAACAGCGTAGCGATAAAAAAATTAGAAACGCCAGAATTACGTTTTTTGTGGTCGCCGCAACATTGCATTAAAATGCAATAACGGGCGATCAAAAGAACGTATCTGCACCGAAATAGTATTATTAAAAACGCCAGCTCGGCACACAAAAAATAAGTCCTCACCCGACCCCAGATCATGAAAAATGGAGACGTTACGGGTATCGGAATATGGCGCAATTTTTTTTTTTTTTAGCAAAGTTTGGAATTTTTTTTCACCACTTAGATAAAAAATAACCTAGTCATGTTAGGCGTCTATGAACTCGTAATGACCTGGAGAATCATAATATCAGGTCAGTTTTAGCATTTAGTGAACCTAGCAAAAAAGCCAAACAAAAAACAAGTGTGGGATTGCACTTTTTTGCAATTTCACCGCACTTGGAATTTTTTTCCTGTTTTCTAGTACACGACATGGTAAAACCAATGATGTCGTTCAAAAGTACATCTCGTCCCGCAAAAAATAAGCCCTCACATGACCATATTGATGGAAAAATAAAAAAGTTATGGCTCTGGGAAGGAGGGGAGCGAAAAACGAACACGGAAAAACGGAAAATCCCAAGGTCATGAAGGGGTTAAAGACCGTCCCTTTTACTTGGGCGTCCAGGGCCACGGACCAGGTCACTCCCACCGTGACCACCCCTTTAATTGAGACTGGACCCGGTACCGAGTACCCCACGGTCCTGACAGGCGACTCATTTTCCTGTTTGTTAGGCGTGACATGCAGCCGTGGCGACTCGAGCATTTTTTCAAGCACACCAAAAAACTCGATCAGGGCACAAGCTCATCACTACTGATAAGGCCGGCGTCACACTCGGCGTAAGACAATACGGTCCGTATTTTACGGCCGTAATACGTAGAAATGTTCCCAAAATAGTGATCCGTAGGCAGGGTGTGTCAGCGTATTTTGCGCATGGCATCCTCCGTATGTAATCCGTATGGCATCCGTACTGCGAGATTTTCTCGCAGGCTTGCAAAACCGACATCTAATGGATTTATGTGCTCAAATGTTCGGGAAAACATATATACAGTATATATATATATATATATATATATATATATATATATATATATATATATATATATATATATATATATATATATATATATATGTCATTGAGACACATATATATATATATATATATATATATATATATAGTCTGTATTTATATTTACTACAGCGCGATATCTGTGAAAAGCCGGTAATTCAATTGCCGGCTTTTCATTTCTCCTGTCATGAATCCCAATGGCTAGGGATAGCACAGGACAAGCAAAGTACAAATACACTCACTGGCCACTTTATTAGGTACACCTGTCCAACTTCTTGTTAACACTTAATTTCTAATCAGCCAATCACATGGCGGCAACTCAGTGCATTTAGGCATGTAGATATGGTCAAGACAATCTCCTGCAGTTCAAACCGAGCATCAGTATGGGGAAGAAAGGTGATTTGAGTGCCTTTGAACGTGGCATGGTTGTTGGTGCCAGAAGGGCTGGTCTGAGTATTTCAGAAACTGCTGATCTACTGGGATTTTCACGCCCAACCATCTCTAGGGTTTACAGAGAATGGTCCGAAAAAGAAAAAAAATCCAGTGAGCGGCAGTTCTGTGGGCGGAAATGCCTTGTTGATGCCAGAGGTCAGAGGAGAATGGGCAGACGGGTTCGAGCTGATAGAAAGGCAACAGTGACTCAAATCGCCACCCGTTACAACCAAGGTAGGCCTAAGAGCATCTCTGAACGCACAGTGCGTCGAACTTTGAGGCAGATGGGCTACAGCAGCAAAAGACCACACCGGGTACCACTCCTTTCAGCTAATAACAGGAAACTGAGGCTACAATTTGCACAAGCTCATCGAAATTGGACAGTAGAAGATTGGAAAAACGTTGCTTGGTCTGATGAGTCTCGATTTCTGCTGCGACATTCGGATGGTAGGGTCAGAATTTGGCGTAAACAACATGAAAGCATGGATCCATCCTGCCTTGTATGGAGCATCTTTGGGATGTGCAGCCGACAAATCTGCGGCAACTGTGTGATGCCATCATGTCAATATGGACCAAAATCTCTGAGGAATGCTTCCAGCACCTTGTTGAATCTATGCCATGAAGAATTGAGGCAGTTCTGAAGGCAAAAGGGGGTCCAACCCGTTACTAGCATGGTGTACCTAATAAAGTGGCCGGTGAGTGTATATTACGGACGAGCTCTAGGGTGATGGAACCTGGGCTGACCGCTGCCCTACGCCTGACAAACGCAACTAGAGATAGCCAGGGAGCGTGCCTACGTTGGTTCTAGACGCCACGCACCAGCCTAAGAGCTAACTAGCACTGCAGAGAAAATAAAGACCTCACTTGCCTCCAGCGGAATGAACCCCAAAAGATATAGTTGCCCCCCACATGTATTGACGGTGAAATGAGAGGAAGGCACACACATAGAGATGATATATATAGTTTTAGCAAATTGAGGCCCGCTGTAAACTAGAAAGCAGAACGATACAAAAGGGGACTGAGCGGTCAGCAAAAAACCCTAATCAAAAAAACCATCCTGAGATTACAAGAACCCATGTGCCAACTCATGGCACATGGGGAGAACCTCAGTCCACTAGAGCTACCAGCTAACAAAGAGACATTCTAAGCAAGCTGGACAAAAAACCAAACAACTGAAAATCAGCACTTAGCTTATCCTGAAAGATCTGGGAGCAGGTAGGCAGGAACCAAACAGAGCACATCTGAATACATTGATAGCCGGCAAGGGAAATGACAGAAAGGCCAGGTAAAATAGGAAACACCCAGCCACTGATGGACAGGTGGAAACCAAAGGCCGCAACCCACCAAAGTCACCCAGTACCAGCAGTAACCACCAGAGGGAGCCCACAAACAGAATCCACAACATTCTCCTTCCCAAACCCAACAGGATATGAGACATGGTTTACATACAGTAAACCATCTCATATCCCCATTTTTTTTTGCATATTCCACACTACTAATGTTAGTAGTGTGTGTATGCAAAATTTGGGTGCTGTAGCTGCTAAAATAAAGGGTTAAATGGCGGAAAAAATTGGCGTGGGCTCCCGCACAATTTTCTCCGCCAGAGTGGTAAAGCCAGTGACTGAGGGCAGATATTAATAGCCAGGAGAGGGTCCATGGTTATTGGCCCCCCCGTGGCTAAAAACATCTGCCCCCAGCCACCCCAGAAAAGGCACATCTGGAAGATGCGCCTGTTCTGGCACTTGGCCACTCTCTTCCCATTCCCCTACATTTTCTTCAGTCGCGGTGATGCGCCCCCTGGTGGATGTCCTCATATGACCTGGAGCGTGGGAAAAAGTTCCCAGGCTGCAGTTCATGAGAACATCCAGCAGGGGCGCATCACCGCGACTGAAGGAAATGTAGGTCAATGACCTACATTTCCTTCATTCGCCGGGGAATTACAAGCACGAGCACAGCTGCATTTGCAGGGCTCCTGCTTGTAAATTATTTTAACCCCTTCAGATGGATTACTTCGTGGGACGTGACGGTTCAGCTGAGGGTATGTATCTTGTGCGTTTATTGTTTTGCCAAGCGAGGGTCTGCAAATGGATTGAGAGAGCAATAAAATATTAAAACAACCGCTGTGTTTATTTCATTAAAATTCTTTTAAATCATGTGTGTTTTTTAACCCTTTCAAACAATTGGATTAATAATGGATAGGTGTCATAATTGACGCCTCTCCATTATTAATCTGGCTTAATGTCACCTTACAATAGCAAGGTGGCATTAACCCTTCATTACCCCATATCCCACCGCTACAGGGGAGTGGGAAGAGAGTGGCCAAGTGCCAGAATAGGCGCATCTTACAGATGTGCTCACTTGTAAAGCGCCATGGAATAAATGGCGCTATAACAATAAATAATAATAATAATAATAATGTGCCTTTTCTGGGGTGGCTGGGGGCAGATGTTTTTAGCCACGGGGGGGCCAATAACCATGGACCCTCTCCTGGCTATTAATATCTGCCCTCAGTCACTGGCTTTACCACTCTGGCGGAGAAAATTGCGCGGGAGCCCACGCCGATTTTTTTCTGCCATTTAACCCTTTATTTTAGCAGCTACAGCGCCCAAATTTGGCACATACACACTACTAACATTAGTAGTGTGGAATATGCAAAAAAAAAGGGGATATGAGATGGTTTACTGTATGTAATCATGTCTCATATCCTGTCGGGTTTAGGCAGGAGAAATGAAAAGCCGGCAATTGAATTACCAACTTTTCACTAACACCGCTGCGTATTTCTCGCAAGTCACACTGCTGGTCCGTGTGGAATCCGTATTTTTCTCGCCCCCATAGACTTTCATTGGCGTATTATTTGCGCAATACGCTGACAAACGCAGCATGCTGCGATTTTGTACGGCCGTAGAACGCCGTATATTACGGATCCGTAATATACGGCTGATAGGACGAGACCGATTGAGAAGCATTGTGCTGTATGTTATGCGAGTTTTACGCACGTAGTTTCTGCGCTCTTACGTCCGTAAAACTCACATGTGTGACGGCGGCCTAATACATATACATCCACATGTAAACCTACAATTAAAGGGACCCAGTCAACTTCAAACTATGGGAAGCATGAATCAGAGCCTGGCAGCACAACTTCAGTCATAAATGTTTTTCTATGAAATGCTCTAGCTTTCAGAAAAAATGTGGGCTGAAAATCTGGCCAGGGACTATTGTGAGAGATGAAACTAGTCCAGTGCAGCTCCCAACTGGTTTGTCCCCACATCGCTGCAGGTGATTGACACACGGGTAAGACCTGTCACCCACTGGATTGGTGATTGGTGTGTGTAAACTTTTGAGCTACTGGAAATTAGATATATGAATTTAGATGGATATTATAAATTTAATCATCTGCTTTTTAACATTTCTTGCAATAGTCGCTCGTGTCAGGTACAAATTAAAATTCAAAACACTATGATGAAGCTATGGTTTCCTGATATGGAATCCGAGGAAGGGATAAATATGAATTTTTTAACCTAAGTGGAAATTGATGACTTCACCTGTATATATTACTGCTTTTGTTCAATATTCTGTTGAGTACTTTCATTGGTAACTAATATCTCTGTGGTAATCTGTGCATTGTATTATTACCGCTTTGTTACTTTAGATTTGTGTGGAACTGGTGCTGGCAAATCCTTAGTGATAACTGACTTTACTTAGTTCTGTCGCTACAATAAGAATCGCTCGCCATGTGCAGCCCTGCCTAGGAAAAATACAGAACTATGTAAGAATCAAAACCACTTCTCATCTCATGTGGCAGTTTTACCTCCAAAAGTCAATGTTTTCATTAGTTACAATTGTGAAATAAAAACACAGATGCCTGACTCACAAGTGTACTGCTCCTGTAAAGAGCCGACGTGTCTAATGTCAGCCTACACTCTAGAAATAAAAACTGTTCTATCTTGTAGAAATTCAAATGAATCACAAGTAAAAAATGACATTTATGCTACTTTCAAGCATATCATGCTGTAAGGGACCCTTATGAACATTTATGCCTACACCTCTTTTCAGCAAGAAATAGAAATGGAAGTGAGTGTGACTGCAGAGTCAGACTACATGTTGTTTGTTTGTAGTCTGTTACCATGGAGACACAGATCTGCTGCTGTGTACATAAAATGATAGAATATTTACAGTATATGGAATAATATAATAGAGAATTTTATTATCCTACTAATATACCTTCAATCAGGCATGAGGAAATCATTTTCCTTGCAGGTGTTATTAGATCCTATCAACATATTTGATCATAGTGTGTAAAGCTTCAGAGTATATACATTCTGTGCAGAGGCAGAGTTGACGTGTTGGATGTATATTTTACCTGATGAAGGCCTTTTTTAAACCGAAACGCGTTGTTTTTTCTTGGTACATTTCAGAATACATTTTTTTAAAAATAGGCCTATCAATCACTTGTTACAATTTTCGGGAGCACCGGCACCAGACTGGATTTCTGTTTCTTTTTAGGCCTCCATTTGATTATAGTGTGTAAAGCTTCAGCATATATACATTCTGTGCAGAGGCAGAGTTGACGTATTACCAGGTATTAATTTCATGTTATGTCCCAAATATAGCAGATAGTAAAAAAATGAAAGCTTAAAGGGCTTGTCCGTGACTTTATTTTTTTCTGAATAGACCCAAGCACTTCCTGTATCAGGTTAAGCACATATTGGCAAGTAGTTGATAACCACCTGCCTGTTGTGGCATGAGTGTGTGGAATTGGCTGTTAGTCAGCATGACATTGATAGTGGCACCTCATTCACAGAACAGAAAGGAAAAGTAGGACCTGCTCTATAGATGTGATATCACAGGAAGCAGGAGAATCACCGACAGGAGATGGTCCATGGCCACTCGGAGCCAGGAGAGCCCCGCAGAGCTGGACAAGCAGGTAGTTAGAAACTACCTGTCGATAAACGCCCAGATCTATAGGGGGAAAAAGTTCTAGATAACCCCTTTGAGGCCACGTTCATACATTCAATATTTGTTCAAGTGATCAGCTCTAATTTAAGAAGGAACCAAGCTATAGCACATCCACAGGGTAAATAAAGTGTGTAAGATGGCCGCCGGACAAGTCCATGAGGGGAGATGTGTATCATTAAGGTTGGTAGCTTCAGTGATGTAAGCCCGGTAAAGCAGGATTCAGCACGTATAGTGCTGAGAAAGTTAATAGGGTATATCAGGGCTGGGTTTATGAACAGTCAAAGAGATGGGTGGGATTGGTTGCTCACATATCCCCACCCCATGGGTATGGTATGGCAAATAAAATGGAGACCAGTTGTTTCATTCAGTGTCTGACTGGAGGTGTGTATATCTCCAGTGTTTTGGTTTTTACTATGTACCCAAGAACTGAACACTAATCCAAGTGGGCGAACTAGCAATAATGTATGGACTATTTCCGCTGTTTTTTCACTTTGTACCGGGAAAGGCTGCCTTTTGTTTGGTATCCATGCGCAGTTTATGGAGTCTTAATAAATTAGCCTGGACATTTTACTGAAACTGCTTCCTGTGCCTACCTCAAACGCAACCGAGTGAGTAGAGGGTAGCAAGGTGGCTCAGTAGTTAGCACTGCAGCTTTGGTTCAAATCCCACCAAGGAGAACATCTGCAAGGAGTTTGTATGTTCTCCCTGTATTTCTGTAGGTTTCCTCCGGGTTCTCCGGTTTCCTCCCACATTCCAAAGACATACTGATAGGGAATTTAGATTGTGAGCCCCATCAGGGAAAGCGATGATAATGTGTGCAAAAACTGTAAAGGCTGCGGAATATGTTGGTGCTATATAAGAATAAAGATTATTGTTATTATTATTAATAATAATAAATCCTGCATGTGTTACACAGAGATCATTGAAATCAATAGATTGTCCTCATATTGAAGGGTAGTGAAGTCCTCCAAAGCAAGAGATACTTTTTATAAAACACATTTTTTTGGATAATAGATGAAGATGATTTGAGATGACTAAACATTTAAATTTAATGTGGCAATCCAATCTTAGAAAACCTGGAAAGAGCAGACAAGGTTGGTTTGAAGTGATCAGACACCTGAATCACAGTGTCTGTCATCAAATGTCTACTTAATCCACTACAGCCATCACCTTAGGAGATTAGCAGGAACACATCACACAGGAGTGGAAACAATATAACGATAGAAGTAGTTTGAATCAAGAAGAATAATATTACTTTTTTTAACCCACTTCAGGATTTTTTTTTTTTTTTTTGCACATTTGTTTTTTCCCTAAACTTTTTTTATTTTTCCATTGACAACCATATGAGGACTTGTTTTTTCGCAGAATGAGTTGTAGTTTTGAAAGACATCATTCATTTTACCACAAAATGTACTGAAAAATATATTCCAAGTGATATGATACAGTAAAAAGAATTATGTTATTGTTTACGATTAAGGCAATGCCAAACTTGCATAGTTTTTTTTAACTAGTGAATTTTTTTATAATTTTGCAAGACATATAAAGTGATTTGAATTTTTATATTTTTCAAAAAGTTTTTTAAATAATTTTTTCGATTCTTCAGGGGACCTGAATCTGCAATTGTTTGACCACTTATTGTATATACTGCAATACCAAGTTTTATTGTATATAGTATAAAGTGTGGTCTCCTATAGAACTCACCAATATTTTACGAAAGGATCAAGTTGACAGTGATGTGGGCCTTCAGCAAGCCCCCAGCTGCTGTGGTAGCCCATCAGAGCCCCATGATCAAGTTGCGGGTGGCCATTTGGAGCCGATGTACACAAGTACTGGCAATGACATTTAAATGCTGCTGAGATTGACTGCGGCATCTAAGTGGTTAACAGCAGCGACTGCAGCTCGGACTGCAGCTCACTTCAGGTAGCTACAAATAGTGACCGATGTCACATGCCAGATGTCAGCTCCTGAGCCCCTTCCACACTGCAAGATGGACAGTTATGTGCGAAGGAGTTAAACAAAAGCAGAATTACAGGTTTTGGTGAGGAGTGGCACCCCATCAGAGTTGATCTTAATCTTGTGTTAATGAAGTTTACAGATACAAGAATGGTTTCAGAGAAACAATGTTACACGGTTTAGAAAATGTTTCATAGCAACACAGAAGAATATGGAAGAGTACCGACAAACTTTTAATTAATTACCGTAGAAGCAGGATGCCATGTGCCTGCTCAAATAAACCGCAAGTGTCCATAAGAACAGGATATGAAGAACGAGCCAAGTCCAGAAGAGATAAAACCACATAATCTGATGTCTCTGATGTTACTGAGCAATTTCTGCTAAATTGTAAATAACAATAGTATAAAAAGTTTAACACGTATAAATTTATAGTATTGAGTATACAGAGTGTCAACCAGGTGCCGAGGTCTATCATAATGGATTCTCTACCCTAGTGAAAAACCCAGGCTGACTAGTTTAGAAAAAGGTATCATCTTTATGCATTTAAAGAAGAGAGAGGAGGCCACCTTCTTTGGTTGCCCCGCGGTCCAATTCAGATACTCACGTGACCATTATAGTGGCTTTTTTATAGTGGGCATTTTAGCCATATGCCAGATAGACAACCCCATATACAGAAAGCTATAATGCCAAATATCATAGCCAGGAATAAGTTTTTCCAGAATTTGTACAATCGTAGCTCTTCTGTGTTACTGGACAGGTGGGTTCAACTTGTCTACCTATACTCAGTAATGAAACATTTGATGCCTCCAATTCATTGGTTCGACCACTTTTGGTAGGAATTTGAAATAGGTGATGAAGATTATCTACCTTTAGAAAGCGCTGTGTTCATGAAATAGCCATAGGCACAATGTGCAATGGTACTGCCACAGTAGATGGGTAGTACAGTTGTGCTTAAAAGTTTATTTACCCTGGAAGAATTTTTGCTTTCTTGGCCTTTTTTCAGAGAATATGAATGATAACAACAAAACTTTTTCTCCACTCATGATTAGTGGTTGAGTGAAGCCATTTATTGTCAAACTAATGTGTTTTCTCTTTTTAAATCATAATGACAACCCAAAACATCCAAATGACCCTGATCAAAAGTTCACATACCCTGATGATTTTGGTCTGATAACATGCACATAGGTTGATGCAAATAAGTTTGAATGGCTACTAAAGGTAACATCCTCACCTGTGACCTGTTTGCTTGTAATCAGAGCGTGTGCATAAAAGCTGAGTGAGTTTCTGGGATCCAGACAGACTCTTGCATCCTTCATCCAGCCACTGACGTTTGAGTCATTTGGAAAGCAAAAGAATTGTCAATGGATCTACGGGAAAAGGTAGTTGAACTGTATAAAACAGAAAAGGGATTCAAAAGGATAGCCAAGAAATTGATAATGTCAGCCAGCAGCGTTCAAGCTGTGATTAACAAATGGAAAATCAGGAGATCTGTAAAAACAAAACCATGGTCAGGTAGACAAACAAAAATGTCGTCCACAACTGCCAGGAATATTGTTTGGGATACAAAGAAAAACCCACAAATAACATCAGCTGAAATACAGGACTTTCTGTAAACTAGCGGTGTGGCTTTCAAGATGCACAATAAGGACACACTTGAAGAAAAATGAGCTGCATGGCCGAGTCACCAGAAGAAAGCCATTACTGCATAAATGCCAGTAAGTATCTTGCCTACAGTATGCAAAACAGAACAGAGACAAACCTCAAAACTTCTGGAACAAGGTAATTTGGAGTGATGAGACCAAAATTAAACTTTTTGGCAAGCATAAACATTACGTTTGAAGAGAAGTCAACAAGGCTTATGATGAAAGGAACACCATTCCACCTGTCATTGGCTACAGCAAAACAAAGTGAAGGTTCTGGAGTGGCCATGTCAGTCTCCTGACCTCAATAGCATCAAGTCACTCTGGGGAGATCTCTAGCATGCAGTTCATGCTAGACAGCCCAGGAATTTACAAGAACTGGAGTCTTTTTACTAGGAAGAGTGGGCACCTTTATCATCTGAGAAAGTAAAGAACCTCATTGTCATGTCGGACGCTATTCACACTAGGGCGTCCGACAGACAGCGGTAATTCCACATTCGTCCACTATACGCTCAGTGGCGCCTACTAGATTTTATCTAGGTTGTCCGGGGTTAATTTAGCTGGTACTCGGGTTGGAGGCTGGGTCACGCCCACTGCCTTTAAATAGTTCTGCTGGACTTTGGGCGTCGCAGATTATAGCTTGTGCCTTGTGCCTAGTGATTCCGGTCTGGAGTGGTGGTCTTGGAGCAGAAATATCGTATCTGGTGGTGTATTATCCTTTGTCATATTTCTCCTTCCTATATTTGTATTTGTTTTGCCCTGTGCACGTTATAGTGTTTTCCTGTGTGTCTGCGGCGTGGTGCGTTCTTAGTTTTCCCTGTCTGTGCTTTCTGTTGAGGTTGGTGTGTGGTCTAATCACTGGGTGGCGGGTGGAGGTTTCAGCATAGGGCTGAAACAGGAGTCAGGGTCAGGCCTGGTGGCCCAGACAAGCACACCATTAGTGTAAATTCTGGGAGAGGGACAGACAGGGTTTTCCCTAGTCTGAGGGATATCGCAGGGGCCCGGGTAACCAGCCTTAGTCTACCCAGTACCCCCGTGACACTCATCCACAACTACCACAAAAGACTTCAAGCTGTCATTGATGTCATAGGGGGCAATACACAGTATTAAGAAATGGGGTATGTGAACTTTTGATCAGGGTCATTTGGATGTTTTGGATTGTCATTATGATTTAAAAAGAGAAAACATAGGAGTTTGACAATAAATTTCTTCACCCAACCACTAATCATGAGTGGAGAAAAGGTTTTGGTGTTATCATTCATATTCTCTGAAAACAAAAATTCTGCCGGGGTATGTAAACTTTTGAGCACAATTGTAGATAGTACCAATATATCAGATACAACACACTTAAGCTGGTCTTGCACATCACGATAATCATGAAAGAGCACTCTTAGTAACACTCATTTCCCACTAATTAGGCAATATAAGCAGGCTACTAATCACCCAACGAAAAACGCTTGTTCATTGGTTGAAATAATTTTTCAAAAGGCTTAATTGCAGTACATTAAATCAGACTACTATTGTTTAAGTTTTATCTTGCTAGGTACTCTATTACTCACATACCAATCCTTACTATGTAAGACAGAAATAAACATCTTGCACTCTGAAGTCAGCATTTGATTCCACAAGCAACTTCCTCTCACCCCATGTCACAAGTCAAAACCCTCGATCTTTGGTCCACTGCTTCCCACTTTCAATCAAGGAACAACTCAAACAACCGAGATCCTAGACTAACCCATTGCTCAAATCAGCAATATGATATTCAAAAATGTCAATGCAAATGCAGTTATCACTGATCGTTTGTATGTTTTATTGGTGGCATATGGGGGCTGTAAGACCGATGTTACATTTTTGCCTAGTAAATGTGGAGCCCCTCTTTGGCTGTCTAATACCAGCATCCCTGCTGCATCCCTGGGCATGTGTTGTGGACCAATAAATCATGGATGTATACCTGGCTTTAATGCACATTTCCAGGGAGGGAGAACATTTCGTGCATGTTCAGTATTTTGAAAGGGCCGGCAGTGACCTTGTTCTTGTAAATCATGTCCTGCACAGTTACTGGGGTGTACTTACATGATTAGAGGAAGGAATAATCAGGGGTAATCACCCAACCTGCATAGTATAAGCGCAGCTTCAAAGATCATTGTATGATAAATTAATTCCACAGTTGCTAAATCACATAAAGAGGATTCTTAGAATACTTGTGCTACTGTGAGCAGCATGAGTATCCTACCATGGCTGCAGCCTCTCCGGACTTGTCTCCAGCCGAGCATATCGAAGACGTCATTGGTCAGCAATTACAAAGGGAGCTGCCAGCAGCCGCTCTTATACTTAGCAGCACTCATACTCAATACTGAACGAGATGTATTAAAAATGTTGTTTCTATTTTTCCATCATTTGCAGATCAGTAACATATCTATCCATCTTGGGATTTTCATAAAGCCATGGCCTTTCCTTCTTGGTGTTGCAATTTCAATATTGAGGATTTTATATTGGTTTTGCCATTTTCCCAAGATCTGCAACTTTTCTTTATTATTCCGTCAATGAAGCTGTGTGTGAGGGATTGTTCTTTGCAGGTCAAGCAGCTAGTGTAAATGTTACCATTGTGTGGTAGATACGTTTTAACTGTATTTTTGGGGAAAGGTGCAGTGACCAAAAACAACAATTTTTCAAAACTTTATTTGTGACGTATACTGTAGGAATTAAATAATTTGTTGAGAGTTTTGGTAGGTGGCCATGTCTTGGTAGGTTTGTTGTGGTACCATGCTTAATGGTGTTGCCGCCTCTGAGGCTTTTCAGAAAAGGTGTGTATATACTGACAGACATGGGACACTAAGATTGCACACAGGGGGGCGTCCTGTCACTTAGGCTGGTTTCACACTTGCGTTTTTGTCTGCAGCGTTTTTTGCACAAAAAACGCATGCGTTTTTTTTCCTATATTTAACATTGAAAACGCATGCGTTTTTTTGCACATGCGTTTGGTCGCGTTTTCAAACGCATGCGTTTTTTGTCTGCATGCGTTCATTTTCAAAAATGCTACCTGCAGTATTTTCTTGCGCGTTTTTTTGCCGCGAAAAAACGCATGCGTTTTTTCGCGGCAAAAAAATGCATTGCTGTCTATGTAAACGCATGCGTTTTTAAGCACATGCGTTTGTTTGCGCTAAAAACGCATGCGTTTTTATAGAAAAAAAACAGAAAACACACTGAAAAGCCACCCACCACCATCAAGGTGATAAAGGGATCCAAACCCTAACCCTAACTCTACCCCTAACCTCACCCCTAACCGTTTAATGAACATTTTCTGACAGTCATATTGCCACGTATTTAAGTGCCACGTATCACGTATTTCAGTGCCACGTATGCCACGTGCCACGTATTTAAGTGCCACATATTTAAGTGCCACGTGCCACGTATTAAAGTGCCACGTGCCACGTATTTAAGTGCCACGTATTTAAGTACCACATATTTAAGTGCCACATATTTAAGTGCCACGTGCCACGTATTTAAGTGCCACGTGCCACGTATTTAAGTGCCACGTGCCACGTATTTAAGTGCCACGTGCCACGTATTTAAGTGCCACGTGCCACGTATTTAAGTGCCACGTGCCACGTATTTAAGTGCCACATGCCACGTATTTAAGTGCCACGTGCCACGTATTTAAGTGCCACGTATTTAAGTACCACGTATTTCAGTTGCACGTATTTCAGTGCCACGTATTTCAGTCACGTTTAGGGTTAGGGTTAGGGGTAGGGGTAGGGTTAGGGTTTTCTTGTTTTTTCTTGTGTTTTCTTGTGTTTTCTTGTGTTTTCTTGTGTTTTTCTATAAAAACGCATGCGTCTAAAAAACGCATGCGTTTTACCGCGTTTACATGCGTTTTTCACACATGCGTTTTTTTAAAAAACGCATGCAGATAAAAACGCAAGTGTGAAACCAGCCTAAGCACTGTGACTTATGAAGTTAATTTGCTTGCATCAGAAATGTTTAGGGGCTTCATTTCATTGGTGAATATATATGCACATGTCAATTTTTAGTAAATTGATCCCATAAATTTATTATAATATATGAATATAATATAAATTTATCCCATTTAATTATGCCTATATTTTTCTCACTTCACCAACTTTATTAAGTGCTTATTCATAACCCACAAATCAGATTACAAAAATATTTAAACACAGCTTATAATGTGACAAAATAGGTAAAAAGCCAAGGAGGGTTAATACTTTCACATGCCACTGTAGAACAAATCATACTCTCGGACCATGGGTGGGCTTAACATGAGAACCAAGATGGCAAAAATGAAGGTCTTCAGCAAGCCACTATTTGCCATGTTAGCCCATTGGGTTCTCGCTATCCATGTCACTGGAGGAACATGGATGTACCGCTGTGATAGCATTAATTAAATATCACTGTCAGTGACTGACATCAGCGATCAGATCTAACTCTGGTTGCAGCTGTTAAAGGCAGACACTGGATGCATAACTCAGCTGACAAGCTCTAAGTATATAGTGAGGTCATCTCCTGAGCCCACCTCTTCAAACCTCAACATGATGGATATATATTTCATGGAATATGAAAAGAATAAATAGAAAATTAGAGGATTGAAAAACAGATAAATGGGATTTGCAAAGTAGCGCATTCACTTTAACCCCTTCACTCCAGGCTATTTTCCATTTTTGCGTTTCTGTTTTTTGGTCTCCTACTTCCCAGAGCCATAACTTTTTTATTTTTCCATCAAATTGGCCATGTCAGGGTTTATTTTCTGCGGGACAAGTTGTACTGTTGAACAACATCATTGGTTTTACTATATACTGTACTAGAAAAGGGGGGAAAAAATCCAAATGCGGTGAAATTACAAAAAAGTGCAATTCCACAATGCTTTTTTTTTTTTTTTTTTTTTTTTACCGTGTTCACCAAATGCTAAAACTGACCTGCCATTATGATTCTCCAGGTCATTATAAGTTTGTAGGAACCAAATATGTATAGGTTCTTTTTTTATTTAGGTGGTGGAAAAAATCAAAAGCTTGTTAAAAAATAAAAAAATTGCGTCATTTTCCAAGACCCGTAGTGTCTCCATTTTTCGTGATCTAGGGCTGGGGAAGGCTTATTTTTTGCATTCCCAGCTGTTATTATTAATACTATTTTGGTGTAGCAATGATGTTTTGATTGCCCGTTATTTCATTTTAATCCAATGTTGCGGCTACTTAAAAAACTTAATTCTGGTGTTTTTACTTTTTTTCTCGTTACGCTGTTTACCTATTGGATTAATTAATTTTACATGTTGATAGATATTGCGAATCTGAATGCTGGGATACCAAATATGTGTATTTTTTATTGTTATTTTTTTAAGTGTTTTATTTAGATTAGGGCGCATGGGGGGTGATTTCAACTTATATATATATATATATATATTTATTTATTTATTTTTAAAAACATTTTTTGTTACTTGCTTTAATAGTCTCCATGGGAGACTTGAAGATGTGATTATCAGATTGCTTATGCAACACAGAGCCCTTGTTCTGTGTAGCTGAAATGCTCACTTGCTATCAGCACCGACCGCTGAGCAGCTGTCATGATCCATTTTTGGATTTGTGGCACATCTGGTTTCCCTCAGATTAAAACTTTTTTCCTTTCAGGTCATCGGGGGTTAATGCAGTTTCCCCCCTGGTGGCCTCTGCTGTAATTACATTGCTGCCTAGTCTGCTGATGTATTGGTGATGACCACTCCCACCGTCCTTCAAAAGGTCACCTGATGCATCAGCTGACTGCTGGTTATACAGGTCCTTTTGGAGCCCAACCTAGCTGGAGACAGGAGCTTGCTGAGTGCTGTGGTTCTTCAGCTGAATACTGATATCTGGTTCCTTACTCTGCTGTGCGGTGCATTGCAGCAGAGAAGGCTAAGGGGTGGTAATTGTTTCTTTGTCCCTTTGTTGCCTGCAACTTTCCACTGTGTTTTATTAGTGCAGCGGTGGGACCAGTGCTCTCACCTGCCAGTTCCCTACTTAGGGCTTGTTTCCACTTGCGAGAAACACATCCGTGTCTCGCATGTGGAAACCAAGCTCTGGCGCTGGCACATTGGAGCGGAGCGTGCGGCTCCATGTGTTCCTATGTGGCCGCACGCTCCGCTCTGGAGTGCCGGCGCCAGAGCTTGGATTCCACATGCGAGACACGGACGTGTTTCTCGCAAGTGGAAACAAGCCCTTAGGGATAGGAGCAGGGCAAGTGAAGGATTAGGTACCCTGCTCAGCGATGGGGGTGAAAGAACCCATATAGGGATGCTAGTAAGAGCAGGGCACATTCTCAGGTGAGTGCAGGAGGTGTCCAGTCCCCTTTCCCTACCGACAGGGCCCATTATTGTTAAAGTGTCTCCGGTGTACCCTTTTGTATTTTTCATTTTATGACCGCCCCCTCATCGGGTCATGTCACGCCAGGACAGTCACTTCATGACAGCAGCGCTCATAGCTATATGTCCATGACAACCACAGGGGTCTCCTGTGTTATGCCAACCCATCGGCAAGCCATGGTCACGTGACACGGGTGCCAATGGGAGGGATTAGTGACACGCTTCCGGCAAGATCGTGTTAAATGCCGCTGTCAGAGACTGACAGCGGCATTTAACAGGTTAACGGCTGTGGTTGGATCGGCTTTTAGGGGCACATTGCAGCTGTTGAAATCAGCTGACATGTGCCAGAAAAGATGTGGGCCCAGGGTTGGAGCCCAAATCAAAGGAGGAGATCTGACATACACCATATATGTACGGTGCATGTTGTGAAGTGGTTAAATGGTTGGATGCACTTTTTGCGAAAAAAAATTTGAATGACCTGTCAGGGAATGTCCACTACTTGGATAACCCCTTCTCAATACCTATGTTACCTTCAAGTAAAAGAATAACCCTTTTTCTCACTTTTGGTGACGGCGCCGATCCTGCAGGGCTGGCAGTGGCTCTCCATGGCTCTACCACAATGTCACACGATCTCTGCAGTCAAAACGGCTGCTGCTTCAACTGTTCCCTCCCTTGCACAAATCAGACATCCAGAGGAAGTTAGAGCAGCCAGAGCGCTGACTTGCTCTGGATGTCATTTACATCCAAAGGAGGGGACAGAGAAGCAGCTGCTGATTGGCTGCAGGGACCACATGACATTGTGGTAGAGCCAGTGCTGAGTTGAGTACAAGTGTAATTATTTTACTCGGGGGGAAAAATTAGCGATAGAGAAGGGGTTTTCCGAATAATGGACAACCCATTTAATGTTTATAGTGAAAATTGCACAAATGTGAATGTACAACTCAAAAGTTGGATGTAAAAAAACAAATTCTATTTATGTACAAATATTACAATTTTATTAAATAAAATAGTAGAATAAAATTCAGAGGAAAAGAGAACTGTTGCTGACCACAGTCTATATGTGTCCACGGAGCATCGAGAACCTAAAAATATAGTTCATTGGAATCATATAGTATTATAAGTGGAAGTTTAATACTGTATATTTATTGCTTTCCTTTGTGGTTTGTACATGCTCCATGCTTACCCACCACAAGTGGGTGACTCATACTGAACACTTTCAAATCAACCTTCACAAAAATAATAATTTTTTTATTAAATTGAACAGATAAATTGCACTCTAAGATTTGCAAGGCTTAGAATCTTCAAGACGGTTTTTGAAAGGAGCTGGAGTCTTGACTTTTGGATATGGGATGGACCCCACTCCATCTTAAAACCACCATAACTACTGGAAACCTAGGTACTAAAATAAATACACAAAACACATTATTTTGGTTGTCAAAATGGCCACAGCTTTTATTCAAATCACAGGATTAAATAATCACAGTAGGAGTCAGGTGGAGTGCTAGTACATTGGGATTCACAAGTACTGCGATATCCCCAGCTGTCTGACATACAGCACCAGGACAGACAGCCATAAAGGGGCAGCACGCACTGGCTTGTCATTCAAGCAGAGCCAGTAAACTTTCAGGGCACCAATGACCCTATTATCCTCACTCCTGTGCTTAACCACTGTGCCCGCCCCTGATTGATGTTACCATTACAACGTCCTTGAGGCTGGCCACCAAAGCCGAGCCTGCTCACCACCATGATGTTTTTCATCCTCTATTAGTTAAAATGAGTCCACCTTAACTTGTCTGCAACTTCCACCTGACTCCTAAACCGCAAAGCCGTGACGGGTTACAAAATTCCAAGTCTCATTTGCCACTTCTTTTTTTTTTTTAATAATTAAATCATTTTTGTAAACTTAAAAACTAGAAGTCCCTGCAAAAGCATTAATGGGACTAAACTTGGCAAACCTCCGACTCACAAAGAGTCATCCTACAGCACTCAGGAGAGGAAAAAACCCCTGTGGAGGAAACCTCCAGGGAACCATGGCTTAAGGATTGCCCTTCCCTTGGGCTTAGAAGGTTACCACAAATAATAACTCTTTATAGCCAATATACAATTGAACCTGGTACAAGATATACAATGACAAATTCAAAAATACAATAAAGCATCTATCATTATACAAGCAATAATTAAAAAGTTTTAGGACAGAGATTATAAACAGGGTGGGAGGGCGGGTAATGTGCAGAGCCAGTAAACTTTCAGGGCACCAATGACCCTATTATCCTCACTCCTGTGCTTAACCACTGTGCCCGCTGTAACAACTCTGCTGGCATCACGGCATGGCCTCGCATTTCTCACACTATCTTTACCCACTGCTCCAGGTCATGATGTGGTTTCTGTTTCTTGCCAGCTCTATGTTCTGTGTCTCTGCTCTCTGCATGCTTCATGGTTCTGTGTATAGAGGGGCGGCGCCTGAACTCTCTGGTTCTTATAGGAATCAGGTGCATCTGTCCAATCTGTTCCTGACCAATTGTCAAGAGGCCTCCAGTATATAGTGCAGCTCCACCCAGTGTTCTGGGCCTGTGCAATGTGTTAGCTCAGTTAGTGTCTTGCTTCTGAGTTTGCCTGGCCTTGCTCTGAGTTACTCCCTCTCTGGAGGATTCTCTGTGTTATTTCCTTGGTCTTGTTGTCCGCCCACCAGGAGGCAGAATATCCTGGTCCCAGTGTCTTTGTCCTTGTGTCTTGTTCCATTGCCTTGTCTGCACTTAGTCTTACCTCGGTCTCCTAGTCTTTGGCTTCCTTCCCAGTTGTCTTTCCTTGTATTCTCAGTCTGCTTACACTCCGCACTCTTGCAGCTCTGCCTGCTCTGAACCTTTGTGACTTTACCTCTGCTCCTCACTTCTGCGTTTCTGCTCCTTTCTACTCAGCTTATCTTCTGCTGTTGCAGTTATCCCTTGCTGCAGCTTCTCTCCACATTCTTTGTGGCTCTGCTCAGCTTTGCTGCAGAGACCCCTCCCGCAGCTCCTCTCCGCTCCTTGCGGTTCTACCTGGCTCCGCTCCTTGCGGTTCTACCTGGCTCCGCTCCTTGCGGTTCTACCTGGCTCCGCTCCTTGCGGTTCTACCTGGCTCCGCTCCTTGCGGTTCTACCTGGCTCCGCTCCTTGCGGTTCTACCTGGCTCCGCCTCCTGCATTTCTGTTCTTGGCTCTAGCTCCTGTGCTTTCGCTCTGCATCCGCTCTTGCGGTCTTTATCTACTTATTCCTAGGTCCTCGTGTCTGAACAGGTTCTTACCTGTTCTACATACCTGCCTGCAGACCGGTCCCTACCGGTTCTTCCAGTGTACCAGTCTTGTCCACCAGTCCTGCCAGAGAGCCAGCCGTGCCCGCCTGCCTTTCCAGAGAGCCAGCCGTGCCCGCCTGCCTACCAGAGAGCCAGCCGTGCCCGCCTGCCTGACAGTGTTCCTGTTGTACCCGTCTGCCTGCCTATGTGCCAGCCGTGCCCGCTTGCTTGTCTATGTTCCGTTCCCCGGTGGGATCAGCAGCCACAACCAGACTCCACCCTGGAGTGGTACCTGGTAGCTTCCTATTGCACAAGTCTGACCTCACGATCAGAGGCTCCAGCGAACACCTAGGAAGCTACTTAGTTACGCCCCTTCCAGGGAGGTTTGGTCTGTGGTCCAGTGGGGCCACTCCCCCGCACGCCCGCGCCAACCAGTCTGGGCGCGAGCATGACACCCGCCCCTGATTGATGTTACCATTACAACGTCCTTGAGGCTGGCCACCAAAGCCAAGCTTGCTCACCACCATGAGGTTTTACATCCTCTATTAGTTAAAATGAGTCCACCTTAACTTGTCTGCAACTTTCACCTGACTCCTAAACCGCCACCAGAGAGGCCATTTGACACCTTGAATGGACTCGACCCCCATCACCCATGCCTAATAAAGTCATCAACCAGTTCAGTGAGGACGGACTAGGCCGCAGGCCTTTGAGGGAGGACGACATGACAGGGTTGAATGGGCCTATAGGGAGTGAGCAAAAAGGTGGGGGCGATAATATGGAGCGAGCTGGAGGAATTATTTGAATTGGGGATTACGGATTGGCTGAGGGCAAAGTAGGCAAGAAGGTGGGGGCGATAAAGGGGGATTGATTATAAAAGGAGGCACCCATCTTAGAGGAGCAACCATTTTGGTGTCCCTCCGATTAGATAGAAAGCTCTGTGGGTGAGGGATAATGGAGATTGAGACAATTCTTCAGCATCTTCGTGATGCAGCTAGAACCAGGGGTCCAGGCTGGCTGCAGGCGTCACTGCAGGGCCTGCTTCCTGTAGGGGGATCCGGGTCAGCCAATTCACTGACTGAGGGCCGCCGGCCTAGGAGGTCTCGGCCTCCTGAGCGCCTGAGCCCCGAGGTCACCCCCAGGGCCCGGCGCCGTGTGAGGAGCCCCTCAGGGGACCCTCCGGTTCCAGCAGCAGACCGCGTCTCCGGCGGGCGCTGCCAGGGAGCCGGGAGGAATCCCACTAGTCGGCGAGGCCTGCAGCGGGGGGAGGTGTCGGCCTCCCCTTCATCAAACAGATCGGCAGCGCTGCCGGAGCCTGGGAGAGGAGCGGCCGGTGCCCAGCCTGGAAAGGGCCCGGCTCAGCGGCGGCAGGCATCGCAGAGGAGTGGACGGGGGCCGGTACGGCGGGCGCCTCAAACAGCAACAAGGCGCGGCAGGTCAGCATACTCACCGGTAATGGCCGGTGAACAGGAGCCAGGAGCAGGAGCGGCGGCGAGCCCATCCATCCGGGCCGCCGCTCAGCGCGTTATGAGGGAATCTCAGGCGGCAGCAGCACAGGCCCATGAACGCAGAGCAGTCAGTGATGAGTGCCGTTTTAGCCCCGCCTACTCACTGACTGCTGCTGCTGATAACTATTTCAGTGCTGGAAGCACTGTAGATAATATAAATGCAAGGGTTTATAGCCAGAGGGGGGCCCAGACAGGAGATACAGAAGGGCCAGGGGCACTAGTATATGGGGGGGCTGGGGCAACTAGCGGGGGCAGGTTAACGGAGCCTCCCGCTGCGCGCCTTGGATCATCGCAAGCAGTGTCCGTGGATCGGGACCACGCTGTGGGTCCTATCACTACAGCGTCATCTCAAGACTGGCCTATGGAAGTTCATGGATCATCAAGCCCACACGGACAGGGAGGAGCACGGACCGTACGAGCGCATCTGGACCCAGGATCAGCGGCTGCTGGGATCACAGCGCCCAGGCAGCCAGGTGAGAGTGCTATTTTATCTTCTTTATTGCCATCACTATCTCCTAATGTCGATTTATGTAGAGGGGGAGTTTCTGTAAGGGGGGTTAGTGTTGGCGAGGGTATTTTAATACAAGGGTTAAAAGATTTGTTCCAAATGTGGGAGGCAAGGAATAGACAAATCGAACCATCGCCGTTATCAGCATGGTTGGGGAATGTTCGGGAAAGGGGGGTCCTGGGGGCAGAAGGAGTTGGTGACTCGGGTGGGCCAGGATCCAGTATCTCTCAAGGGACTCCATTGGCACCTGGGTTGGTATCAGTTGGTAGTTGCGAGGTAGCTCAGCAGGGAGTCTCGACAACAACGGAGGGTGGAACTAAAGAGAAGGATGAGTCAGTCCGGGTTGATGATTCGGCTAAGGGAGATGTGTACGTGTGTTTTGAGGGGCCTTTAGGTGCGCATTTGAAGCAGGAGGTGAAAGAGAGAATTTGGAAAGGGGAGTATGTTGAAATATTTTCACTGCTCCCTTTAGAGCGTTTTAATTTAGATAAAGCCCGTAGGGATGATTCCAAGAAAGAGGACGAGGAGAGGAGAAGGTTTAGATTAATCCCTCGTACCTTTTCTAACTGGTTACAAGCTTTCGCGATTTTTGCTAGTGTAATAGGAGAGAAATCGCCAGAAACTTGTGCCCCCTTGTTTTGCTATTTAGATATCATTGGAGAAGCGTACAGAGTATATGGGGGTCAAGGGTGGATTAGATATGACGAACAGTTCCGTCAGCGCAAAGCCGTGCGTCAAAATATTAGATGGGATCACAAGGATATTTCTTTGTGGATGAGAGTGACAGCACCGGTCAGGCCGAATCAGGGTTCGCAGTCATTTCTTGGAGGCACCGGGGGTTCAGGACAGTCAGGGCACTCGGTGGTTATACAAAAGGGACTGTGTTTTGCCTTTAACGAGGGAACATGCAGGTTCGGGGCAAAATGTAAGTTTAAACACGAGTGTTCTTCATGCGGAGGAAATCATGGGGCAGCGAGATGTTTCAAGGGAGGGAAGCACAAAGGGTCAGACGGATTTGACAAAAGGGGTGACTCCAATACGGCTGGCAGAGATGGAGCCGTTTCTAAGTAGATATCCTGATACAAAGGCAGCGTCCACTTTGAGAGATGGTTTTCAGAATGGTTTTTCAATACCTTTTGTGAACGTTGAGGTGCAGTGGTCCAAAAAGAATTTGAAGTCGGCCTATGTTTTTCCCGAAGTGGTCACGGAAAAATTGAATAAGGAAGTGTCACTTGGTAGGATGGCCGGCCCTTTTCAATCTATCCCGATGGAGGGATTTAGAGTTTCTCCTTTGGGGGTGGTACCCAAAAAGGAGGCTAATAAATTTAGGTTAATCCATCATCTTTCGTTCCCAAAAGGTTTATCAGTGAACGATGGCATTGATCCACAGTTGTGCTCGGTTCTATACACGTCGTTTGACACAGCTATGGATTGGGTTAGAGGTTGTGGACGAGGGGCTTTATTGGCGAAAACCGATATTGAGGCCGCGTTTCGGTTGCTTCCTGTTAATCCGAATAGTTTACATTTGTTGGGGTGTTTTTGGAATGGGGGTTTCTACGTGGATCGTTGTTTGCCGATGGGTTGTTCCCTATCGTGTGCATATTTTGAATTGTTCAGTACGTTCTTGGAATGGACAGTAAAAGATGTTTCCGGGCTCCGATCTTGCATCCATTATCTGGATGATTTTCTGTTTGTGGGCCCAGCACATTCCGCTGATTGTTCAATTTTGCTTCGCTCTATGGAGAGTGTGTCCAGCAGGTTCGGCGTTCCGTTAGCCGCTGACAAGACGGTAGGTCCGGTAACATCTTTGAGTTTTTTAGGCATCGAGATAGATACTGTGGCAATGGAGTGTCGCTTACCTATGGATAAACTCGTGAGCATGAAATTGGACGTGAGGAGGGTGTATGAGTCAAAAAAGGTGACGTTACATGTAATGCAATCATTGTTGGGGAAGTTGAATTTTGCATGCCGTATCATGCCAATGAAAAGGGCGTTTTGTCGCAGGATGTCTTTGGCTACTGTAGGAGTTCGGTCCCCTTCTCATTTTATTAGGCTTCGAAAGGCCTTAAAGGATGATTTGAAAGTATGGATGCGTTTTCTGGATTCGTATAACGGGAAATCATTGTGGATTGCACCTGTGGTGTCTGCGGAGGATTTGGGTTTTACGATCGGCCCGGTGGACGAACTAGGTTTTTGTTTGGTCTTTCGCGAGAATTGGTTAGCGTGTCGGTGGCCGTCGTCATGGGTGGATAGCGGTTTGTCTGCAAATCAATTGTTGTGTGCGGTTTTTCCCATTGCTGTTGCTTTATCCTTATGGGGATCAGAGGTCTGTAATATGAAAATTTGTTTCGGCTGTGAATCAGAAGGCGCTGTGAGAGCGCTAAATTCACTATCATCCGCGGATGCAGCGTTGCTAAGAGTTTTGCAACATATGGTTTGGCTGGGTCTTAGGTTTAACTTATGGGTCACTGCAGAATTCCGGTCGTCTAATGAATCATTGACTGGCGACACTATTTTTTATTCACAGCGGGATCAGGTTCCAGATGGCTTATCGCAAGTGGATCTCGTGCGGGTTTTCTGCCCGGAGGAACTATGGAAGCTTCCGTTGGGGCAGTAAGAGGGTTACTGTCTAGGTCATTGGCGCCAGGAACTTGGTCGCACTATGTTAAGGCCTGGGATATTTGAGAAGATTGGGGTTTGTCTCTGGGATCGGATATGCATGACGACGAGAAATTGCTGTTGCTTTTAGGCCAAAAATGGGATTGCGGTTGGTCAGTATCAAAAGTTAATCAATTTTTGGCTGGTTTAGCATTTGGATTTAGATTCAGGGGGCTTTTTGACGTGACTAAATCATTTATGGTCCTACAGGTGATGAAGGGTTGGCGTAAGGGTTGGAAATCTTTAGATGGTCGACGCCCTGTATCCTATGAGATTCTATTACAGTTAGGCGAACAATTACCAAGGGTATGCGCTTCTCAGCCGGAAGTGGTTTTGTTTAAGTTGGCTTTTGCTTTGGCATTCTTTGGGGCGTTTCGTTTGGGTGAGTTGGTCAGCCCAGCTAAGAATAAAAAAGGGGGATTACAAGGTCAGGATGTAGTCTTACACGGGGATAAGTTGGTTATTTAGCTGCGTCAATCCAAAACTGATTTGGCTGGAAAAGGGTGTAAAATTGAGCTATTTGAAGTACCGGGTTCCCCATTATGCCCGGTATTATGTTTTCGGGAATTTTCAGAGGGGAAGGTTTGGGTTGATGAGCCACTGTTGTTACATGACAATGGATCGTTTTTATCTCGGTATCAGTTTATCACTATATTTAAGCGCTGTTTGACGCAAGGAGGTATTTCGACAGAGAAGTTTTCCGGTCACTCATTTAGAATAGGAGCAGCGACGGAAGCGGCTAGAAGAGGTTTAGGAGAGGACGTGGTGCGGAGGATCGGTCGTTGGGAATCCGCAAGGTTCAAGTCTTATATTCGTCCGTCCTTGGTCTAAAAGGGGATTTTAGAGTTGGTTGTAGATTTATTAGGGTCGTGCTTTACGATTACTATGTTTTTGGTTTGTTATTTTTCTTTTTCAGAAAAAAGGCCGTTACTGGTATGGATTATGGGCCACTCATTTGTATTTTGGGCAGCAGTGCGAGCAGATGTTCGCCCTCAAGGGAGACAGCTCGGCGTGGAGAAGTCATCAGCGACCATACGTTGGATTGGAAAACGGGGAATGTACTGGAAGCAGCTCTTGCCGGAATTTCATAAGTTTGTGCGTTTAGACAGGGTGCCAGATTTATTAGTACTTCATTTGGGGGGCAACGACCTCGGTAAACGCCCTTGTAGAGAACTGATCAGCGACATCAAATTTGATGTTTTAAGATTATGGGCCATGTTCCCGCGTTTATTATTAATCTGGTCGGATATTGTTCCTAGGAAAGTTTGGTTCGGAGCTCGGTCAGTGCAGGGTATTAACAGGGCCAGGATAAAGGTGAATAGAGCAATTTCACGTTTCATGGTACGGAATGGGGCTCTTGTGATTCGTCATTTGGATCTGGAGTCAGGGACGGGCGAATATTGGAGAAAAGATGGAGTGCATTTGAATGCTATTGGTTTGGACTTATGGTGTCTTGCGGTGCAGGAGAGTATCGAAAAAGGGCTGTTGGTGTGGCGGGACACAAATGTCTGAGGTGTCAGGACATTGGTGTTGGTGGCGGGGGGGGGGAAAGAGGTCCTCGAAGTTGGTGGTGATAAAAAATGGCGGTTTGGAGGGGGGGGGATGTGTGAGATCCTGGACTCCCCCTGGTGTGGCTTACAGAATTAAGGGTTATACAGTCGAGAAGACTGGGGACGTGGGATTTTGGTGGATATTGGCCGGGCGAGTCTTCAAGCGTCTCTGAGCTGGTACGGCTGGGGGCAGGGACATGACCTGGAGGCCAAATTAGAGAGATTTGATACGAGTCGGTTGGCTCTTGGGGCTTCGAGGACCGCCTTCCCTGGGGTTTTCAATGTTAAATAACTGTTATGTTTAAATGTTAATAAAAGATGGCTGCTGTGGCCAAATTTATCCAAACGAACGTTTTATGTGTAATTATTGGAACAGGGGCCACAATAGGGCGGGTAAAAATTAGATACTAGTAATTAAGGTTATTGGTTAATTTAAGCGAAACTCACAGGCATCATGAATACCTAATGTCAAGTGAGGACGGACTAGGCCGCAGGCCTTTGAGGGAGGACGACATGACAGGGTTGAATGGGCCTATAGGGAGTGAGCAAAAAGGTGGGGGCGATAATATGGAGTGAGCTGGAGGAATTATTTGAATTGGGGATTACGGATTGGCTGAGGGCAAAGTAGGCAAGAAGGTGGGGGCGATAAAGGGGGATTGATTATAAAAGGAGGCACCCATCTTAGAGGAGCAACCATTTTGGTGTCCCTCCGATTAGATAGAAAGCTCCCACCCACCCTCCCCTTTTTAAATATGGTACTTGTTGGTCTGGTTCACAGTTTAAGAATTTTAGGGTTATTTTAGTGTAGGTAGCGAGGGTCAGATTTTGTGGCGGTAAAAGTGTATTAGTTATGTTTCGTCGCGGCAGCAAGGCGGGGGGGGGAAAGAGGTCCTCGAAGTTGGTGGTGATAAAAAATGGCGGTTTGGAGGGGGGGGGGATGTGTGAGATCCTGGACTCCCCCTGGTGTGGCTTACAGAATTAAGGGTTATACAGTCGAGAAGACTGGGGACGTGGGATTTTGGTGGATATTGGCCGGGCGAGTCTTCAAGCGTCTCTGAGCTGGTACGGCTGGGGGCAGGGACACGACCTGGAGGCCAAATTAGAGAGATTTGATACGAGTCGGTTGGCTCTTGGGGCTTCGAGGACCGCCTTCCCTGGGGTTTTCAATGTTAAATAACTGTTATGTTTAAATGTTAATAAAAGATGGCTGCTGTGGCCAAATTTATCCAAACGAACGTTTTATGTGTAATTATTGGAACAGGGGCCACAATAGGGCGGGTAAAAATTAGATACTAGTAATTAAGGTTATTGGTTAATTTAAGCGAAACTCACAGGCATCATGAATACCTAATGTCATGCTTGCTATGGAAAAACTGTGCATATGAGTAACAAAATTTCAGGGCTACAAAAGATTAATTTTAACAATGCAACACTACCAAATTATGATCGATAATACGGTAACTACAGCAAAATAACAGCCGCTACACATCCTGCAATGAGGATCCTATAATGGGGAATGCGGAAACTAAACCATAATAAAGGGGTAGCCGCAGTCTGACCACCTGTATAATGACATCTGTCATGCCCCCAAAACTATTATACCGCATGTATTGTAGCCAGCTCTAATAACTCACCAATTCACAGATTTTAGTTCTAGAAACTACCATTACATACAGTAGCTGGGCTGTGTAGTAACCAATTCTTAAACCCACTTACTATTACTACCCAAAAAATGATGTGTATATAAAGAGAAAGATGCTATAAACAAGGAGTAATTAAAAGCCATACACAATATAATATCGACAGTGTAACCGATCATTAAATAATTTAAATAATTTCTGTAATATTTGGACATAGTAAATGAAATAAGCCTATAGCAGAAAAGTCTACAAAGGCATTATTAATAACCTTGTCACGCCATTGTTAATTGCTTTACAGGCACTCGATAACATATACCATTAATAGTGTTGAGCGATACCGTCCAATACTTGAAAGTATCGGTATCGGAAAGTATCGGCCGATACCGGCAAAGTATCGGATCTAATCCGATACCGATACCCGATACCAATATAAGTCAATGGGACTCAAGTATCGGACGGTATTCCTGATGGTTCCCAGGGTCTGAAGGAGAAGAAACTCTCCTTCAGGCCCTGGGATCCATATTAATGTGTAAAAGAAAGAATTAAAATAAAAAATATTGCTATACTCACCTCTCCGACGCAGCCTGGACCTCACCGAGGGAACCGGCAGCGTTCTTTGCTTAAAATGCGCGCGTTTACTTCCTTCCTTGTGATTGGTCGCGTGCCGCCCATGTGGCCGCGACGCGACCAATCACAGCAAGCCGTGACGTAATTTCAGGTCCTGAATGCAGAATTAGGCATACAGGGCCTGAAATTACGTCACGGCTTGCTGTGATTGGTCGCGTCACGGTCACATGGGCGGCACGCAACCAATCACAAGCCGTGACGTCACGGAAGGAAGTAAACGCGCGCATTTTAAGCAAAGAACGCTGCCGGTTCCCTCGGTGAGGTCCAGGCTGCGTCGGAGAGGTGAGTATAGCAATATTTTTTATTTTAATTCTTTCTTTTACACATTAATGTTGTTTCGATACCGATACCCGATACCACAAAAGTATCGGATCTCGGTATCGGAATTCCGATACCCGCAAGTATCGGCCGATACCCGATACTTGCGGTATCGGAATGCTCAACACTAACCATTAACACTCTCCAACTGGGACAAAGGCATTGGGAATAGGCACATTGCCCTTCATGTTAATGCGCTTGATTACTTCACCCTTAGCCGCTCCCACTGGCTCAAGGGCATTGGGATGCACTTTATTACTTTTCCCTTAGTCACTCCCACTGACTCCAGGGCACCCATATTAGGTACCTTGCTCTTCAGTTTAATGCCCCATATTACTGCATTGTCCAGACGACAACCTTGAAAGAAACAGGAGTTGGTCAATATAAACAGTCAAAATCTGTGCCTCAGCATTCTCAAGTCACATGAAAAAAGAGAGCGTCTTTGACATTACCGATTGTATTGAAATGCATGCCTATTTTTTTTTCCAGCTATTGTTCCTAGCTCATAGGACCCAATTTAATTTGTAGGCATGTAAAATATGATTGCCATAACCACAGGGACTTTACCCTAACAGGGTCTTGTAAGATATAAATGCTTCTGGAGACCAGGGGGCCATATCGCGATGGTCACTCCTCCACACCAGGAGGCCATACCAAAGATGGTTACCCCTCCATACCAGGGGGTCATACTATGATGTACACCCCTCCATCCAGGGGCCATACCTGAGAAGTTTACTCCTCCACACAAGGAGTCATACTATGATGAATACCCCCCCTAAACAGAGGGGCCATACCTGAGATGTTTACCCCTACTGACCAAATCATAATTAGCTTCAAGGACCCACTAAAAAAGAAACAAATAAGTGCTTTTTTTTTTTTTTTTTTTTTAATACACACCTTTATTAAAACAAACATACAATAACCCAACAAAGCATAAATAACCTTAGCTCGCTGGGAGGAGTCCTTGAAGCTCATAAGATCTGGCGATTACCAAACATAAAGTGAACATAAAATGTACCAATTACTCCCAGCTGTTACCCCATTGGCTCGGGAGCATCATAACCACAGGGTTCCAATGTTCACTTGAACTTCCTGAGGATCCGACAAACCCTTGCCGAAACTCCCCTCCACATTGCACCAGATCCAGAACCATACTTAATACCAAAAGGAGGAATCCATATCCCAATGGATCCCCCAGACCAATTTGTAACCAACTTCAAGGACCCCCCCAACTGCCCAGCTCCAGGTAATCCACTCAGTCTGTGCTATCCACCATCTTAGGTAATATAAAATTAAGCACTCGGTGGGTATACACCATACCTGCAAATATATGAAGGGGACAATATAAGAATTAAAAGAACATACAATAAAACATCAAAGCATAAAGAACATTAACATGCTGGGAGGAGTCCTTGAAGCTCATAAGATCTGGTGATTACTAAACAAAAAGTGAACATAAAATGTACCAATTACTCCCAGCCGTTACCCCACTAGCTCGGGAGCACCACAACCACAGGGTTCCAATGTTCACTTGAACTTCCTGAGGATTCAAAAAACCCTTGCTGAAAATCCCCTCTACCATTCACCAGATCAAGAACCAAATTAAATTCCAAAAAGAGGAATCCATATCCCAATGGATCCCCCAGACCAATGTATAACCAACTTCAAGGACCCCCCCAACTGCACAAGATGTGGGAGAAGTGAAGATGAAAACACCATGTAAGTTTACAACCAAGGTATATTACAGGTTGATACTGGAAAATGTCCCATCATAAGGTCAGATACATTCGATGATGGGCAATGCTGTGTTATATGCTGTAACAATAAAGGAGGAGCCGCCTGCTCCTCTACAGCAGTTACAGACAGGCTCTCTAAACACCAGCTGCACATACATCGTAAGAAAAAATATATATGCAGGTCTATAAGCTGCCTGCAGCCATAAGTGTATGTGGCGAAAACTGCAAGGTCTGTGTCCCCAGTCAGTCACACTGCCTACATACAATAGACAGGGCTGAAAACTGGGCCCATGATGTGTTCTCCAGAGCAAGGTGCAGCATCACACTAGGAGTGCCCACTCACTGCCCACCATGTGCTGAGCTATTAGTGCCCACTCACTGCCTGCCTTGTGCTGAGTTATTAGTGCCCACTCACTGCCCGCCATGACTGCGTTAGAGGTGCCCACTCACTGCCTGCCATATGCTGCATTATTAGTGCCCCACTCACCACCACGCCATGTGCTGAATTACTCCCCGAATTATTATTGACACCTGATAAAATACATATAGTAAGGCTCCAGGGAATCCACTCAGGCTTGTGCTATCCACCATCTTAGGTAATATAAATAAGCGCTCAGTGGGTATAACCCGATCCTGTAAACATATGAAGGGGACAATATACAGAAAAAGGGGGTGGATATATCAGGCAGGACAGCATGCAACATAATAGGACTAAAGGCTGCCATATCTCCAAAAATAAAGCACGGATTTGGAAGTCATGCACAAATCATATGTGCAGCAAGGAAAATAAACTGGAGACCCAGGATCTAACATGTACTCAAAGTCTGTATACATGATAAGCATGCTGCACAGAGATGGAGCCTTTACTCATGTATCACATATATATAGTGAGAGTAACCTGTTACACTGGATCTGTACACCCAGCATCATCAGACTGTACTGTAGCAGAGATGAGGTCACATACAGGTCACCAGACCCCATAAATGGGAAGGGGGGGAATCAGCACCCAGCAGCATGCAATGCACAGACATGAAGTGCAGCCTTTTACCATCATATATATACGGTGTATATACACCATCCCCTGTTACTGCTCCCCCTCACCAGTGACTAGTACCTGCCCAGCTCCAAGCTAGCAATAGCAGACACTGTATGTGTCAATGCTCTGACCTGTCACATACCTCCCAACTTTTGAGGAAGGGAAAGAGGGACAAAGTCAGCGGCACGTGCAGCGCGCCGCGGCAAGTTTTAGGCCCCACCTCTGACCACACCCATTTCACAACTAGTCACGCCCCAACCACACCCATTTAGCACTTCTGATCACAATGTTTCGTAAACAATAATTATAAACAAAAAAAAATATGGCCACACATGACGCTCCATACTGTATAATGGCCACACATGACGCTCCATACTGTATAATGGCCCCAAATGATGCTGCGTACAGTGTACTGGCCCTACGTGATGCTCCATACAGTATAATGGGCCCACATGATGCTGCATACTGTATAATGGCCACACATGATGCTCCATACTGTATAATGGCTCCACATGATGCTCCATATTGTATATTGGCCACACAGTGCTCCATACTGTATAATGGCCACACATGATGCTCCATACTGTATAATGGCCACATGATGCCCCATACTGTATAATGGCTACACATGATGCTCCATACTGTATAATGGCCACATTATGCTCCATACTGTATAATGCCCACACATGATGCTCCATACTGCATAATGGCTCCACATGATGCCCCATACTGTATAATGACCACACATGATGCTCCATACTGTATAATGGCTCCACATGATGCTCCATACTGTATATTGGCCACACAGTGCTCCATACTGTATAATGGCCACACATGATGCTCCATACTGTATAATGGCCACATATGATGCTCCATACTGTATAAGGCCACACATGATGCTCCATACTGTATAATGGCCACATGATGCTCCATACTGTATAATGGCCGCACATGACGCTCCATATGGTATAACGGCCATTGGCCACATTATGCTCCATACTGTATAATAGCCCCACATTATGCTTCGTACTGTATAATGGCCACACATGATGCTGCGTACTTTATAATGGCCACACATGATGCTCCATACTGTATAATGGCCACACATGATGCTCCTTACTGTATAATGGCTCCATATGATGCTCCATACTGTATAATGGCCACACTGTGCCCCATTCTGTATAATGGCCACACATAATGCTCCATACTGTATAATGGCCACATTATGCTCTATACTGTATAATGGCCCCACATGATGCTGCGTACAGTATACTTGCCCCATGTGATGGTCCATACAGTATAATGGCCCCACATGATGCTTTGTACAGTATAATGTGTTGTGGATTCTGTTTGTGGGCTCCCTCTGGTGGTTACTGCTGGTACTGGGTGACTTTGGTGGGTTGCGGCCTTTGGTTTCCACCTGTCCATCAGAGGCTGGGTGTTTCCTATTTTACCTGGCCTTTCTGTCATTCCCTTGCCGGCTATCAATGTATTCAGATGTGCTCTGTTTGGTTCCTGCCTACCTGCTCCCAGATCTTTCAGGATAAGCTAAGTGCTGGTTTTCAGTTGTTTGGTTTTTTTGTCCAGCTTGCTTATTATGTCTCTATGCTAGCTGGTAGCTCTAGTGGACTGAGGTTCTCCCCATGTGCCATGAGTTGGCACATGGGTTCTTGTAATCTCAGGATGGTTTTTTTGATTAGGGTTTTTTGCTGACCGCTCAGTCCCCTTTTGTATCGTTCTGCTTTCTAGTTTACAGCGGGCCTCAATTTGCTAAAACTATATATATCATCTCTATGTGTGTGCCTTCCTCTCATTTCACCGTCAATACATTTGAGGGGGCAACTATATCTTTTGGGGTTCATTCCTCTGGAGGCAAGTGAGGTCTTTATTTTCTCTGCAGTACTAGTTAGCTCTTAGGCTGGTGCGTGGCGTCTAGAACCAACGTAGGCACGCTCCCTGGCTATCTCTAGTTGCGTTTGTCAGGCGTAGGGCAGCGGTCAGCCCAGGTTCCATCACCCTAGAGCTCGTCCGTTATCTATTTGTACTTTGCTTGTCCTGTGCTATCCCTAGCCATTGGGGATTCATGACAGTATAGCCGGCCCACAAAGTGTTAATTGTTTGGGCTGAAGCAGGAGAAAAAGAAGTGTTTAAGGGAAAATTTTTTTTTTTTTTTCCCTTCAGAGTTTTGCTGCCTAGCCCTTAATTGCTGTCTAGCTGCTTCTTACCTCCTCTTAACCCTTGAATGGCTCTGATCTTAGCTGTTTAACATGGATGTCCAGAGTTTGGCTTCCAGCCTGAGTAATCTCGCGGCAAAAGTTCAAAACATACAGGATTTTGTTGTTCACACTCCCATGTCTGAACCTAGAATTCCTATTCCAGAGTTCTTTTCTGGAGATAGATCTACCTTCCTGAATTTCAGGAACAATTGTAAATTGTTTCTTTCTTTAAAATCTCGCTCCTCTGGAGACCCTGCTCAACAGGTCAAGATTGTAATATCTTTCCTGCGGGGCGACCCTCAGAATTGGGCATTTGCATTGGCACCAGGGGATCCTGCATTGCTCAGTGTGGATGCGTTTTTTCTGGCATTGGGATTGCTCTATGAGGAACCTAACCTAGAGATTCAGGCTGAAAAGGCTTTATTAGCCCTCTCTCAGGGGCATGATGAAGCGGAAATATATTGTCAAAAATTTCGGAAATGGTCGGTGCTTACTCAGTGGAATGAGTGCGCCCTGGCTGCAAACTTCAGAAATGGTCTTTCTGAGGCCATTAAGGATATTATGGTGGGGTTCCCTACGCCTACAGGTCTGAATGAGTCTATGGCTATGGCCATTCAGATTGATCGGCGTTTACGGGAGCGCAAACCCGTGCACCAGTTGGCGGTGTCTTCTGAACAGGCACCTGAGACTATGCAATGTGATAGAATTCAGTCCAGAAGTGAACGGCAAAATTATAGGCGGAAAAATGGATTGTGTTTTTATTGTGGTGATTCAGCTCATGTTATATCAGCATGCTCTAAACGCACAAAAAGGGTTGATAAATCTTTTGCCATTGGTACTCTGCAGCCTAAGTTCATTTTGTCTGTGACTCTGATTTTTTCACTGTCTTCCATTTCCGTCGATGCCTATGTGGATTCGGGCGCTGCCCTGAGTCTTATGGATTGGTCATTTGCTAAACGCTGCGGTTTTAGTCTGGAGCCTCTGGAAGTTCCTATTCCTCTGAAGGGAATTGACTCTACACCATTGGCTATGAATAAACCGCAGTATTGGACACAAGTGACCATGCGCATGACTCCCGTTCATCAGGAGGTGATTCGCTTCCTTGTACTGTATAATTTACATGATGTACTAGTGCTTGGTCTGCCATGGTTACAAACTCATAATCCTGTCCTGGACTGGAAAACAATGTCTGTGTTAAGCTGGGGATGTCAGGGGGTTCATGATGATGCACCTCCGATTTCAATCGCTTCATCTACTCCTTCTGAGATCCCTGCGTTTTTGTCTGACTATAGGGATGTTTTTGAGGAGCCTAAGCTCAATTCGCTCCCTCCTCATAGAGAGTGTGACTGTGCTATAGAATTGATTCCTGGCAGTAAGTTCCCTAAGGGTCGTTTATTTAATCTGTCACTGCCAGAGCATACTGCTATGCGGAATTATATTAAGGAGTCCTTGGAAAAGGGACATATTCGTCCATCTTCGTCCCCTCTGGGAGCAGGTTTCTTTTTCGTGGCAAAAAAAGATGGTTCCCTGAGGCCTTGTATAGATTATCGCCTTCTGAATAAGATTACAGTCAAATACCAGTATCCATTGCCATTATTAACTGATTTGTTTGCTCGCATTAAGGGGGCTAGGTGGTTCACTAAGATAGATCTTCGCGGTGCGTATAATCTGGTGCGGATAAAACAGGGTGATGAGTGGAAAACCGCATTTAATACGCCTGAGGGCCATTTTGAGTATTTGGTAATGCCTTTTGGACTCTCCAATGCTCCGTCAGTCTTTCAGTCCTTTATGCACAATATTTTCCGTGAATATCTGGATAAGTTTATGATTGTGTATTTGGATGATATTTTGGTGTTTTCTGATGACTGGGAGTCTCATGTTCTACAGGTCAGGAAGGTGTTTCAGGTTCTGCGGGCCAATTCTCTGTTTGTGAAGGGTTCAAAGTGTCTCTTCGGAGTCCAGAAGATTTCTTTTTTGGGGTACATTTTTTCTCCTTCTACTATTGAGATGGATCCCGTCAAGGTTCAGGCTATTTGTGACTGGACACAACCTACATCTGTTAAGAGCCTTCAGAAGTTCTTGGGGTTTGCTAATTTTTATCGTCGGTTCATTGCTAATTTTTCCAGTATTGTCAAACCTTTGACTGATTTGACTAAAAAGGGTGCTGATGTTGCTGATTGGTCTCCTGCGGCCGTGGAGGCCTTTCAGGAACTTAAGCGCCGGTTTTCTTCTGCTCCTGTGTTGTGTCAACCAGATGTTTCACTTCCTTTTCAGGTTGAGGTTGATGCTTCCGAGATTGGAGCGGGGGCGGTTTTGTCACAGAGAAGTTCTAATGGCTCGGTGATGAAGCCATGTGCATTCTTCTCTAGAAAATTCTCGCCCGCCGAGCGCAATTATGATGTGGGTAATCGGGAGCTTTTGGCCATGAAGTGGGCATTTGAGGAGTGGCGTCATTGGCTTGAGGGTGCTAAACATCGTGTGGTGGTCTTGACTGATCACAAGAATCTCATTTACCTTGAGTCTGCCAGGCGTTTGAATCCTAGACAGGCTCGTTGGTCGTTGTTTTTTTCTCGTTTCAATTTCGTGGTTTCATACCTGCCAGGTTCAAAGAATGTGAAGGCAGATGCTCTTTCCAGGAGTTTTGTGCCTGACTCTCCTGGAGACTCTGGGCCTACTGGTATCCTTAGGGATGGGGTAATATTGTCCGCCGTATCCCCAGACTTGCGACGTGCATTGCAGGAGTTTCAGGTGGATAAACCGGATCGTTGTCCACCAGAAAGACTGTTTGTTCCGGATGATTGGACCAGTAGAGTCATCTCCGAGGTCCATTCTTCTGTGTTGGCTGGTCATCCTGGAATATTTGGTACTAGAGACTTGGTGGCCAGGTCTTTTTGGTGGCCTTCCTTGTCTAGGGATGTGCGTACCTTTGTGCAGTCTTGTGAAGTGTGTGCTCGAGCTAAGCCTTGCTGTTCTCGGGCCAGTGGGTTGTTGTTATCCTTGCCCATCCCGAAGAGGCCTTGGACGCACATTTCCATGGATTTTATTTCTGATCTTCCGGTTTCACAGAAAATGTCCGTTATCTGGGTTGTGTGTGACCGCTTTTCTAAGATGGTTCATTTGGTGCCCTTGCCTAAGTTGCCCTCCTCCTCTGAGTTGGTCCCTTTATTTTTTCAGAACGTGGTCCGTTTGCATGGGATTCCGGAGAATATCGTTTCTGACAGGGGATCCCAGTTTGTGTCTAGATTTTGGCGGACGTTTTGTGCCAAGATGGGCATTGATTTGTCTTTCTCGTCTGCATTCCATCCTCAGACGAATGGCCAGACGGAGCGAACTAATCAGACCTTGGAAACTTATTTGAGGTGTTTTGTTTCTGCTGATCAAGATGACTGGGTTGCTTTTTTGCCACTGGCCGAATTTGCTCTTAATAATCGGGCTAGTTCTGCCACGTTGGTCTCTCCTTTTTTTTGTAATTCGGGGTTTCATCCTCGTTTTTCCTCTGGTCAGGTGGAGTCTTCGGATTGTCCTGGAGTGGACGTGGTGGTGGACAGGCTACATCAGATTTGGAATCAGGTGGTGGACAATTTGAAGTTATCTCAGGAGAAGACTCAGCAGTTTGCTAATCGCCGTCGCCGCGTGGGTCCCCGACTTCTTGTTGGGGATTTGGTGTGGTTGTCTTCTCGTTTTGTCCCTATGAAGGTCTCTTCTCCTAAGTTCAAGCCTCGGTTCATCGGTCCTTATAGGATCTCGGAGATTCTTAACCCTGTATCTTTTCGTTTGGATCTCCCAGCATCGTTTGCTATTCATAATGTGTTCCATCGGTCATTGTTGCGGAGGTATGAGGTGCCTGTTGTTCCTTCGGTTGAGCCTCCTGCTCCGGTGCTGGTGGAGGGAGAATTGGAGTATGTTGTTGAGAAGATCTTGGATTCTCGTGTTTCCAGACGCAAACTCCAGTATTTGGTTAAGTGGAAGGGTTATGGTCAGGAGGATAATTCCTGGGTGGTCGCCTCCGATGTTCATGCGACTGATTTGGTCCGCGCCTTCCATAGAGCTCACCCTGATCGCCCTGGGGGTTCTCGTGAGGGTTCGGTGACCCCTCCTCAAGGGGGGGTTACTGTTGTGGATTCTGTTTGTGGGCTCCCTCTGGTGGTTACTGCTGGTACTGGGTGACTTTGGTGGGTTGCGGCCTTTGGTTTCCACCTGTCCATCAGAGGCTGGGTGTTTCCTATTTTACCTGGCCTTTCTGTCATTCCCTTGCCGGCTATCAATGTATTCAGATGTGCTCTGTTTGGTTCCTGCCTACCTGCTCCCAGATCTTTCAGGATAAGCTAAGTGCTGGTTTTCAGTTGTTTGGTTTTTTTGTCCAGCTTGCTTATTATGTCTCTATGCTAGCTGGTAGCTCTAGTGGACTGAGGTTCTCCCCATGTGCCATGAGTTGGCACATGGGTTCTTGTAATCTCAGGATGTTTTTTTTGATTAGGGTTTTTTGCTGACCGCTCAGTCCCCTTTTGTATCGTTCTGCTTTCTAGTTTACAGCGGGCCTCAATTTGCTAAAACTATATATATCATCTCTATGTGTGTGCCTTCCTCTCATTTCACCGTCAATACATGTGAGGGGGCAACTATATCTTTTGGGGTTCATTCCTCTGGAGGCAAGTGAGGTCTTTATTTTCTCTGCAGTACTAGTTAGCTCTTAGGCTGGTGCGTGGCGTCTAGAACCAACGTAGGCACGCTCCCTGGCTATCTCTAGTTGCGTTTGTCAGGCGTAGGGCAGCGGTCAGCCCAGGTTCCATCACCCTAGAGCTCGTCCGTTATCTATTTGTACTTTGCTTGTCCTGTGCTATCCCTAGCCATTGGGGATTCATGACAATAATGGCCCCACACGATGCTGGGTACAGTATAATGGCCACACAATGCTGGGTACAGTATAATGGCCCCTCACGATGCTCCATACAGTATAATGGCCCCACACAATGCTGGGTGTAGTATAATGGCCACACATGGTTACCCCACCCCCATCATTGCCTTCTCCATCACTACACACACACACCTTTCACCGCGCTCCCTCGCAGCAGCCGGCAGCTTCCACTCCCACGGCGCTGAATGGTGTCATCCAGCTGCGCCGCTGACTGCTCACGTCGCTGCAGCTGTGATATGCCACTGATAAAGACCTCCTGTGTCTCCTGTGCCAGTCAGTACACATGCGACTCCGCTCCATACACCTCGTACACATGAAAATCCGCTCCATACACCTCGTACACACACGACTCCGCTCCATACACCTTGCACATGCGGCTCCGCTCCGTACACCTCATACACATATGGCTCCTCCCCATACACCTCGTATACACACGGCTCCACTCCATACACTTCGTACACACACGGCACCGCTCCATACACCTTATACACACACGGCTCCTCTCCATACATCTCGTACACACACGGCTCCACTCCGTACACCTCATTACACACACGGCTCCTCTCCATACATCTCGTACACACACGGCTCCACTCTGTACACCTCGTACACACGACTGCGCTCCATACACCTTGCACATGCGGCTCCGCTCCGTACACCTCATACACACACAGCTCCGCTCCATACACCTCATACACACACGGCTCCACTCCGTACACCTCATACACACACGGCTCCACTCCGTACACCTCGTACAAACACGGCTCCGCTCCGTACACATTGCACACGCTGCTCCGCTCCGTATACCTTGCACACACGGCTCCGCTCCGTACACCTCATACACACATGGCTCCTCTCCATACATCTCATACACACACGACACCACTCCGTACACCTCGTACACTCATGGCTCCGCTCCATACACATTGCACACGCTACTCCACTCAGTATACCTTGCACTCACACGGCTCCGCTCCGTACACCTCATACACACACGGCTCCTCCCCATACACCTCGTACACACATGGCTCCACTCCATACACTTCGTACACACACGGCACCGCTCCATACACCTTATACACACACGGCTCCGCTCCGTACACCTCATTTCACACATGGCTCCTCTCCATACATCTCGTACACACACGGCTCCACTCCGTACACACACACACACAACTGCGCTCCATACATCTTGCACATGCGGCTCCGCTCCGTACACCTCGTACACACACAGCTCTGCTCCGTACACATTGCACACGCTGCTCTGCTCCGTATACCTCACACACACACGGCTCCACTCCGTACACCTCGTACACATGACTGCGCTCCATGCACCTTGCACATGCGGCTCCGCTCCGTACACCTCGCACACACACAGCTCTGCTCCGTACACATTGCACACGCTGCTCCGCTCCGTACACCTCACACACACACGGCTCCACTCCGTACACCTCGTACAAACACGGCTCCGCTCCGTACACATTGCACATGCTGCTCCGCTCCGTATACCTTGCACACATGGCTCCGCTCCGTACACCTCATACACACATGGCTCCGCTCCATACATCTCGTACACACACGACACCACTCCGTACACCTCGTACACTCACGGCTCTGCTCCATACACATTGCACACGCTGCTCCGCTCAGTATACCTTGCACACACACGGCTCCGCTCCGTACACCTCATACACATACGACTCCTCTCCATACATCTCGTACACACACGGCCCCACTCCGTACACCTCGTACACACACGGCTCCGCTCCATACACTTCATACACACACGGCTCCACTCCGTACACCTCGTACACACACAGCTCCGCTCCATACACATTGCAGATGCTGCTCCGCTCTGTATACCTTGCACACACACGGCTCCGCTCCGTTCACCTCATACACACATGGCTCCTCCCCATACACCTCGTACACACACGGCTCCACTCCGTACACTTCGTACACACACAGCACCTCTCTATACACCTTATACACACACGGCTCCGCTCTGTACACCTCATACACACACGGCTCCACTCCGTACACTTCGTACACACACGGCTCCGCTCCATACACCTTATACACACACGGCTCCGCTCTGTACACCTCATACACACACGGCTCCTCTCCATACATCTCGTAAACACACGGCTCCGCTCCATACACCTCGTACACACACGGCTCTGCTCCATACACCTCGTACACACGGCTCCGCACCATAAACATTGCACACGCTGCTCCACTCCGTATACCTTGTACACACATGGCTCTGCTCCGCACACCTCGTACACACGTGGCTCTGCTCTGTACACCTCGTGTTGTGAATTCCGCTCTTGGGCTCCCTCCGGTGGTTTTGAGTGGTATAGCTGCTTCTTGGATTTAGCTTCAGCAGCTGCTTCCACTGATCGTCTTTCTGTCTCGGCTATTTTAGTCTGGCCTTATCTCTCAATCAATGCCAGTTGCCAATTGTTCCTGCTTTGAGCCACTGCTCTTTTGGATTTCCCTGACTCTCTGTCCAGTTCAACAAAGATAAGTCCTTGCTTGTCCTTTAGCAGTCCACTTGTTGTGGACTTATTTGTTCAGCACATTCTATGTTTTGCTCATTTGTCCAGCTTATCAGTATGGATCTATTCAGCTAAGCTGGAAGCTCTGGGCTGCAGATTTTGCCCTCCACACCTTTAGTCAGGTGTGGAGATTTTTGCATATCTCTGCGGTGGACTTTTTCTAGTTTTTATTACTGACCGCACAGTGTCCTTTCCTGTACTATCTATCTAGCTAGTAGTGGCCTCCTTTGCTAAATCTTGTTTCATACTACGTATGTCATTTCCTTCTCCTCTCACAGTCAATATTTGTGGGTGGCTGTCCTATCCTTTGGGGATCTTCTCTGAGGCAAGATAGCTTTCCTATTCCTACCTTTAGGGGTAGCTAGTTCTCCGGCTGTGACGAGGTGTCCGGGGAGTGACAGGAACATCCCACGGCTATTGCTAGTGTTGTGTTAAGATCAGGAACTGCGGTCTGTATAGTTACCACCTGCTCAGAGCTAGTCGCATGTCGCTCCTAAATTACCAGTCCATAACAACCTCGTACACACGTGGCTCCGCTCCATACACGTCTTACACACACGACTCCGCGCCATACACGTTTCACACGCTGCTCCGCTCCATACACCTCATACACACGTGGCTTCGCTCCGTACACCTCTTACACACACGACTCTGCTCTATACACCTTTCACATGCTGCTCCGATCCATACACCTCGTACACACTCGGCTTTGCTACATCCACACTGTAAACACCTCCTGACCTCACACATACGCTTACCTTCCTCCAGCTCCATGACAACCAGCAGAGTCCTGTACACGGAGATCCTCCCAATCATGTGACCCCCTGACTCCTCCCATCCTGTGACTTCATCACAGGTCCAGTGTGCACAGAGCAGCAAATATGCTGCTCTGCGGGTGCAGGGGCTCAGGGAGCTGACTGGGTGATATACACACCTCCCAAACAGTGCGGGACAACTAATGTCCCGCCCGGGATCGCGGAGCTGACTGTCAAAGTCGGGACAGTCCCGCTGGATCCGGGATGGATGGGAGGTATGCCTATCATACAGATACCCAAAACTCATGAAGACTCTGTATAATACAGCAGAAATGTGATACAACAGCCATGTCTGTAAGGAGATCACACAGGAGCTGTCTCTGCAGTGTGTGAGGCAACTTGTAACAGACCCATACTGCTCCCAAATAAGATGTAAGAGCTGATACTACACTAATACATGATGAATGTGGAGTAGTATATCAGCCATGTCTGCAGGGAGGTACACATGAGGGAAAATGGCGGCTACATGAATTTCTGAGGTACAATTGATCCCATACATGATGTGTGAGGTGATACTACACTAATACATGATGTGTGAGGTGAATGTACTCCTATCAGCTATAATGTGAGGTGATAACCCCAGCATTATACTCCATGAAACTGCAGACATGTTTCCTTAATGTTTCCTCCTGTCCATCCTGTGAGAGAAAGAGGGAGAGCCAGAGTTGCCTCCCTATATAAGCCCCACCCTCCTCACAGTAATACACCAGGCACAAACATCTAAACTCCTTCCTCTTAAAGCAACAACACTCTTGTTTAAAATCGACACCGCAATACAAACAAAAGCTGCAGGAGTTCTCGGTCCACCCATCCCCAAGTCATGTCCACCTCCGTCTAGTCTCCGGTGGTTTCTTTACTTCATCCAATATATACTTATCTGCAAAACTATATATACTTAGCTTATCACTGTCATGATACCACCACTCAAGGTGTCCAATGGATGCTATGAATGACAGCTCTGCTGACCTATGGGATGGAGGCCTTGCTGAGCTGCTGTCAGCATTGTGAGTGACAGCTCAACCGCCCAATCTGAGGCAGAGCTATGAGTATCTGACTGTGTCTGTGGGATTTTCCTCCAGGTGTCATCCATTCTAGGTGTTTACAGAGCTATTTATCACACTGACAATGCTCAGACCATTGCCAATTGTAGCTTTGCTTGAGTGGTGTGTGTTTGTCCTATGCTCTCAGTTGTATTCTGATCTCCATAGCAAACCTTTGATTTACCTTTGACCATCCATTTGACTTACACCTTTGTCTTAATCTGCTACCTCCCTGATACTCTGACCTTGAACTGACTACACTTGTATCTTTTCCCTTTGTCTATTACGTGCCCTCTTGGTACTGATCACAGATCTCCTGACTATCCTGCCTCACGGCAAATCCGTGAGTAGTGACTAGCGCCACATTCAGTAGTGACTAGTGTCACAGTCACACTGTGTATTATACATAAGTCATACTGTTCAAGAGGACTTTTTGGACAGCAACATTAATGCCCTATCCTTAAAATATCAGATTGATAAGGATTCAACTGCCAGCAGCCCCACGAAGCAGCTAACTAAAGGGACCACAACTTGAGTGATGCCTGGAAAGCAATGAAGGGCACACAACTCTGTTGTGAACTCTATTTTTGGGCTCCCTCTAGTGGTTACAAGCGGTACTGTGTAGTGTTGTCTTTCTGCAGGTTGCAGCATCAGCTGGTTCGTTATCCTTGGTTGGTTTCCTATTTTAGCTCACCTGGATACTCAGTTCCTTGCCTGCTATCAATGTATTCAGTGCTCTTCAGATTCCTTGTGTCTACCTTGCTCCCAGTCTCTCCAAGACAAGCTAAGTTTTTGTTTGATCATTTTTTGATTATCAGTGTTCATTATGTTTTTAGTCCAGCTCGCTAAAATGTGATTTCCTCGCTTGTTGGTTGCTCTAGGGGACTGAGTTTCTCCCCCCACACCGTGAGTTGGTGTGGGGGTTCTTGAAATCTCAGTGTGGATATTTTGTAAGGGTTTTTTACTGACCGCATAGATTCCCTTTTCTATTTTCTGCTATCTAGTATTAGTGGGCCTCATTTGCTGAATCTGCTTTCACCCCTGTGTATGTGCCTTCCTCTTACCTCACCGTTATTATCTGTTGGGGGCTTCTATATCTTTGGGGATTATTTCTCTGGAGGCAAGAGAGGTCTTTCTTTCTCTCTAGGGGTAGTTAGTTCCTCAGGCTGGCTCGAGACGTCTAGGATTTTTAGGCACGTTCACCGGCTACTTCTAGTGTGTTTGGATAGGTTCAGATTTGCGGTCAGTCCAGTTTGCCACCTCCCTAGAGCTTGTCCTACGTTTGTTACTTAGCTGGAGTAATTTGTGATCCTCAACCACTAAGGATCATAACAGTATAGCAGGCCAAAAAGTGTTTAATGCATCGCAGAAGTGGGATAAAAAGAAGACCTGAGTACATTTTTTTTTTTTCCTCCCGCTTTTCCTTTGCTGCAGCCTGTTTAGCTTCTTTCATCCCCTTGAACTCTGGGTGGTTTTGAGCTCAGCTGCAGACATGAATGTTCAGACTCTGACTTCTAGTGTGGATCATCTTACTGCACGGGTGCAAAGTATTCAGGATTTTGTTATTCGTAGCCCTATGTCAGAACCAAAGATACCCATTCCTCAGTTGTTTTCTGGAGATAGATCTAGGTTTCAAAATTTTAAGAATAATTGTAAGTTATTTCTATCTCTGAGACCTCATTCCTCTGGTGATTCCGCTCAGCAAGTTAAAATTGTTATCTCCTTGTTGCGTGGCGACCCTCAAGATTGGGCTTTCTCTCTGGCGCCAGGAGATCCTGCTTTGCTTAATGTAGATGCATTTTTTCTGGCTCTTGGACTGCTTTATGAGAAGCCTAATCTTGAGAATCAGGCAGAAAAAGCGTTGCTGGCTATCTCTCAAGGTCAGGATGAAGCAGAGGTGTATTGTCAAAAATTTCGGAAATGGTCGGTCAATGGAATGAGTGTGCCCTGGCTGCAAATTTCAGAGAAGGTCTTTCTGAGGCCGTTAAGAATGTTATGGTGGGGTTTCCCACCCCTACAAGTCTGAGTGATTCTATGGCTTTAGCCATTCAGGTTGATCGGCGTTTGCGGGAGCGCAAACCTGCTCATCCTTTGGTGGTATTTTCTGGACAGAGACCTGAGTCTATGCAATGTGACCGAACTCTGACCAGAATTGAGCAACAAAGTCATAGACGTCAAAATGGGTTGTGCTTTTACTGTGGTGATTCTACTCATGTTATCTCAGCATGCTCTAAACGCTTAAAAAAAATCGCTAAACCTGTCACCATTGGTACTATACAGCCTAAATTTATTTTGTCTGTTACTTTGATTTGTTCTTTGTCGTCCTACCCGGTTATGGCTTTTGTGGATTCGGGTGCTGCCCTGAATCTGATGGATTTGTCGTTTGCCAGGCGCTGTGGTTTTGTCCTGGAGCCTTTGGAATTTCCTATTCCTCTGAGGGGAATTGATGCTACGCCATTGGCTGAGAATAAGCCTCAGTATTGGACGCAAATGACCATGTGCATGACTCCCGTACATCAGGAGGTGATTCGCTTTCTCGTTCTGCATAATTTGCATGATGTTGTCGTTTTGGGTCTGCCATGGCTGCAAGCTCATAATCCAGTTTTAGATTGGAAAGCTATGTCTGTGTCAAGTTGGGGTTGTCAGGGAATTCATGGCGATACTCCGTTGGTGTCTATTGCTTCTTCCACTCCTTCTGAGGTCCCTGAGTTTTTTTGTCTGACTACCAGGATGTATTTGATGAGCCCAGGTCCAGTGCCCTGCCCCCTCATAGGGATTGTGACTGCGCTATAAATTTAATTCCTGGTAGTAAATTCCCTAAGGGACGACTTTTTAATTTGTCTATACCAGAGCATGCCGCGATGCGGAGTTATATAAAGGAGTCTTTGGAGAAGGGACATATTCGCCCATCCTCTTCCCCTCTTGGTGCAGGATTTTTTTTTGTGGCCAAGAAGGACGGTTCTTTGAGACCTTGTATAGATTATCGTCTTCTGAATAAAATTACAGTCAAATTTCAGTATCCTTTGCCACTATTGTCTGATTTGTTTGCTCGGATTAAGGGTGCCAGTTGGTTCACCAAGATAGATCTCCGTGGTGCGTATAACCTTGTGCGCATTAAGCAGGGAGATGAATGGAAAACAGCATTTAATACGCCTGAAGGCCATTTTGAGTACTTAGTGATGCCTTTTGGACTCTCTAATGCTCCTTCTGTGTTTCAGTCCTTCATGCATGACATCTTCCGAGAATATCTGGATAAATTTATGATTGTTTATTTGGATGACATTTTGGTCTTTTCTGATGATTGGGAGTCCCATGTGAAGCAGGTCAGGATGGTGTTTCAGGTCCTGCGTGCTAATGCTTTATTTGTGAAGGGCTCAAAATGCCTCTTCGGAGTACAGAAGGTCTCCTTTTTGGGTTTTATTTTTTCTCCTTCTACTGTGGAGATGGACCCAGTCAAGGTCCAGGCTATTCATGACTGGACTCAGCCCACGTCTGTTAAGAGTCTTCAGAAGTTCTTGGGTTTTGCTAATTTTTACCGTCGTTTCATCGCTAATTTTTCTAGCGTGGTTAAACCTTTGACGGATTTGACCAAGAAGGGTTCTGATGTGACTAATTGGTCTCCTGCGGCCGTGGAGGCCTTTCGGGAGCTGAAGCACCGGTTTTCTTCAGCTCCAGTCTTATGTCAGCCAGATGTCTCTCTTCCCTTCCAGGTCGAAGTTGATGCTTCTGAGATTGGAGCAGGGGCTGTTTTGTCGCAGAGAAGCTCTGATGGCTCTGTGATGAAGCCATGTGCTTTCTTTTCAAGAAAGTTTTCGCCTGCCGAGCGGAATTATGATGTTGGTAATCGGGAGTTGTTGGCTATGAAGTGGGCATTTGAGGAGTGGCGACATTGGCTCGAAGGAGCTAAACATCGTGTGGTGGTCTTGACTGATCACAAAAATCTGATTTACCTTGAATCTGCCAAGCGCCTGAATCCTAGACAGGCTCGTTGGTCGTTGTTTTTCTCCCGTTTCAACTTCATGGTCTCATACCTGCCTGGTCCGAAGAACGTGAAAGCTGATGCACTTTCTAGGAGTTTTGTGCCTGACTCTCCGGTAGTTTCTGAGCCGGCTGGTATTCTCAGAGAGGGAGTGATTTTGTCTGCCATTTCCCCAGATTTGCGACGAGTGCTGCAGAAATTTCAGGCGGATAGACCTGACCGTTGTCCACCAGAGAGACTGTTTGTCCCGGATAGATGGACCAGCAGAGTTATTTCCGAGGTTCATTCTTCGGTGTTGGCGGGTCATCCTGGGATTTTTGGTACCAGAGATTTGGTGGCTAGGTCCTTCTGGTGGCCTTCCTTGTCGCGGGATGTGCGTTCCTGTGCAGTCTTGTGGGATTTGTGCTCGGGCTAAGCCTTGCTGTTCTCGTGCCAGCGGTTTGCTTTTGCCTTTGCCTGTTCCGAAAAGGCCTTGGATGCACATTTCCATGGATTTTATTTCGGATCTTCCAGTATCTCAGAAAATGTCTGTCATCTGGGTGGTGTGTGATCGTTTTTCCAAGATGGTCCATTTGGTGCCCTTGCCTAAGTTGCCTTCTTCCTCTGATTTGGTTCCTCTATTTTTTCAGAATGTGGTTCGCTTGCACGGCATTCCTGAAAAATTTGTGTCTGATAGAGGATCCCAGTTTGTGTCCAGGTTTTGGCGGACTTTTTGTGCTAAGATGGGCATTGATTTGTCTTTTTCGTCGGCCTTCCATCCTCAGACTAATGGCCAAACCGAGCGAACTAATCAGACGTTGGAAACTTATTTGAGATGTTTTGTTTCTGCTGATCAGGATGATTGGGTGACTTTTTGCCTTTGGCCGAGTTTGCCCTTAATAATCGGGCTAGTTCTGCTACTTTGGTTTCACCTTTTTTCTGCAATTCTGGTTTCCATCCTCGTTTTTCCTCGGGTCAGGTTGAGTCTTCTGACTGTCCTGGGGTGGATTCTGTGGTGGATAGGTTGCAGCAGATTTGGAACCATGTGGTGGACAATTTGAGGTTGTCACAGGAGAAGGCTCAGCGCTTTGCCAACCGCCGCCGCGGTGTGGGTCCCCGAGTTCGTGTTGGGGATTTGGTGTGGCTGTCTTCTCGGTATGTTCCTATGAAGGTCTCCTCTCCTAAATTCAAGCCTCGCTTCATCGGTCCTTATAAGATCTTGGAAATCCTTAACCCAGTGTCTTTTCGTTTGGATCTCCTAGCATCGTTTGCCATTCATAATGTGTTCCATAGGTCTTTGTTGCGGAGGTATGTGGTACCTGTGGTTCCTTCTGTTGAGCCTCCTGCTCCGGTGCTGGTCAAGGGCGAATTGGAGTACGTGGTGGAGAAGATTTTGGATTCTCGCATCTCTAGACGGAGGCTTCAGTATTTGGTTAAGTGGAAGGGCTATGGTCAGGAGGATAATTCCTGGGTTGTCGCCTCTGATGTTCATGCGGCCGATTTGGTTCGTGCCTTCCACGCGGCTCATCCTGATCGCCCTGGGGGTCTTGATGAGGGTTCGGTGACCCCTCCTCAAGGGGGGGGGTACTGTTGTGAACTCTATTTTTGGGCTCCCTCTAGTGGTCACAAGAGGTACTGTGTAGTGTTGTCTTTCTGCAGGTTGCAGCATCAGCTGGTTCGTTATCCTTGGCTGGTTTCCTATTTAGCTCACCTGGATACTCAGTTCCTTGCCTGCTATCAATGTATTCAGTGCTCTTCAGATTCCTTGTGTCTACCTTGCTCCCAGTCTCTCCAAGACAAGCTAAGTTTTTGTTTGATCATTTTTTGATTATCAGTGTTCATTATGTTTTTAGTCCAGCTCGCTAAAATGTGATTTCCTCGCTTGTTGGTTGCTCTAGGGGACTGAGTTTCTCCCCCCACACCGTGAGTTGGTGTGGGGGTTCTTGAAATCTCAGTGTGGATATTTTGTAAGGGTTTTTTACTGACCAAATAGATTCCCTTTTCTATTTTCTGCTATCTAGTATTAGTGGGCCTCATTTGCTGAATCTGCTTTCACCCCTGTGTATGTGCCTTCCTCTTACCTCACCGTTATTATCTGTTGGGGGCTTCTATATCTTTGGGGATTATTTCTCTGGAGGCAAGAGAGGTCTTTCTTTCTCTCTAGGGGTAGTTAGTTCCTCAGGCTGGCTCGAGACGTCTAGGATTTTTAGGCACGTTCACCGGCTACTTCTAGTGTGTTTGGATAGGTTCAGATTTGCGGTCAGTCCAGTTTGCCACCTCCCTAGAGCTTGTCCTACGTTTGTTACTTAGCTGCAGTAATTTGTGATCCTCAACCACTAAGGATCATAACACAACTCCCTTTCAATCCATCCTACCAGAAGGAAAGCAAGGAGTCAGAGCATTACTTATCTCACTGGAGTATCAACCTCAAATAGCAGGGTATTTTCATGACCATGTGCAACTTCCATTAAGAAAACTTCAGCAGAGGAAATCTTGATCTAGTGAAACTGTTGACTGGACCTCGTGTTTCAATATCTCTTGAAATAATCATAGTAGAGCACCCCTTCTTTGAGTTTACTTTCCCAAATAATCATATTAAATGGAACCTGCCAGCAGGATTTCAGACCACAAACTATATGTGCCTGTACAGTGACATGTAAAAATGTGGGCACCCCTGCTCAAAATTACTGTTATTGTCAGCTGTTTAGGATCATGATCCTTTTGTAGAAGCCATCCTCCTTTCCACTTCAGCAACATATGGTGCTATGCTTGCATCAGGAATTTGTTGAAATTTCATTGAATCCATTCTTCCCTCTACCCGTGAAATGTTCCCGTGGCATTGGCTGCAACACAACCAAACAAAAGCATGAATGATCCAACCCCATGTTCTTTTCCTGAAATTCTGTGCCTTTTTTTTCTCCCAACATACCTTTGATCTTTGTGGCCAAAAAGTTCTATTTTAACCTCATTGGCTTGTTTAGATGTTCTTTTGCATACTTCTGACACTGAATTTTATGGTGTGGATGCAGGAGAGGTTTTATTCTGATGACTCTTCCATTTAGCCATATTTGTGCAGGTATCTCTGATACAATAGGGCAATGTACCACAACTCCAGATCAATGTTTCTGAAGGTCTTTTGCAGTTAAGGGCTGAATCTGATTTGCCTCTCTAGCAATCCTAAGTGCCGCTCTCACTGAAATGGTGTTTGGTCTTCCAGACATTATCTTGATCTCCACTGTTATTGTTAACTGCCATTTCTTAATTACATTTAGAACTGAGGAAAGGGTAACTTGAAAATGTAGCAAAAAATTTAGTGAATTCAGCTCACCCTTATGAAGGACTTCACATGGTCCATATGAGGAGCACAGGATTCTGTCTCCGTCGAACGTGGAGTAGATGCAGGAATAAAGGTAGAAAAATCCAGCTCCAACAAGATCCAATAAAAGGTAAATCTTTAATTGCAATACAATGAAATAAGTGGCATTGTTGTGAAGAGCCAAACATTAAATAGAGAAGTGGGTGTCAATCATGGTACAACAGGACTCGTTTCGAACATGATGTTTGTTCTTAGACTCGAGTCTAAGAACACACATCATGTTCGAAACGCATCCAGTTCTACCACGATTGACACCCACTTCACTTTTTAATTTTCGGATCTTCACAACAATGCCACTTATTTTATTGTATTGCAGTTCAAGATTTACCTTTTATCTGATCTTGTTGGAGCTGGATTTTTCTACATTCATTCCTGTAACTTGAAAACGCCTTGCTATCTTCTCACAGCCTTCTCCTGCTTTGTGGGCCTCCACTCTTTTCATTTTCAGAGTGCTAGGCAGCTGCTTAGAAGAACCCATGGCTGCTATTTTTTGGCACAAGGTTAAAGGAAGCTGGGTTTTTATAAAGCAGGGAAATTTGCATCACCTTGCCTTTGATGATGATAGTGAATAAGCCATAACCCTAACAGGCTAATTAATGTCTGAAACCTTGGACAACGTTATCTGACGAAACAAATCTCCAAGGGTGCCCAAATTTTGCATCAGCCCATTTTCCTTTTTGTAATTTTTAAAATGTAAAAAGTGACAATATATACAATATATATATATATATATATATATATATATATATATATATATATATATATATATATATATAATTTGTTTTGCCTAAAATACAAAGGAAATGTGTCATCTTTAACTTTAGCCCTTTTAAAGATCATTTAATCTTCAACTTGCTTAACGGTTCACAATAACAGGGACTACCCAACTTCTACATGCCACTAATAATAATAATAATAGTGTGAACTCAGGCAAATGAGTAGTGTTGAGCGATACCGTCCGATACTTGAAAGTATCGGTATCGGATAGTATCGGCCGATACCCGAAAAGTATCGGATATCGCCGATACCGATACCCGATACCAATACAAGTCAATGGGACACCAAGTATCGGAAGGTATCCTGATGGTTCCCAGGGTCTGAAGGAGAGGAAACTCTCCTTCAGGCCCTGGGATCCATATTACTGTGTAAAATAAAGAATTAAAATAAAAAATATTGATATACTCACCTCTCCGGAGGCCCCTGGACATCACCGCTGGTAACCGGCAGCCTGCTTTGCTTAAAATGAGCGCGTTCAGCACCTTCCATGACGTCACGGCTTCTGATTGGTCGCGTGCCGCTCATGTGACCGCCACGCAACCAATCACAAGCCGTGACGTCATTCTCAGGTCCTAAATTCCGAATTCTAGGAATTTAGGACCTGAGAATTACGTCACGGAATTCCGATACCGAGATCCGATATTTTTGTGGTATCGGGTATCGGTATCGAAACAACATTAATGTGTAAAAAAAAAGAATTAAAATAAAAAATATTGCTATACTCACCTCTCCGACGCAGCCTGGACCTCACCGAGGGAACCGGCAGCGTTGTTTGCTTAAAATTTGCGCGTTTCCTTCCTTACGTGAAGTCCCGGCTTGTGATTGGTCGCGTGCCGCCCATGTGGCCGCGACGCGACCAATCACAGCAAGCCGTGACGTAATTTCAGGTCCTTCAGGATTTTAAAATTACGTTCCGGCTTTGTGATTGGTCACGTCGCGGTCACATGGGCGACGCGACCAATCACAAGCCGTGACGTCACGGGAGGCAGGACAAGCGCGCATTTTAAAAAACGCATGCGTTTTTAATGTTAAGTATAGGAAAAAAAACGCATGCGTTTTTTCGCATGCGTTTTGACGCGTTTTCGGCAACACATGCATTTTTTAACGCGTGTGTTCATTTGCAGAAATGCAACCTGTAGTAATTTCTAGCGGCGTTTTTTTGCCACGAAACAACGGATGCGTTTTTTCGCGGCAAAAAAATGCATTGCTGTCTATGTGAACGCATGCGTTTTTAAGCACATGCGTTTGTTTGCGTTAAAAACGCATGCGTTTTTTTAGAAAAACACAAGAAAACACACAAAAAACAAGAAAACCCTAACCCTAACCCTAACCCTAACCATAGGGATCCAAACCCTAACCCTAACCCTAAGGTTAGGATCCCTAGTAACCCTAGGAATCCTAACCCTAACCCTAGCCCTAGGGATCCTAACCCTAACCCTTAGGGTTAGGGTTAGGATCCTAACCCTTAGGGTTAGGGTTTGGATCCCTATGGTTAGTGTTATGGTTAGGGGTAGGGTTAGGGGTAGGGTTAGGGTTAGGGTTTTGATCCCTTTATCACCTTGATGGTGGGGGGTGGCTTAGGTTTAGGGTTAGGGGTAGGGTTAGGGGTAGGGTTAGGGTTAGGGTTTGGATCCCTTTATCACCTTGATGGTGGGGGGTGGCTTAGGGTTAGGGTTAGGGGTAGGGGTAGGGTTAGGGGTAGGGTTAGGGTTTGGATCCCTTTATCACCTTGATGGTGGGGGGTGGCTTAGGGTTAGGGGTAGGGTTAGGGTTAGGGGTAGGGTTAGGGTTAGGGTTTGGATCCCTTTATCACCTTGATGGTGGGGGGTGGCTTAGGGTTAGGGTTAGGGTTAGGATCCCTTTATCACCTTGATGGTGGGGGGTGGCTTATCAGTGACCTGGTGACCAGGACATTCTAATAAAAAGCTACCCCTAACCCTAACCCTAGGGATCCTAACCCTAACCCTAACCCTAGCTAATTCTATTAATAGTGTGTTTTCTAGTTGATTTTGATGTTTGGCAGCTGTCACACACTTCTCAGCATGCGTTTCAAAAACGCAAACGTGGGAAAAAGCACATGTAAACGCGGGAAAACGCCGCGTTTTGCCGCAAATTTTTTTTGCGCAAAAACGCATGCGTCAAAAAAACGCACCGTTTGCATGCGTTTTCATGCGTTTTTTCACCGCATGCGTTTTTAAAAAACGCTGCAGATCAAAACGCAAGTGTGAAACCAGCCTAACATATTAAACATTTCTTAAAATATCCAATACTCTATTTATGTATATTTTTATTTGTTTTTCTTTTATTTCAGCAGTGGCTGGATGAAAGATGCAAGAGTCTGTCTGGATCCCAGAACTCACTCAGCTTTTATGCACACACATTGATTACAAGCAAACAGGTAACAGGTGAGGATCTTGCCTTTAGTAGCCATTCAAACCCATTTGTGTCAACTTCTGTGCATGTTATCAGGCCAAAATCACAAGGTATGTAAACTTTTGATCAGGGTCATTTGGATGTTTAGGGTAGTCATTATGATTCAAAAAGAAAACACAGTAGTTTGACAATAAATGGCTTCACCCAACCACTAACCAAGAGTGGAGAAAAAAGTTTTGGTGTTATCATTCATTTTCTATGAAAAAGGGCAAGAAAGCAAAAATTCTACCTGGGTATGTAAACTTTTGAGCACAACTGTATATATATATATAATGCACTATATACTATACTGCAGCTATCTCTTTTAATACTGCTATATAGTATGCTATCACATAGTTTTACAAGGTTGTAACTGTAAGGAGATGCACATATTTTCCAAGTTCCCCCATGAAGAACAAGGGTAATGTTATATTGTGAATTGTGATATGCATAAATGATGTTCGTAATGTGTGTTATTCATTGGTAGGGAGAGCTAGCGTTAACTTTGGGCCTAACCCAGAGTGGGAGGCGATAGGCTGAAGGAACAGATACAGTTTCCTGTAAGAATATCAGATAGGGCCCAGTAAGCGTAGAAGGAAGACCTAAGGTCTGATGTGAGCAGTGCCACCTGACGTGGATATCCATAATGTGAGATGACACAGAGCAAGATACTAGCGGATAGTATACAAGAAATGATTGATGCAGAGTGGTCCATTGGAGATGGATCAAGGGAGAGGACGCCTAGCAGTATTGCCCAGAGTTTATAACTCCAAGAGGTAAGGGACCAAGTCAGATCAGAGTACGAGAGACTAAGAGAGTGCCCCAGGCAGGAGGTCCAGAGCATCAGGAACAAAGAAGATAAGTATCAGCCATACTGGCAATATGATTCCTTTGCGAGAAAAGGAGACGCAGAACCGTGGGTTGAGCAAATAACTGGACTGTAGTGCTGAGCTGGGTTGTGATAAAGTAGAGAGGAATGTTGAAGATAGAGGACTAGCAAATAAAGAGAAAGGAATTGAAACTGTTTGTGGAAAATGTGGTTGAGTAGTTGAGTACCTGCTATCCACTGTATATAATCCCCATCAAGTTATTGTTTAGTAAAACGTTTAATTTTGACTGGTGGTCTCCCTCATTGAACTGTCAAACATCTAGTCCTGTCCAACCAAAGTCATCAGTTACATGTGGCTTGCAAGGATATAGTGTCCCCATAGCACAAGTTCACACACCCAGCCAAGGCCCCCACCTTCATGTAATGTTCCAGGACGTAAGAGATGGATATGTTGCCCACGGCTACCGCCCTGCACCATGCTTCATAACTATAGGGGATGATGAGATTGCAGTCAAACCCTGCCCCTGCCCTATGGCCCCCTGCTACTTAAAGGGAATCTGTCACCTCAATTTTGCCCTATAAAGTGAGGCCACCACCATCAGTGGCTTATCTATCCCGCCCCGCCCCTCGCCCCCCCACCCGCCCACCTCCCACCCACCCTCCTTGAAGACTATACTCACCCTGCTCCAGCGATACCTGGTCTCGGCTTCTGCAGCGCTCCTGAATGAGCGGTCACATGGTACCTCTCATTAAGGTCATGAATATATGCATATTCATGACCTTAATGAGCGGTATCACATGACCGCTCACGCAGGAAGAAGGTGCTGCGCCGGGAGTCGGGACAGAGCCAGAGGGATGTCGGCGCGGCCGCGCGGTGAGGAACAGGTAACTATGAGGGACGGGGGGACAGGGGAGGGGGGATGAAGGAGGACGGTAAGCCGTGCCATTCAAGATGGGAGTGGGGGTGGGGTGGAGAGATGAGCCATGCATACAAGGGGGGGGAATATGAGCCATGTGTAGCGCCCCCACTGCCGCAGGGCCGAGGGGTACCCGGTACCGGGCCTCTGAGTCTCTGCTCTGGGGTTGTCACGGTGGCTAGGCCCGGTCCGTGACCCTGCTGAGGGGCGTACAGTAATAGATGTGGATGATGATGGTGTAGTTGTGATATGCCGGTCGCAGTAAATAACGAGGACACCAGGTTGCAGTCTCTTTACCTCTTTACTGAAGATCTCTGGGTCCTCAATCCGGAATACGGTTAACCAGGCTGCGCAAGTCCGGCCGGTCCAATGGCACCTCCAGAGTTCTCTTTGCAGGTGGAAATCTGTGCCTTCCTGCTAGCGCTATGTGTTGTGGTCCTTCCCTGCTGTGCTTATGGAAAGTCCCCACAACTGTTGTGTCTGTTTCTTAAGTTCCCCCACAAGGGCCGAGGGGTACCCGGTACCGGGCCTCTGAGTCTGGAACGCTGGTTGCGGGGCCTTGCGCTGCGGCGTTGTCATCTCCGTTTGCAGCATCTCGCTTTCCGGCAGGGCCTTGCTTTCTGGCTTCGGAGCGCTGGAACTTCTTTCTTGCTCCGGACCAGACGAGGCTGCCGGCAGACGTCTGGCGAGGCTCCCGATGATGGTCTTCTTCCACCCGGCCTCAGTGCTCGGCTGCGTCCGCGGGAGTTGGTGGATCAGCTCATCCGCTCCGGCCTGCAGGAGGTCAGCGTCAATTGCGGAGGTCTGGCTGCGGTGCCTCTCCGGGTAGCTGGGGGAGTCCTCGGCTCCGACCCCACGCTCCGGCTCCGAGCGGCTGGCCATGACGTCCTCCATGTCGCTGACTTCTTCTTCCTGGTCCTTTTCCTGCTCTCTCCTTCATGGGCGGTTTCGTTTTCTCTGTCTCCGCCCTCCATTGAGGATTAGGAGGCGGATTTCTGCTGCTGACGGACACGTCCTCACGGTGCAGAAATATTTAGACTGGGCGGCCATTGTCGTTCGCGCTCTCCAGCTTGTCTACGCCCACTCCACTCCGCTCTCCTCAGCGCTGTAATGGCGGCGGTTTTGGCAGGGACTTTTGGCGGCAAGTGGCAATCCACAGTCTTTGCAATAAAGTACAGTCCAAGCACAGTAAATCACAGTTCCAAGGCACACATGACCTGATTCTTCAGGCTTAAGTAGATCCTGTACGTGACGCCAAGTTGTAGCGCCCCCACTGCCGCAGGGCCGAGGGGTACCCGGTACCGGGCCTCTGAGTCTCTGCTCTGGGGTTGTCACGGTGGCTAGGCCCGGTCCGAGACCCTGCTGAGGGGCGTACAGTAATAGATGTGGATGATGATGGTGTAGTTGTGATATGCCGGTCGCAGTAAATAACGAGGACACCAGGTTGCAGTCTCTTTACCTCTTTACTGAAGATCTCTGGGTCCTCAATCCGGAATACGGTTAACCAGGCTGCGCAAGTCCGGCCGGTCCAATGGCACCTCCAGAGTTCTCTTTGCAGGTGGAAATCTGTGCCTTCCTGCTAGCGCTATGTGTTGTGGTCCTTCCCTGCTGTGCTTATGGAAAGTCCCCACAACTGTTGTGTCTGTTTCTTAAGTTCCCTCACAACTCGATTAGATGATGTTCTGCTAATCTTCCGTCCCTCCCTGATGTTACGGTTAGGACGGCACCCGTATGACGGGTAGGCTCGGAGCTCTTCCGGGACCCTAGAGTCGCCCCTCTCCACAAGTTGCCCCCTATGTCTTCGTAGGTGATTTAGGTGAGACAGCCCGCCTATGACTGACTGTCCTGCCGTTGGTTTGAAGTATTGCTTGAAGCTAGATTTATAAATACTTCCTCGGCGTTCCAGCCGCCGGTAGTGCGCCTCAGTAGAATGTTGCCTCGGTCTCACAGCACGACTCCTACTGGTATTCTCCTTATTGCTTTGATCTCGTTTCTCACTCAGCACAATCTATCTCGCTTCTAATCCTTCCTTGGGCACCGCCGCTATGCTGAGCAGGCACGGTCCCGTTACGTTCTCTCTAGTTGCCAGGCCTCTGTCAGGATCCCACCCCTGACAGGGACCCTACCGAATCTTCTCCCACAACACCCTCTGCCACAAGGTGTTGCCTGGTTCCAACCCAGTCAGCTTTCTGTCTAACTTCCTGCCTGACCCCCAGTTTTACCAGTATGTGAGGAGTGGCCTAATGAATAGAACCCTTAGCTCCCCCTGGAGGCCCGGCTGTGAAATGTATTGGTGTCTGTGATACCTGGTCAGATGAACTCCTTCAGTGCCATCAGACGTACCATAGCTCCCCTTAGTGGCGGAGCCACAGTACTGCAACGACCAGGACTCTGGGACGCTGCACATGCATACAGGGGGGGGAAATATGAGCCATGCTTACGGGGGGGAATATGAGCCATGCATACAGGAGGGGGAAATATGAGCCATGCATGCAGGGGGGAGGGGAATATGAGCCATGTATACAGGGGGGAATATGAGCCATGCATACAGGGGGGAAATATGAGCCATGCATACAGGGGGGGAAATATGAGCCATGCATACAGGAGGGGGAAATATGAGCCATGCATACAGGGGGGGGGGAAATATGAGCCATGCATACAGGGGGGGAATATGAGCCATGCATACAGGGGGGGTGAAATATGAGCCATGCATACAGGAGGGGGAATATGAGCCATGCATACGGGGGGTGAAATATGAGCCATGCATACAGGAGGGAGAATATGAGCTATGCATACAGGGGGGGTATATGAGCCATGCATACAGGGGGGTGAAATATGAGCCATGCTTACGGGGGGGGGGAATATGAGCCATGCATACAGGAGGGGGAAATATGAGCCATGCATGCAGGGGGTAGGGGAATATGAGCCATGTATACAGGGGGGAATATGAGCCATGCATACAGGGGGGAAATATGAGCCATGCATACAGGGGGGGAAATATGAGCCATGCATACAGGAGGGGGAAATATGAGCCATGCATACAGGGGGGGGGGAAATATGAGCCATGCATACAGGGGGGGAATATGAGCCATGCATACAGGGGGGGTGAAATATGAGCCATGCATACAGGAGGGGGAATATGAGCCATGCATACGGGGGGTGAAATATGAGCCATGCATACAGGAGGGGGAATATGAGCTATGCATACAGGGGGGGAATATGAGCCATGCATACAGGGGGGTGAAATATGAGCCATGCATACAGGAGGGGGAATATGAGCCATGCATACAGGAGGGGGGATATGAGCCATGCATACAGGAGGGGAGTCATTAAACAGTATTAAGCATCATGTGGAATCATTATACAGTATGGAGAACTGTGTGGCCATTATAAAGTATTGAGCATCATGTGTGGCCGTTATACAGTATGGAGCATCATGTGTGGCCAATGGCCATTATACAGTATGGAGCATCATGTGTGGCCGTTATACAGTATGGAGCATCATGTGTGGCCATTATACAGTATTGAGCATCATGTGGGATGTGGGATCATTATACAGTATGGAGAACAAGCAATGCAGCAGAAACAAAGCTGGCATTACAAACTCAGTGATGCAGCTCAGCAATCCGTGCCAGGGTGAACCTAGAAAAGCTGTAATAAGGAAGTTTAGTTCTTTGCAGCTTGTTCTGTGTTTTCCATAGCATTTATTTTGCATCTTTGTGAGTTTTTATAGTATGGTTATATTCTATGTACGAATTACACTTTAAATATTATTAAAGAAATGCAAAAAAATTGATTACACCTTTTGTTCTTTTATTTTTCTTTTTTTTTTGCACTGTTCAATAATCAACTTGAGAATATGTATAACTTACAGTTGTGCTCAAAAGTTTACTTATCCCGACAGAATGTTTGCTTTCTTTGCCTTTTTTTTCAGAGAATATGAACGATAACACCAAAACTTTTTCTCCACTCATGGTTAGTGGTTGGGTGAAGCCATTTATTATCAAACTACTGTGTTTTCTCTTTTTAAATAATAATGACAACCCAAAACATCCAAATGACCCTGATCAAAAGTTCACATACCCCATTTCTTAATACTGTGTATTGGCCCCTCTAACATCAATGACAGCTTGAAGTCCTTTGTGGTACCCTTGTTAAAAACAAATAAAAATATTGGAAAAGAAGTCCTTTGTGGTAGTTGTGGATGAGATTCTTTATTTTCTCAGATGGTAAAGCAGCCCACTCTTCTTGGCAAAAAGCCTCCAGTTCCTGTAAATTCCTGGGCTGTATAGCATGAACTGCGCGCTTGAGATCTCCCCAGAGTGGCTCAATGATATTGAGGTCAGGAGACGGAGATGGTCACTCCAGAACCTTCACTTTGTTCTGCTGTAGCCAATTACAGGTCGACTTGACCTTGTGTTTTGGATCGCTGTCATGTTGGAATGTCCAAGTATGTCCCATGTGCAGCTTCCGGGCTGATGAGTGCAATCTTGCCACCAGTATTTGCTCATAACATGCTGCATTCATCTTTCCTTCAACTTTGACCAAGTTACTTGTGCCTTTGTAGCTCACATATCCCCAAAACATCAGCAATTCACCTCTGTGCTTTACAGTAGGAATCGTGTTCATTTCATCATAGGCATTGTTGACCTCTCTCCAAATGTAATGTTTATGGTTGTGGCCAAAAAGTTCAATTTTGATCTCATCACTCCAAATTACCTTGTTCCAGAAGTTTTGAGGTTTGTCTCTGTGCTGTTTTGCATATTGTAGGCAAGATACTTTGTAGCATTTGTGCAGTAATGGCTTTCTTCTGGCGCCTCGACCATGCAGCCCATTTTTCTTCAAATGCCTCCTTATTGTGCATCTTGAAACAGCCACACCGCTGGTTTTCAGAGAGTCCTGTATTTCAGCTGATGTGATTTGTGGGTTTTTCTTTGTATCCCGAACAATTTTCCTGGCAGTTGTGGACGACATTTTGTTGGTCTACCTGACTGTGGTTTTGTTTTCACAAAAAGCCTCCAGAGCCCCTGATTTTCCATTTGTTAATCACAGTTTGAACGCTGCTGATTGGCATTATCAATTCCTTGGATATCTTTTTGTATCCCTTTCCTGTTTTATACAGTTCAACTACTGTCATGAATCCCAATGGCTAGGGATAGCACAGGACAAGCAAAGTACAAAAATATTACGGACGAGCTCTAGGGTGATGGAACCTGGGCTGACCGCTGCCCTACGCCTGACAAACACAACTAGAGATAGCCAGGGAGCGTGCCTACGTTGGTTCTAGACGCCACGCACCAGCCTAAGAGCTAACTAGCACTGCAGAGAAAATAAAGACCTCACTTGCCTCCAGCGGAATGAACCCCAAAAGATATAGTTGCCCCCCACATGTATTGACGGTGAAATGAGAGGAAGGCACACACATAGAGATGATATATATAGTTTTAGCAAATAGAGGCCCGCTGTAAACTAGAAAGCAGAACGATACAAAAGGGGACTGAGCGGTCAGCAAAAAACCCTAATCAAAAAAACCATCCTGAGATTACAAGAACCCATGTGCCAACTCATGGCACATGGGGAGAACCTCAGTCCACTAGAGTTACCAGCTAGCATAGAGACATAATAAGCAAGCTGGACAAAAAACCAAACAACTGAAAATCAGCACTTAGCTTATCCTGAAAGATCTGGGAGCAGGTAGGCAGGAACCAAACAGAGCACATCTGAATACATTGATAGTTGGCAAGGGAAATGACAGAAAGGCCAGGTAAAATAGGAAACACCCAGCCACTGATGGACAGGTGGAAACCAAAGGCCGCAACCCACCAAAGTCACCCAGTACCAGCAGTAACCACCAGAGGGAGCCCATAAACAGAATCCACAACAGTACCCCCCCCTTGAGGAGGGGTCACCGAACCCTCACGAGAACCCCCAGGGCGATCAGGGTGAGCTCTATGGAAGGCGCGGACCAAATCAGTCGCATGAACATCGGAGGCGACCACCCAGGAATTATCCTCCTGACCATAACCCTTCCACTTAACCAAATACTGGAGTTTGCGTCTGGAAACACGAGAATCCAAGATCTTCTCAACAACATACTCCAATTCTCCCTCCACCAGCACCGGAGCAGGAGGCTCAACCGAAGGAACAACGGGCACCTCATACCTCCGCAACAACGACCGATGGAACACATTATGAATAGCAAACGATGCTGGGAGATCCAAACGAAAAGATACAGGGTTAAGAATCTCCGAGATCCTATAAGGACCGATGAACCGAGGCTTGAACTTAGGAGAAGAGACCTTCATAGGGACAAAACGAGAAGACAACCACACCAAATCCCCAACAAGAAGTCGAGGACCCACGCGGCGACGGCGATTAGCAAACTGCTGAGTCTTCTCCTGAGATAACTTCAAATTGTCCACCACCTGATTCCAAATCTGATGTAGCCTGTCCACCACCACGTCCACTCCAGGACAATCCGAAGGCTCCACCTGACCAGAGAAAAAACGAGGATGAAACCCCGAATTACAAAAAAAAGGAGAGACCAACGTGGCCGAACTAGCCCGATTATTAAGAGCAAATTCGGCCAGTGGCAAAAAAGCAACCCAGTCATCTTGATCAGCAGAAACAAAACACCTCAAATAAGTTTCCAAGGTCTGATTAGTTCGCTCCGTCTGGCCATTCGTCTGAGGATGGAATGCAGACGAGAAAGACAAATCAATGCCCATCTTGGCACAAAACGTCCGCCAAAATCTAGACACAAACTGGGATCCCCTGTCAGAAACGATATTCTCCGGAATCCCATGCAAACGAACCACGTTCTGAAAAAATAAAGGGACCAACTCAGAGGAGGAAGGCAACTTAGGCAAGGGCACCAAATGAACCATCTTAGAAAAGCGGTCACACACAACCCAGATAACGGACATTTTCTGTGAAACCGGGAGATCAGAAATAAAATCCATGGAAATGTGCGTCCAAGGCCTCTTCGGGATGGGCAAGGATAACAACAACCCACTGGCCCGAGAACAGCAAGGCTTAGCTCGAGCACACACTTCACAAGACTGCACAAAGGTACGCACATCCCTAGACAAGGAAGGCCACCAAAAAGACCTGGCCACCAAGTCTCTAGTACCAAATATTCCAGGATGACCAGCCAACACAGAAGAATGGACCTCGGAGATGACTCTACTGGTCCAATCATCCGGAACAAACAGTCTTTCTGGTGGACAACGATCCGGTTTATCCACCTGAAACTCCTGCAATGCACGTCGCAAGTCTGGGGATACGGCGGACAATATTACCCCATCCCTAAGGATACCAGTAGGCCCAGAGTCTCCAGGAGAGTCAGGCACAAAACTCCTGGAAAGAGCATCTGCCTTCACATTCTTTGAACCTGGCAGGTATGAAACCACGAAATTGAAACGAGAAAAAAACAACGACCAACGAGCCTGTCTAGGATTCAAACGCCTGGCAGACTCAAGGTAAATGAGATTCTTGTGATCAGTCAAGACCACCACACGATGTTTAGCACCCTCAAGCCAATGACGCCACTCCTCAAATGCCCACTTCATGGCCAAAAGCTCCCGATTACCCACATCATAATTGCGCTCGGCGGGCGAGAATTTTCTAGAGAAGAATGCACATGGCTTCATCACCGAGCCATTAGAACTTCTCTGTGACAAAACCGCCCCCGCTCCAATCTCGGAAGCATCAACCTCAACCTGAAAAGGAAGTGAAACATCTGGTTGACACAACACAGGAGCAGAAGAAAACCGGCGCTTAAGTTCCTGAAAGGCCTCCACGGCCGCAGGAGACCAATCAGCAACATCAGCACCCTTTTTAGTCAAATCAGTCAAAGGTTTAACAATACTGGAAAAATTAGCAATGAACCGACGATAAAAATTAGCAAACCCCAAGAACTTCTGAAGGCTCTTAACAGATGTAGGTTGTGTCCAGTCACAAATCGCCTGAACCTTGACGGGATCCATCTCAATAGTAGAAGGAGAAAAAATGTACCCCAAAAAAGAAATCTTCTGGACTCCGAAGAGACACTTTGAGCCCTTCACAAACAGAGAATTGGCCCGCAGAACCTGAAACACCTTCCTGACCTGTAGAACATGAGACTCCCAGTCATCAGAAAACACCAAAATATCATCCAAATACACAATCATAAACTTATCCAGATATTCACGGAAAATATTGTGCATAAAGGACTGAAAGACTGACGGAGCATTGGAGAGTCCAAAAGGCATTACCAAATACTCAAAATGGCCCTCAGGCGTATTAAATGCGGTTTTCCACTCATCACCCTGTTTTATCCGCACCAGATTATACGCACCGCGAAGATCTATCTTAGTGAACCACCTAGCCCCCTTAATGCGAGCAAACAAATCAGTCAATAATGGCAATGGATACTGATACTTGACTGTAATCTTATTCAGAAGGCGATAATCTATACAAGGCCTCAGGGAACCATCTTTTTTTGCCACAAAAAAAAAACCTGCTCCCAGAGGGGACGAAGATGGACGAATATGTCCCTTTTCCAAGGACTCCTTAATATAATTCCGCATAGCAGTATGCTCTGGCAGTGACAGATTAAATAAACGACCCTTAGGGAACTTACTGCCAGGAATCAATTCTATAGCACAGTCACAATCTCTATGCGGAGGGAGCGAATTGAGCTTAGGCTCCTCAAAAACATCCCTATAGTCAGACAAAAACGCAGGGATCTCAGAAGGAGTAGATGAAGTGATAGAAATCGGAGGTGCATCATCATGAACCCCCTGACATCCCCAGCTTAACACAGACATTGTTTTCCAGTCCAGGACAGGATTATGAGTTTGTAACCATGTCTGTATGTGGCATGTTCACACAGGAATACAAAGTATATGGTGAAAAGCCTATTAATGACGCCATATATATAGCGGGCTAACCATGATGCATCCTGTGTGAACAGAGGCCACAGTGTACAGAGCCATCTAGGGCCCAGGCGCACCCTGGAAAAATGTACAGTGCACCAAAAACATAACAATGTATGCAAGGTATTGGTTGATATTATGGCCACAATATTGAAGCTGCCAACCCACGTCAAGGGTCCTTGTATCTTGGCAGTCCTAATCTAAAAAAACACCATTGGAGGAAACCCTCCACTAAACTAAACAAAAAAACACCAGAACACAGGCAGGGATGCTTACCTGTTCATGGCCTCCAACAATTGCACTACCCAGGGTGCACCAGGCCCAAATGAAGATAGCGAAAACACAGGTGCAAATAATACCGATGCAGCCAACCTACAATCAGGAATTGGCTGCTTGGAGCACCCGTGCAAAAAAATAGTCTGTATGTGGCATGTTCACACAGGAATACAACATGCCACATGTGTGAACATGCCACATACAGACTATTTTTTTGCACGGGTGCTCCAAGCAGCCAATTCCTGATTGTAGGTTGGCTGCATTGGTATTATTTGCACCTGTGTTTTCGCTATCTTCATTTGGGCCTGGTGCACCCTGGGTAGTGCAATTGTTGGAGGCCTTGAACAGGTAAGCATCCCTGCCTGTGTTCTGGTGTTTTTTTGTTTAGTTTAGTGGAGGGTTTCCTCCAATGGTGTTTTTTTAGATTAGGACTGCCAAGATACAAGGACCCTTGACGTGGGTTGGCAGCTTCAATATTGTGGCCATAATATCAACCAATACCTTGCATACATTGTTATGTTTTTGGTGCACTGTACATTTTTCCAGGGTGCGCCTGGGCCCTAGATGGCTCTGTACACTGTGGCCTCTGTTCACACAGGATGCATCATGGTTAGCCCGCTATATATATGGCGTCATTAATAGGCTTTTCACCATATACTTTGTATTCCTGTGTGAACATGCCACATACAGACTATTTTTTTGCACGGGTGCTCCAAGCAGCCAATTCCTGATTGTAGGTTGGCTGCATCGGTATTATTTGCACCTGTGTTTTCGCTATCTTCATTTGGGCCTGGTGCACCCTGGGTAGTGCAATTGTTGGAGGCCTTGAACAGGTAAGCATCCCTGCCTGTGTTCTGGTGTTTTTTTGTTTAGTTTAGTGGAGGGTTTCCTCCAATGGTGTTTTTTTAGATTAGGACTGCCAAGATACAAGGACCCTTGACGTGGGTTGGCAGCTTCAATATTGTGGCCATAATATCAACCAATACCTTGCATACATTGTTATGTTTTTGGTGCACTGTACATTTTTCCAGGGTGCGCCTGGGCCCTAGATGGCTCTGTACACTGTGGCCTCTGTTCACACAGGATGCATCATGGTTAGCCCGCTATATATATGGCGTCATTAATAGGCTTTTCACCATATACTTTGCATTCCTGTGTGAACATGCCACATACAGATTATTTTTTTGCACGGGTGCTCCAAGCAGCCAATTCCTGATTGTAGGTTGGCTGCATCGGTATTATTTGCACCTGTGTTTTCGCTATCTTCATTTGGGCCTGGTGCACCCTGGGTAGTGCAATTGTTGGAGGCCTTGAACAGGTAAGCATCCCTGCCTGTGTTCTGGTGTTTTTTTGTTTAGTTTAGTGGAGGGTTTCCTCCAATGGTGTTTTTTTAGATTAGGACTGCCAAGATACAAGGACCCTTGACGTGGGTTGGCAGCTTCAATATTGTGGCCATAATATCAACCAATACCTTGCATACATTGTTATGTTTTTGGTGCACTGTACATTTTTCCAGGGTGCGCCTGGGCCCTAGATGGCTCTGTACACTGTGGCCTCTGTTCACACAGGATGCATCATGGTTAGCCCGCTATATATATGGCGTCATTAATAGGCTTTTCACCATATACTTTGTATTCCTGTGTGAACATGCCACATACAGACTATTTTTTTGCACGGGTGCTCCAAGCAGCCAATTCCTGATTGTAGGTTGGCTGCATCGGTATTATTTGCACCTGTGTTTTCGCTATCTTCATTTGGGCCTGGTGCACCCTGGGTAGTGCAATTGTTGGAGGCCTTGAACAGGTAAGCATCCCTGCCTGTGTTCTGGTGTTTTTTTGTTTAGTTTAGTGGAGGGTTTCCTCCAATGGTGTTTTTTTAGATTAGGACTGCCAAGATACAAGGACCCTTGACGTGGGTTGGCAGCTTCAATATTGTGGCCATAATATCAACCAATACCTTGCATACATTGTTATGTTTTTGGTGCACTGTACATTTTTCCAGGGTGCGCCTGGGCCCTAGATGGCTCTGTACACTGTGGCCTCTGTTCACACAGGATGCATCATGGTTAGCCCGCTATATATATGGCGTCATTAATAGGCTTTTCACCATATACTTTGTATTCCTGTGTGAACATGCCACATACAGACTATTTTTTTGCACGGGTGCTCCAAGCAGCCAATTCCTGATTGTAGGTTGGCTGTATCGGTATTATTTGCACCTGTGTTTTCGCTATCTTCATTTGGGCCTGGTGCACCCTGGGTAGTGCAATTGTTGGAGGCCTTGAACAGGTAAGCATCCCTGCCTGTGTTCTGGTGTTTTTTTGTAACCATGGCAGACCAAGCACTAGTACATCATGTAAATTATAAAGTACAAGGAAGCGAATCACCTCCTGATGAACGGGAGTCATGCGCATGGTCACTTGTGTCCAATACTGCGGTTTATTCATAGCCAATGGTGTAGAGTCAATTCCCTTCAGAGGAATAGGAACTTCCAGAGGTTCCAGACTAAAACCGCAGCGTTTAGCAAATGACCAATCCATAAGACTCAGGGCAGCGCCCGAATCCACATAGGCATCGACGGAAATGGAAGACAGTGAAAAAATCAGAGTCACAGACAAAATGAACTTAGGCTGCAGAGTACCAATGGCAAAAGATTTATCAACCCTTTTTGTGCGTTTAGAGCATGCTGATATAACATGAGCTGAATCACCACAATAGAAACACAATCCATTTTTCCGCCTATAATTTTGCCGTTCACTTCTGGACTGAATTCTATCACATTGCATAGTCTCAGGTGCCTGTTCAGAAGACACCGCCAACTGGTGCACGGGTTTGCGCTCCCGTAAACGCCGATCAATCTGAATGGCCATAGCCATAGACTCATTCAGACCTGTAGGCGTAGGGAACCCCACCATAATATCCTTAATGGCCTCAGAAAGACCATTTCTGAAGTTTGCAGCCAGGGCGCACTCATTCCACTGAGTAAGCACCGACCATTTCCGAAACTTCTGACAATATATCTCCGCTTCATCATGCCCCTGAGAGAGGGCTAATAAAGCCTTTTCAGCCTGAATCTCCAGGTTAGGTTCCTCATAGAGCAATCCCAATGCCAGAAAAAAAGCATCCACACTGAGCAATGCAGGATCCCCTGGTGCCAATGCAAATGCCCAATTCTGAGGGTCGCCCCGCAGGAAAGATATTACAATCTTGACCTGTTGAGCAGGGTCTCCAGAGGAGCGAGATTTTAAAGAAAGAAACAATTTACAATTGTTCCTGAAATTCAGGAAGGTAGATCTATCTCCAGAAAAGAACTCTGGAATAGGAATTCTAGGTTCAGACATGGGAGTGTGAACAACAAAATCCTGTATGTTTTGAACTTTTGCCGCGAGATTACTCAGGCTGGAAGCCAAACTCTGGACATCCATGTTAAACAGCTAAGATCAGAGCCATTCAAGGGTTAAGAGGAGGTAAGAAGCAGCTAGACAGCAATTAAGGGCTAGGCAGCAAAACTCTGAAGGGAAAAAAAAAAAAAAAAAAAATTTCCCTTAAACACTTCTCTTTCTCCTGCTTCAGCCCAAACAATTAACACTTTGTGGGCCGGCTATACTGTCATGAATCCCAATGGCTAGGGATAGCACAGGACAAGCAAAGTACAAAAATATTACGGACGAGCTCTAGGGTGATGGAACCTGGGCTGACCGCTGCCCTACGCCTGACAAACGCAACTAGAGATAGCCAGGGAGCGTGCCTACGTTGGTTCTAGACGCCACGCACCAGCCTAAGAGCTAACTAGCACTGCAGAGAAAATAAAGACCTCACTTGCCTCCAGCGGAATGAACCCCAAAAGATATAGTTGCCCCCCACATGTATTGACGGTGAAATGAGAGGAAGGCACACACATAGAGATGATATATATAGTTTTAGCAAATAGAGGCCCGCTGTAAACTAGAAAGCAGAACGATACAAAAGGGGACTGAGCGGTCAGCAAAAAACCCTAATCAAAAAAACCATCCTGAGATTACAAGAACCCATGTGCCAACTCATGGCACATGGGGAGAACCTCAGTCCACTAGAGCTACCAGCTAGCATAGAGACATAATAAGCAAGCTGGACAAAAGACCAAACAACTGAAAATCAGCACTTAGCTTATCCTGAAAGATCTGGGAGCAGGTAGGCAGGAACCAAACAGAGCACATCTGAATACATTGATAGCCGGCAAGGGAAATGACAGAAAGGCCAGGTAAAATAGGAAACACCCAGCCACTGATGGAGAGGTGGAAACCAAAGGCCGCAACCCACCAAAGTCACCCAGTACCAGCAGTAACCACCAGAGGGAGCCCATAAACAGAATCCACAACAAACTACCTTTTCCCGTAGATCTGTTCACAATTCTTTTGCTTTCCTCATGACTCACAAGCCAGAAACGTCAGTGGCTGGATAAAAGATGCAAGAGTCTGTCTGGATCCCAGAAACACACTCAGCTTTTATGCACACACACTGATTACAAGCAAACAGGTCACAGGTGAGCATGTTACCTTTAATAGCCATTCAAACCCATGTGTGTCAACTTCTGTGCATGTTATCAGGCCAAAATCACAAGGTATGTGAACTTTTGATCAGGGTCATTTGGATGTTGTGGGTTGTCATTATGATTTAAAAAGGGAAAACACAGTAGTTTGACAATAAATGGCTTCACCCAACCACTAACCATGAGTGGAGAAAAAGTCTTGGTGTTATCATTCATATTCTCTGAAAAAAGGCCAAGAGAGAAAAAATTCTGCCGGGGGATGTAAACTTTGAGCACAACTGTATTTACTGTTTTGAGATCTTTTGTATATTTTGCTACTTTATTTAATGTAAATTTTCAGCATTTTTAAATATTATTTAAGGCTAATTCTTATTTTTTTTTTAATCCATTGTTCTGGAGTTTTTTTATGCATTTGTTTTACATACATGTGATTTAGTTCCTGCCCTGTTTGATGCTTTTTTTCTTCCTTTTATAATATTACAATAATAGATTGATGTGATTAATTATCACATCATTCCAAGATTTCTTATTGGTAATATAAAAAAAGTAGGAAAAATGCATCACAACAGAGTGAGATTTAACACCTATCTATGTCTATGTGTGTATACAGGATGACTTCATATCATGGAACAAAGCACTTAAATGGCAACAAGCAGAGATATTAAAATAGAGGATTTGATACTACCCAGGGAATAAGTTTCAGTTGCTATGACTAAAGTAACGCTCAATGAAAACGTTATAATAGTGGTAGGCTGCTCTCACTTTGCATTTTGCCACCCTTTTGTTGGTCCCATTGGGGTTAACGTCCGAACCCCATTACAAAATGTGATTTGTGACATATGCGCCGACGAGTCCATAGACTAATGGTGCCATCAGAGTGAACGTGTGCTCTGTTGTGCATCGTTTTTGGGTGCATATGCCTACTGGAGGTGGACACCCACATGCAGTCAAATTCATCTTGTGTCCTTCTCCAGTAGACATATACGCCTGAAAATGATGCATGGCAGAGCGCACGTGTACTCTCTTGGCACCATTATTGTCTATTGCCCCATTGGCTCATATGTCCGAATCCTGTTTTGCTGGGGGGTTTGGGGATGGAAGCCCCGACGGCACCAATGAATGGGTGGCAAAACACACTGTGAAAGCATCCTTACATCTGTGCCAGCTCCTGTCCCTTTTGCTCCTACTTCAGCCGCTAGGCGGCACCGCACCTTCGTTGCATGTGATGCATGACAGCATTGGTTCTGTTGTATTCCTGGCACTTGTAGTACCACTAGATCAATAAGCTTTTAGGTTTTTTAGGTTGTCTGGGCTTTTGATTACTCCTTTCTGAGAGCCTTGGACCGGGCTGCCTGCTAATTAAACCCCTGGGTTCCTGACTTCCACTACCAGTCAATTCATTTTGCTACCTGACTTGTGCTCTAATCTCTACATCGGTTGTTTTTTCTTAATCCTCCTGTTTTCTGATCTTTTTGTGAATTTTGACTATACACTTGTCTTACGATTCTGTTCCTGACGTGACCTTCGTGATCTGACCGGTTACATTTTCAAGATCCCGGGAATGGGCCAAACGCCCGCCTGATTCTCAACTAGTTCTAGGACCAGAGGTAGGGGGATATGTAGAAAAGCTAGTAGAAGCCAGGCAGCAAAGCTATGTTCGACCTCCAAGTGTAACGGTGAGCCGACTGGGTCTGATTGCACCTAAACCGCCTCCCTATGAACTTCCATAGAGAATTTATGATCCATCGTAGGTTTTGGAGTTTCACTACTATAATGCAGGGAATTAAATCTGACCCAAGAGTATAAGACCTATTGTAGCAAGATGGGGTAATAAAACTTAACCTTTAATTAAGGATGCCCCTAGTTTCCCTTCCACTTGCTCTGGCAGCTGCAACTCCAAAACGTATTGTAGCAAGATGGGGATAATAAAACGTAACCTTTAATTAAGTCTATAAAATATTTGAAAAGAGAAAAATCACAATATGTGTAACAACATAGTTGCGCCGTGTGCAGTATGGCCGTGAAAAAAGATCGACCCTGCTCTATCCTTTTCCGGGTTTACAGACAGGGCCCCCATTGAAAAACAATGGGTCCGCAAAAACAAAGGAAGCTTTTTTTTTTCTAATACTATTTCCATAGTATTGGAATCCTGAAAAACAGCGATCCACAAAAAAAGGGCCGCAATAACGGGCAGCAAAAAACACAGCAAGTGTAAAAGTAGCCTAAGAGCGTATAATATAAAGTGCTCTTATGCTCTAATGTTGGTATATCAAGTGTATACAGTGGTTAGGGGGACAAAGGGGTCATATATGTGACCACCTGTTCACTTCACAACTCCTGATCCACTGTACGTTACAATAAACAACCGGGTGATAACCATTCCGGTAATCAAAATGCAGCAGGAATCTAAACAATGCTTACACACAAATTTTTGAAAAACTGCCTCATTTACATCATGGTGATCAAAACGTAAGCTTGTTAGAACAACAATGATGCCAATATACATCACAATCAGTGCTGACTGTGTTTATAAAGGATAGGTTTTTTGTACCATTTGGGGAAGATGGGAGAATGCCTCAAGGCTTGACTGCACCTGTAAATCTTAGTGGAGCATGCATACTTAACCCCTTAGTGACAGAGCCAATTTTGTGCTTAATGACCAGGCCAATTTTTACAATTCTGACCAATGTCACTATATGTGGTTATAACTCTGGAACGCTTCAACGGATCCCACTGATTCTAATATTTTTTTTCACAACGTATTGTACTTCATGAAAGTGGTAAAATTTCTTCGATATGACTTGCGTTTATTTGTAAAAAAAAAAAAAAAAGGAAATATGGGAAAAATTTTGAACATTTTGCAAATTTCAAACTTTGAATTTTTATGCTTTCAAATCACGGAGTGGTGTCACACAAAATACTTAATAAATAACATTTCCTGTCATGTTCCCAATGGCAGGGAATTAAACACATAACACGGGCAAAAACAGGACGAGCTCTAGGGTGATGGAACCTGAGCTGACCGCGATCCTGAACCTCAACACTCAACTAACAGCAGCCGGGGAACGTTCCTGGGGGGACTCTAGACGTCTCGCGCCAGCCGGAGATCTAGCTACCCCTATCAGAAGAATCACAGACCTATCTTGCCTCCAGAGAAATATTCCCACAGAAATAGCAGCCCCCCACATATAATGACGGTGAAATGAGAGGAAGGCACAAACGTAGTTATGAAAACAGATTCAGCAAAATGAGGCCCGCTTAAGCTAGATAGCAGAGGATACAAAAGGTGAACTGCGCGGTCAGCTTAAAACCCTTCAAAATACCATCCTGAAATTACTTGAACTCATGTGCCAACTCATGGTACATGAGTGGTAATTTCAGCCCACTAGAGCAACCAGCAGCAGAGAATTACATATCTGCAAGCTGGACTAAAAACATGAAAGCAAACATGAAACAGGGAAATCCAGACTTAGCTTGTCTTGAAGGCCTAGGAGCAGGTAGCAAAGGTAACAGAGACACACTGATACATTGATAGCCGGCAAGGGAATGACAGGAAAGCCAGGTTAAATAGGAAACACCCAGCCTCTGATGGACAGGTGGAAACCAGAGACCGCAACCCACCAAAGTCACCCAGTACCAGCTGTAACCACCAGAGGGAGCCCAAAAACAGAATCCACAACAATTTCCCACATGTCTACTTTACATCAGCCCAATTTTGGAAAGCTATAAGGGTTAAAAGTTGACCAGCGATTTCTCATTTTTCTAACAAAACCATTTTTTTTAGGGACCACCTCACATTTGAAGTTACTTTGGGGGGTCAGTTTAACTGAAAATACCCAAAAGTGTCATAATTCTAAAAACTGCACCCCTCAAGGTGCGCAAAACCACATTCAAGATGTTTATTAACCCCTCAGGTGCTTCACGAGAACTAGAGCAATGTGGAAGGAAAAAATGAACATTTTACTTTTTTCACAGAAAAATTACTTTGGAACCAATTTTTTTTATTTTCACAAGGGCATCAGGAGAAAATGGACCACAAAATTTGTTATACAATTTCTACTGAGTACACCGATACCCCATATGTGGGGAAAAGCCATTGTTTGGGTGCATGGCAGGGCTCAGAAGGTAGTGTGCACCGTTTGACTTTTTGAATGCAAAATTGGCTGGAATCAATGGTGGCGCCATGTCGTGTTTGGAGACCCCTTGATGTACCTAAACAGTGGAAACCCCCCCAATTCTAACTCCAATCCTAACTCCAACACACTGATAACCCTAATCCCAACCCTAGCCATAACCCTAACCACAACCCTATCCGCAACACACCCCTAACCCTAATCCCAAGCCTAACCATAACCTTAACCACAAACCTAACCCCAACACACCCCTAAACCTAATCCCAATCCTAACCCTTGCCCTAACCGTAGCCCTAACAGTAACCCTAGCCCTAACCCTAACCCTACCTTTAGCGCAACTCACTTTAGCCCAACACTAACCCTAATGGAAAAATGGAAATAAATTTTAAAAAAATTCTATTATTTTTAGCTAACTAAGGGGATGATTTACTATTTTTTTTATTTTGATCACCGTGATAGGTAGGGTTGAGCGAAACGGGTCGATCATTTTCAAAAGTCGCCGACTTTTGGCTAAGTCGGCGTCTCATGAAACCCGATCCGACCCCTGTGCTTGTCGGCCATGCGGTACGCGACTTTCGCGCCAAAGTCGCGTTTCAATTATGCGAAAAGCGCCATTTCTCAGCCAATGAAGGTGAACGCAGAGTGTGGGCAGCGTGATGACATAGATCCTGGTCCCCACCATCTTAGAGAAGGGCATTGCAGTGATTGGCTTGCTGTCTGCGGCGTCACAGGGGCTATAAAGGGGCGTTCCCGCCGACCGCCATCTTACTGCTGCTGATCTGAGCTTAGGGACAGGTTGCTGCCGCTTCGTCAGAAGCAGGGAGAGCGTTAGGCAGGGTCCACTAACCACCAAACCGCTTGTGCTGCAGCGATTTCCACTGTCCAACACCACCTTCGGTGTGCAGGGACTGTGGAAGCTATTTTTTTTTTTTTTTCCTCAGCGCTGTAGCTCATTGGGCTGCCCTAGAAGGCTCCGTGATAGCTGTATTGCTGTGTGTACGCCACTGTGGAAACCAACTGCTTTTTTCAAAGCACATATCCTCTTGTTCCTTCCTTTCTGCACAGCTATCTTTTTTGTTTGTCCACACTTTTTATTTAATTTGTGCATCAGTCCACTCCTATTGCTGCCTGCCATACCTGGCTTACATTACTGCAGGGAGATAGTAATTGTAGGACAGTCCCTGTTTTTTTTTTGTTTTTTTTGTGGGAGATTAAGATTGGCATTTCTGCTACAGTGCCATCCCTGTGTGTGCCATCTCTCACTGAGTGGGCCATAGAAAGCCTATTTATTTTTTCCGTGATTTGTGTTCTAAATTCTACCTCAACACAAAAACACTACATCAATCAGTGGGAGAAAAATATTGGCCTCAGTCAGGGCTTGTGTGCCACTGCTGTGTGTGCTATCTCTCATTCAGTGGGCTATAGAAAGCCTATTTATTTATTTATTTTTTTAATATTATTTGGTTTCTAAAGTCTCCCTGAAAAAAAAAAAAATACCTAAAAAACAGTGGGAGAGTAATATTGCCCTTTCAGCTTGTGTGCCAGTCTTGACTCCTGGGTGTGCCACCTCTCTCTCTCATTCAGTGGGCCATAGAAAGGCTATTTTTTTTTGGGTTTTTTTAATATTATTTGGTTTCTAAAGTCTCCCTGAAAAAAAAAAAAAAAACATAAAAAAACAGTGGGAGAGTAATATTGCCCTTTCAGCTTGTGTGCCAGTCTTGACTCCTGGGTGTGCCACCTCTCTCCCTCTCATTCAGTGGGCCATAGAAAGCCTATTTATTTATTTTTTTAAATATTATTGGGTTTCTAAAGTCTCCCTTAAAAAACAAAAAATACATAAAAAAACAGTGGGAGAGTAATATTGCCCTTTCAGCTTGTGTGCCAGTCTTGACTCCTGGGTGTGCCACCTCTCTCTCATTCAGTGGGCCATAGAAAGCATTTTTTTTTTTTTTCCTTGATTTGTGTTCTAAAATCTACCTCAACACAAAAACACTACATCAATCAGTGGGAGAAAAATATTGGCCTCAGTCAGGGCTTGTGTGCCACTGCTGTGTGTGCTATCTCTCATTCAGTGGGCTATAGAAAGCCTATTTATTTATTTATTTATTTTCTTATTATTTGGTTTCTAAAGTCTCCCTGAAAAAAAAAAAAAAAAACATAAAAAAACAGTGGGAGAGTAATATTGCCCTTTCAGCTTGTGTGCCAGTCTTGACTCCTGGGTGTGCCACCTCTCTCCCTCTCATTCAGTGGGCCATAGAAAGCCTATTTATTTTTTTAAAAAAATATTATTGGGTTTCTAAAGTCTCCCTTAAAAAAAAAAAAAACATAAAAAAACAGTGGGAGAGTAATATTGCCCTTTCAGCTTGTGTGCCAGTCTTGACTCCTGGGTGTGCCACCTCTCTCTCTCATTCAGTGGGCCATAGAAAGGCTATTTTTTTTTTTGTTTTTTTTAATATTATTTGGTTTCTAAAGTCTCCCTGAAAAAAAAAAAAAAAACATAAAAAAACAGTGGGAGAGTAATATTGCCCTTTCAGCTTGTGTGCCAGTCTTGACTCCTGGGTGTGCCACCTCCCTCCCTCTCATTCAGTGGGCCATAGAAAGCCTATTTATTTATTTTTTTAAATATTATTGGGTTTCTAAAGTCTCCCTTAAAAAAAAAAAAAACATAAAAAAACAGTGGGAGAGTAATATTGCCCTTTCAGCTTGTGCGCCAGTCTTGACTCCTGGGTGTGCCACCTCTCTCTCTCTAATTGTGGGCCATAGAAAGCCTTTTTTTTTTTTTTAATATTATTTGGTTTCTAAAGTCTCCCTGAGAAAAAAAAAAAAATAAATTAGGTGGGAGATTAATATTGACATTAGTGCTTGAGTGACAGTCCTGCGTGTGTGTCATCTCTGTGATTTTGTGCCACAGAAAACAGAGTGTGTAACATTGTGCCTGATTTTCCTTGTGGTCTCACCAACCTGTTAAGGGATATTGAAATCATACTGAAGTTATAGCTCACCGTGTAAGTTGTTTGACAGCAACAAATAAAGTTACTTTGGTTAAGATTTTAAAACAATGAGGAAGTCTGGTGCAAGAGGTCGTCGTGGGCGTTCATTGTCAGCTGGTAATGATGGTAGTGGTAGTGGAGCATCAGGTGGTCGTGGGGATAAAAATATTCCACCTAAGTCTGGAGCTGTGGAGCCAGTTTCGTCGTCAGGCTACACAAGGCCTCGAACGCTCTCTTTTCTGGGAGTAGGAAAACCGCTTTTAAAGGCGGAGCAGCAACAGCAAGTTTTGGCTTACATTGCAGACTCAGCCTCTAGCTCTTTTGCCTCCTCTTCCGAAACTGGTAAATGTAAAAGCAGTGCGTCGCTTGTGGATGTTCACGGTCAGGGACAAGTCGCTTCCTTGTCCTCCTCAGCAAAAACTACAACAAGAGAGAAGGATGCAGCAGGCGACACAACGGGTCACTCCATGGAGCTCTTTACACATACCGTCCCTGGCTTAGAAAGTGAAACATTTAACAGGCCATGCCCATTACAAGTATATTCTGACATGGAGTGCACTGATGCACAGCCACAGCCAGAGTACTATGCTGCTCCTTTGACTCAGACCACCACATTGCCCTCTCAGGGTACAGATCCACAATCAGACCCTGATGAGACTATGTTGCCCCGCCACGAACGCTATACCACCGACCGACACAGTGACACAGACGAAGTTGCACACGAGCTCGAAGAGGAGGTAATAGATGACCCAGTTATTGACCCCGATTGGCAGCCATTGGGGGAACAGGGTGCAGGCGGCAGTAGTTCAGAAGCGGAGGTGGAGGAGGGGCCGCAGCAGGCATCAACATCGCAACAGGTTCCATCTGCCGGGCCCGTATCTGGCCCAAAACGCGTGTCAAAGCCAAAACCTGTTGGAGCACAGCGTTGCCATCCGGTTAAAGCTCAGTCTGCAATCCCTGAAAAGGGATCCGAGTCTAGGAAGAGTGCAGTCTGGCATTTTTTTAAACAACATCCAACTGATCAGCGCAAAGTCATCTGTCAAAAATGTTCAACTAGCTTAAGCAGAGGTCAGAATCTGAAAAGTCTAAATACTAGTTGCATGCATAGACACTTAACCACCATGCATTTTCAAGCCTGGACTAACTACCAAACGTCCCTCAAGGTTGTAGCACCCTCGGCCAATGAAGCTAGTCAGCAACGCAACATCCCTTCCGTCACTGTAAGGACACCATTTTCCGCACCACCGGCAGTATCTGTGCAGGTTTCTTTGCCAGCCAAAAGCAGTCAGGGTCAGGGAATCACCAGTTTTGTAGGAGGAAATATTGCATCTAGGGCACCGGCGGAAACAATACCGTCTCCAACCGTCTCTCAGTCTGCCATGTACACCGGCACACCCGAAAGTTCCACGATCTCCAGCTCTCCAGTCCAGCTCACCCTACATGAGACTCTGGTTAGAAAAAGGAAGTACTTATCCTCGCATCCGCGTACACAGTGTTTTAACGCCCACATAGCTAGACTAATCTCGTTAGAGATGATGCCCTACCGGTTAGTTGAAAGCGAAGCTTTCAAAGCCCTGATGGAGTACGCTGAACCACGATACGAGCTACCCAGTCGACACTTTTTTTCCAGAAAAGCCATCCCAGCCCTGCACCAGCATGTTAAACAGCGCATCGTCCATGCACTCAGGCAATCTGTGAGTACAAAGGTGCACCTGACTACAGATGCATGGACCAGTAGGCATGGCCAGGGACGTTATGTGTCCATCACGGCACACTGGGTGAATGTGGTGGATGCAGGGTCCCCAGGCGACATCAATTTAGGGACAGTTGTGCCTAGCCCACGGTCTAGGAAACAGTTGGCTGTAGGTGTTCGCACCCCCTCCTCCTCCTCCTCCTCGTCCTCCTGCAGAAGCTACAGCTCTTCCACAGAACGCAGTCTGCCAACCACTCCATCGGCAGATGACACTGTTGCACACCAGTTGTCCCATTATGGGCCAGCTACTGCCAAGCGTCAGCAGGCTGTATTGGCTATGAAGTGCTTGGGCGACAACAGACACACCGCGGAAGTTCTGTCCGAGTTCTTGCAACAAGAAACGCAGTCGTGGCTGGGCACAGTAGATCTTGAGGCAGGCAAGGTAGTGAGTGATAACGGAAGGAATTTCATGGCTGCCATCTCCCTTTCCCAACTGAAACACATTCCTTGCCTGGCTCACACCTTAAACCTGGTGGTGCAGTGCTTATTGAAAACTTATCCTGGGTTCTCCGACCTGCTCCTCAAAGTGCGTGCACTTTGCTCACATATCCGACGTTCGCCTGTACACGCCAGCCGTATGCAGACCTATCAGCGGTCTTTGAACCTTCCCCAGCATCGCCTAATCATAGACGTTGCAACAAGGTGGAACTCAACACTGCACATGCTTCAGAGACTGTGCGAACAGAGGCGTGCTGTTATTTATTTGTGGGAGGATACACGGGCAGGCAGTAGGATGGCAGACATGGAGTTGTCAGGTGTGCAGTGGTCTAAGATACAAGACATGTGTCAAGTCCTTCAGTGTTTTGAGGAATGCACACGGCTGGTTAGTGCAGACAACGCCGTAATAAGCATGAGCATCCCCCTAATGCGTCTGCTGATGCAAAGTTTGACGCACATAAAGGAGCAGGCGTCTGCACCAGAGGAAGAGGAAAGCCTTGATGACAGTCAGCCATTGTCTGGTCAGGGCAGTGTACAGGACGAGGTAGCGGGCGAAGAGGAGGTGGAGGACGAGGAGGATGATGGGGATGAGTATATTTTTAATGCCGAACCTTTCCCGGGGGCACAGGAAATTGGTTGCGTGTCACGGCCGGGTTCTGGTTTTTTGAGGGACACAAGTGACGTAGATTTGCCTCCAACTGCCCCTCAACCAATCACAACCGGAGATTTGACAACTGGAACTTTGGCCCACATGGCGGATTATGCCTTACGTATCCTAAAAAGGGACACACGCATTACGAAAATGATGAACGATGACGATTACTGGTTGGCCTGCCTCCTTGATCCACGCTATAAAGGCAAATTGCAAAATATTATGCCACATGAGAACTTGGAACTAATATTAGCAACCAAACAATCAACTCTTGTTGACCGTTTGCTTCAGGCATTCCCAGCACACAGCGCACGTGATCGTTCTCACACGAGCTCCAGGGGGCAGCAGACTAGGAGTGTTAGGGGTGCACACATCAGAAGTGGCGTTGGACAGAGGGGTTTTCTGACCAGGTTGTGGAGTGATTTTGCTATGACCGCAGACAGGACAGGTACTGCTGCATCAATTGAAAGTGACAGGAGACAACATTTGTCCAGTATGGTTACTAACTATTTTTCATCCCTTATCGATGTTCTCCCTCAACCGTCATTCCCATTTGATTACTGGGCCTCCAAATTAGACACCTGGCCAGAATTGGCAGAATATGCATTGCAGGAGCTTGCTTGCCCGGCAGCAAGTGTCCTATCAGAAAGAGTATTCAGTGCTGCAGGTTCAATATTAACCGAAAAAAGGACTCGTCTGGCTACCCAAAATGTTGACGATCTAACATTCATTAAAATGAACCACAACTGGATTTCGAAATCTTTTGCCCCACCTTGCCCGGCCGACACCTAGCTTTCCTATGAAAAGCTCTTGCCTGTGAATTACTTTTCTAATGTCTAATTTGCTGCAGCTAATTGTACAGCATACGACATGTTTACACCTCCCTAAATGGCAAAACTCCCCACACGGGGCCGTGGTATCGCGACTTGGCGCAAGCACCCGTGAGACTGCTGTTTGTCTGAAGAGGTGGGTGTGCTCGCTTTTGGTTGACGGCATTGCTACTGGGTCCCTCATAGTACAATGTAGTGTCTCTGGCGGTGGTGGTGCGCACCCAACGTCAGACACACCGTTGTAACATGAGGGGCCCTGGGGCGGTCCCGCCGGCCTCAAGAGAGTTCCCCCCTACCCCAGCTCAAAATGTGCTCTACCACGTGCAAAATTATGTCGCACAGCTCCACCAATCTTTAGTCTATTCGCTGACATCATTCAATGTCTGGCACTGACAATACAAATTTGTAGACATCTATGATGCAACTTAAAGTAGTCTGTGTCTGTGTCCTATATTGGCACCATTAAATAGTTACTGCCAAATTACTATGTCAGAAACTCAGCAGATGAGCCCACCCCTGTACCTAAGTATGCCACCTTTTTTTTTGTTTTGGTTGTTTTGCGAGACATTAACATCTATTTATATTTTGGGAGTACTGGGACAGACACTCCTTGCACTACTCCTCCACTCACCACCAAGCTGCCCGTGTATCCATGTAACCGCTGTAAAACTGCCATGAGCCTATTGTTTGTTATTTTAGGCCTTTGAAGCCTGTCTGCGGTCCCTCCTTCCACTAGTCCTCCACTGACCAGACCACTGCTGCCCGTGTACCCCTGGAACCAATTATAAAGTGCCTACAGCCAGCCCATTTTTTTATGTTAGGCCTTTGAAGCCTGTCTGCGGTCCCTCCTTCCACTAGTCCTCCACTGGCCAGACCACTGCTGCCCGTGTACCCCTGGAACCAATTATAAAGTGCCTACAGCCAGCCCATTTTTTTATGTTAGGCCTTTGAAGCCTGTCTGCGGTCCCTCCTTCCACTAGTCCTCCACTGGCCAGACCACTGCTGCCCGTGTACCCCTGGAACCAATTATAAAGTGCCTACAGCCAGCCCATTTTTTTATGTTAGGCCTTTGAAGCCTGTCTGCGGTCCCTCCTTCCACTAGTCCTCCACTGGCCAGACCACTGCTGCCCGTGTACCCCTGGAACCAATTATAAAGTGCCTACAGCCAGCCCATTTTTTTATGTTAGGCCTTTGAAGCCTGTCTGCGGTCCCTCCTTCCACTAGTCCTCCACTGACCAGACCACTGCTGCCCGTGTACCCCTGGAACCAATTATAAAGTGCCTACAGCCAGCCCATTTTCTTATGTTAGGCCTTTGAAGCCTGTCTGCGGTCCCTACTTTAAATACTCCTCCACTCACCACCAAGCTGCCTGCCCGTGTATCCATGTAACCGCTGTAAAACTGCCATGAGCCTATTGTTTGTTATGTTAGGCCTTTGATAGCCTGTCTGCGGTCCCTACTTTAAATACTCCTCCACTCACCACCAAGCTGCCTGCCCGTCTATCCATGTAACCGCTGTAAAACTGCCATGAGCCTATTGTTTGTTATGTTAGGCCTTTGATAGCCTGTCTGCGGTCCTTACTTTAAATACTCCTCCACTCACCACCTAGCTGCCTGTGTATCCATGTAACCGCTGTAAAACTGCAATGAGCCTATTGTTTGTTATTTTAGGCCTTTGATAGCCTGTCTGCGGCCCCTACTTGCAATACTCCTCCACTGACCACAATGCTGCCTGGAGTGCCTGCCTGTGTATCCATGTAACCGATGTAAAACTGCCATGACTGCCTACTGTTTGTTATTTTAGGCCTTTGATAGCCTGTCTGCGGCCCCTACTTGCAATACTCCTCCACTGACCACAATGCTGCCTGGAGTGCCTGCCTGTGTATCCATGTAACCGATGTAAAACTGCCATGACTGCCTACTGTTTGTTATTTTAGGCCTTTGATAGCCTGTCTGCGGCCCCTACTTGCAATACTCCTCCACTGACCACAATGCTGCCTGGAGTGCCTGCCTGTGTATCCATGTAACCGATGTAAAACTGCCATGAGTGCTTACTGTTTGGTATTTTAGGCCTTTGATAGCCTGTCTGCAGCCCCTACTTGCAATACTCCTCCACTGACCACACCAATGCTGCCCGTGTACCCCTGGAACCTATTTAAAAGTTCATAGAGCCTAGTTATATATTTTATTTACTATTAATAAGGCCATGATGGACTACGCTGTACCACGCTACAAGCTAACCAGTCGACACTTCTTTTGCGAGAAAAGCCATCCCAACCCTCCACCAGCATGTAGAAGACCGCATTGTCCATGCACTCTGGCAATCTGTGAGTACAAAGGTGCACCTGACAACAGACGCATGGACCTGTAGGCATGGCCACGGAAGATTACGTGTCCATTACGGCGCAATGGGTTAATGTGGTGGATGCATGGTCCACAGGGGACAGCCTACTAAGTCTGTCTGCAGTCCCTAATTCAAATTGTCCTCCACTGTCTAAATCTGAGCTTCCACCTTCTGGCTTTCGGCCTATAGTATCAGAAATTAAACTGCATTTGGCCTTCAACTTTGGTTAGGGCCTACTAACGGCTTCTGCCCCTCCCTGGTGTTGCCCTCAACTAAATAAAGCTGAGCTTCAACCTTCTGCTCCAAATTACCATTTTAAAAAATGCAATAGGCTTTTCCGGCCTACTAAAGGTGTCTGTCTGTGTGCCCCTGCCTGGTGTTGTCCTCAACTAAATAAAGCTGAGCTTCAACCTTCTGCTCCAAATTACCATTTTAAAAAATGCAATAGGCTTTTCCGGCCTACTAAAGGTGTCTGTCTGTGTGCCCCTGCCTGGTGTTGTCCTCAACTAAATAAAGCTGAGCTTCAACCTTCTGCTCCAAATTACCATTTTAAAAAATGCAATAGGCTTTTCCGGCCTACTAAAGGTGTCTGTCTGTGTTCCCCTGCCTGGTGTTGTCCTCAACTAAATAAAGCTGAGCTTCAACCTTCTGCTCCAAATTACCATTTTAAAAAATGCAATAGGCTTTTCCGGCCTACTAAAGGTGTCTGTCTGTGTGCCCCTGCCTGGTGTTGCCCTCAACTAAATAAAGCTGAGCTTCAACCTTCTGCTCCAAATTACCATTTTAAAAAATGCAATAGGCTTTTCCGGCCTACTAAAGGTGTCTGTCTGTGTGCCCCTGCCTGGTGTTGTCCTCAACTAAATAAAGCTGAGCTTCAACCTTCTGCTCCAAATTACCATTTTAAAAAATGCAATAGGCTTTTCCGGCCTACTAAAGGTGTCTGTCTGTGTGCCCCTGCCTGGTGTTGTCCTCAACTAAATAAAGCTGAGCTTCAACCTTCTGCTCCAAATTACCATTTTAAAAAATGCAATAGGCTTTTCCGGCCTACTAAAGGTGTCTGTCTGTGTGCCCCTGCCTGGTGTTGTCCTCAACTGAATAAAGCTGAGCTTCAACCTTCCGGCTCTCATTAAGTGGTTTTTTAAAAAACAAATGGTGGTTAGGGCCTACTAACGGCTTCTGCCCCTCCCTGGTGTTGCCCTCAACTAAATAAAGCTGAGCTTCAACCTTCTGCTCCAAATTACCATTTTAAAAAATGCAATAGGCTTTTCCGGCCTACTAAAGGTGTCTGTCTGTGTTCCCCTGCCTGGTGTTGTCCTCAACTAAATAAAGCTGAGCTTCAACCTTCTGCTCCAAATTACCATTTTAAAAAATGCAATAGGCTTTTCCGGCCTACTAAAGGTGTCTGTCTGTGTGCCCCTGCCTGGTGTTGCCCTCAACTAAATAAAGCTGAGCTTCAACCTTCTGCTCCAAATTACCATTTTAAAAAATGCAATAGGCTTTTCCGGCCTACTAAAGGTGTCTGTCTGTGTGCCCCTGCCTGGTGTTGTCCTCAACTAAATAAAGCTGAGCTTCAACCTTCTGCTCCAAATTACCATTTTAAAAAATGCAATAGGCTTTTCCGGCCTACTAAAGGTGTCTGTCTGTGTGCCCCTGCCTGGTGTTGTCCTCAACTAAATAAAGCTGAGCTTCAACCTTCTGCTCCAAATTACCATTTTAAAAAATGCAATAGGCTTTTCCGGCCTACTAAAGGTGTCTGTCTGTGTGCCCCTGCCTGGTGTTGTCCTCAACTAAATAAAGCTGAGCTTCAACCTTCTGCTCCAAATTACCATTTTAAAAAATGCAATAGGCTTTTCCGGCCTACTAAAGGTGTCTGTCTGTGTGCCCCTGCCTGGTGTTGTCCTCAACTAAATAAAGCTGAGCTTCAACCTTCTGCTCCAAATTACCATTTTAAAAAATGCAATAGGCTTTTCCGGCCTACTAAAGGTGTCTGTCTGTGTGCCCCTGCCTGGTGTTGTCCTCAACTAAATAAAGCTGAGCTTCAACCTTCCGGCTCTCATTAAGTGGTTTTTAAAAAAAAAAATGGTGGTTAGGGCCTACTAACGGCTTCTGCCCCTCCCTGGTGTTGCCCTCAACTAAATAAAGCTGAGCTTCAACCTTCTGCTCCAAATTACCATTTTAAAAAATGCAATAGGCTTTTCCGGCCTACTAAAGGTGTCTGTCTGTGTGCCCCTGCCTGGTGTTGTCCTCAACTAAATAAAGCTGAGCTTCAACCTTCTGCTCCAAATTACCATTTTAAAAAATGCAATAGGCTTTTCCGGCCTACTAAAGGTGTCTGCCCCTCCCTGGTGTTGTCCTCAACTGAACAAAGCTGAGCTTCCACATTCTGGCTTTCGCCCTATACTATCAGATATTAAACTGCATTTGGCCTACTAGTGTGGTTAGGCCCTTGAAACAGTGTCTGCTGCTCTTGGGTTTGCTACTCCACTGAACAAAGCAATGCCGCCTGTTTAGTCCTGTTACCAATTTTGAACTGCATTTAGCCTACTTTATTCTTTGGCCCTATATCTGTTTCCTCCTCATCCTGCCCATTGCCCAGCCACTGCTAAATGAGTCTGCTGGTACATTGACCTAGACCACTACATTCCCCTTGTACTCTACACAGCCAGAATCTGACCCTGCTGAAAGTAAGGTTCCCCTTCCCGCATGTTATACCACCTTACACAGGGACAAAGAGGAAGGTGCAGATGAAAGTGCAGGTTCCTTCATCAGGTGGGGGGGCATACTCGTTGGCGACGTCACTGGCACAGGGCCCCTCAGAGTACGCAAAAGTGTCGCTGCTGGTGGGAGGCGCCCCCGCCATGCAAACACACCGCCGTACTTTGAGGGGCCCTGTGCCAGTGCCAATGCGAACGAGTGGGCCCCCCCCTGCTTGCTCAGGATCACAGCACTTGCAACGTTTAAATACTTACCTTTCCCTGCAACACCGCCGTGACGTAGTCCGCATTTCCTGGGCCCACGAAAAACTTGAGCCAGCCCTACTCCCCCCACAACTTTCCCCCAATTCCCTATGCCCAACTATTATTATACAGTTAATTAAGATTGGCAAGCTTCAGAAACAAGAATGGATGTTTTTGGCATTAAAATGGGCACTGTAGGTGTTTTCCTGGCCTCCAGTCACTGCCGACTATGCTTCCCCATTGACTTGCATTGGGTTTCGTGTTTCGGTCGATCCCCGACTTTTAGCGATAATCGGCCGACTGCACTCGACTCGACTCTGGACAAAATCGGGTTTCCCAAAACCCTACTCGATCTTAAAAAAATGAAAGTCGCTCAACCCTAGTGATAGGGTCTATCACAGTAATCAAAATGAATCAATAGGAAAAATTTCCTATTGTTGCTGGGTGCCGGCCAGCAGATCTCAGCGGGTGCACGGCTCATGTGCCCGTCATTTTCTCTTGGAAGAAGACGCTGGTGGCCCGAGGGACTTCACGGGGGCATGCAGGGACACCAGAGGTACCGGGAGGGGTGATCGGGGGACCCTATTTCTCTCTCCTCTGATGTGCGATCACATCAGAGGAGAGAGAAATTAAATGGAAAATCTGACTTTTTTTTTGTGGTCGCAGTTATACCATTAATAACGGTGATCACAACATCAAAAATGGTAAAAACCGACCCGAATCATGTTCTCTGGGGTCTCATCAACCCTCGGTAGCCAAGATCCCAGAGAAATTCCGACTCTGGGGGACGCTATACCCTTATTCTTTAGCACCGTTAATGAACAAAGCTGTGGTTTAAGTACCCTTAATTGTCGCCTTATCAGCGGTCGTTAAGGGGTTAAATCATCCCAAGCCAATTGGGTGAGATCAAGTCTTTCTGTTTGCATTGACATACGCATGTAACAATGATGTCTTAATGTGTTCACTACCTTCATAAAATGACTTGTTCTTTATAAACACAGTGAGCATTTTATAGTCCTTAAACAAATTGGACTAAAGCCTTACTTTTTAGTGGCGTATTTAATGCAGCGAGTAAGACTTTTTTTTAGATACAACACTTTCACCAGTAAATGGTTAAGGGCACCTGTGTGTTTACACATTTTGTGATTTTTCTTTCTTTTCAAACATTTTATAGACTTAATTAAAGGTTAAGTTTTATTATCCCCATCTTGCTACAATACGTTTTGGAGTTGCAGCTGCCAGAGCAAGTGGGAGGGAAACTAGGGGCATCCTGGGATACGGGGAGCGGAGTGACTGAGCAAGTGGTTAAGTGCACGTGTGACGATGTGGGCCTTTATTCTCTGGCAAGGGAGGACACACCATGCAGCGTGCTGGAAAAAAACTTAAATATCTGGCCCCCACACCATCCATGTGCTTGCCAGTACATCAAGCTGATAACTGACTTTTGTATCATCTGCTTATATGCTTTGTACGTCACCTGTACTTGCATATCTGACCATTGTATATGTTTAACTATTGGGTATATAGTGTAGTGTGGCGTGTAAATATATAATTTAACCTTGGGCTGCTCTTTTATCTCGATCCACTCATCCATACATCCGTGTTCTTGGTTTAAACTTTATATGCTACCGAGGCTGGTTTTGTGGTCCAATATAATCGCGTTAACAGACCGGGCTTATATCTAACGACAAAATGGTGGCTGTCCTACAGGGCTGATAAGGTTCTGTTTTCCTGGTGCTAGAGAAAGAGGCCTCTTAGTCTGTCAGGGTTGTAAGCGAGTGTGGTGCCACGTCAGAAACTGCATGGGCCACATCCTCTCACTGCCCATGCCTCCCTGGACCCATGTGGACCAGGGGGTGTCTGTGTACAGCTGTGCCAAGCTGACCTTACGTGTCCCTATAGGGTGCGGAGTAAGGAGACTGTACCACATGATCCCAATGTCAGGCAGGGTGGCGAGATGTGGGATCGCCATATGTGGTGGTAGCAGTGGGATCTGCATGATCACTCTGGTGTCATCCTTCACAATATTTTTTTGTATATATTTATTAATAAACTTTAATCAATTACTATACATTTGTTTACCCCTATTTCTCCCTTTTACTTATATTGGGTGCTTTACGTATATTAGACTGCTGCGACCCGAAACCCTTGACTCCCATGAAGTGACACCACACCGTTTGACAAACATAACTGCTTTATTGAGGGGAGATGTAACAAGAACTCTCATCTTTTTACGTGGCATAAGATTATAGTCGCAGCTCAAACCAGGCAATAATTTGCCTACCAACGGGGTGTAGGGAGATTATTTGCCTTCTGGCCTTCAGTTGCAGGTTTCCTCACCACCAAAGTCTCCACCCATTCCGCAGCTGCAACTTAAAAACACAACATAAACCGGGAGGGAGGGCGGGGAACAGGTCCGGGTTTCCTCGGAGAGACCGGAAGTGCAGGCAGGGAAGTAGCTATGTATATCTGCGGGGACAGCTTCGGGGGCAAGATCTACCTCCGCCTGCGTCACTCCATGGGAGACCCCCTTTCAGCCCAGAAAACAGACTCAGCAGTCAGAGGACAGCAGCCGGAATATGCTGCAGTGTCCCTCATTGTCATTGTCCCAATTGGAAAATCTTTTGGTTCTATATAACCCCCACAAAGCTTGCCTAAAATGCTTGAAAGATTTTTCATTTTCATTTTGATATTAATACTCTTTGGTATTCATATGTAGTTGTTGAGCTTCTTTTTTTTCAGGTAAGCTTTCACCGGTTGGACAAAAAGGAAAGTGCATGTCTCTTCTTTAAAATGTATACTGATGAAAAATGGTCCAAACTTGGCACTAATCAACGACTATGTGCACACAGCATCACATAGATGCCGGCTCAGCTGCCTCGTTTTCCTAGGTAAAGTTGCTTCAGGAAAATGCATGCTGAGAGGGAGGGAAGCAGATCACTATTGCATATAAATCAATGGGCTGGTGAGAGGTGGCTGGTATGTTAGGAGTTAACAGCCTTGCACTATGAAAGATAAAAGCTCTCAATGCAGGAGAATAACAGCAGCCAGAAAAAGCATGTCAATGGCAAACTGTATAACATGAGAATACCCTTTTAGTGAGAAGCGAAGAAGTATAATACCAGGAACCTATCATAACAATATCAACTACTGGTTTCATCCATAAAGTTTCAGCACTTTATAAGAGAAGAAACTAGGGCTCTCTAAAATAGTTTTGTGACATATAAGTGTCCACTTGATAAGTAAATGTTAACTTGATTGTGCGTTTAGGTTTTTCTAAGTCCGCTCTATTTGCCAATCGTTCACTTTTATAAGTTTCTCCATTACGGAAAGCCATGATTTAGTTGACTTTGGACATCTGTAATATTACCAGAGATGTGTCCTTCTGTCTGAAGCCATTTTCGTGAAGTATTCAAATACACCGTCAACAGTGCGCACTCGCCAGACATAGTCGCGGCATGCGCTGACTGAGACGCCATTTTATTCAACTGTCTAATAAATTGCAGGGTTGAATGAACTTTTATTTTCTCCGCTAACATTTGATTACAGTCACATAGGCAGCGCCGGTTCAGTCATCGCTCTGAGTATACAAAGTGGCAGCTGTAACCGTGTCCCCGGCACTGACTGACCCTGGCTCTATATTGAGGTCGGCTGTCAGTCAGTGCCGGGGACACGGTTACAGCGGCCGCTCTGTACACTCAGAGTGGTGACTGAACTGGCGCCAGCCCCGCCCCCATGACTGAAACCAAATGCTGGCGGGAATAAAGTTAATTTTCTCCACACTGCATTCAGCTGAGTGCAGGCACCAGGCAGCATAATAACGCTCTTAACCTGCAGATTAACCCCATATCTGCAGGTTAATAGCACTATTCCTGGTGACCGGTTCCCTTTAACATAGCACAAAAATGTACCAATAAAAATACTCGCCACCCGGGCGTAGAACGGGTTCAATAGCTAGTCTGTAAATATCATTATTGTACTAATATATTTAAAACACTAGCAGATTCCAGTAGAAGAAACGTAAGACACTTCTTGGATGGAACGTGCTAATCATATTGTTATAAAAGAAGGAACCTCTCCTCCTTCCACGTTCCAGCTGGCAGAGATATACGGAGAGCTGCAATTAAATAGCAATCATCTGAATTATAATAGAGGAATTCCATGTTCTTCTTGTCGCACAGCCAGAACCGGGAAGAGGAATGTTTCCACACTGAGGTGCAGTACAAGTTCTGTGGAATATTTGCTCCCTGTAAGTTTTTCCAATAGTGATAGTGAGAGGAGAAGGAAACCCTGCTGACCGACTTGCAATAGGTCATTAATCTTCTAGGAGCTCTAAACCTATAAATGAATGATTAAATTAAACAAGATCTATATTAGTCCTCACTGTTTGTTAGTCTGCAACAGTCCGGCTGATCAGTTCCATCTTGGCTGGTGGCTAAATAAACCCCTACCCTTGGCCAGAGGGGCCGGAGGACTTGTTACCAATTTGTCCTACTGCAGTCTTAGTAGAGGGGGGGAGGCTCCTGCTTCAGCCATTTGTTTACAGTGAAGAAGAGGAGGAGTGGGTCACGGCAAAGCTCCTGAGATCCACACAGAAGATTTTTTTATGACTCCTAAAAAATGATATTGTAAAACCAGGAAGGTAAAGTCATAGAGCTATGGAAATCACAAGATGGACAGACATGTTAATGAAATGCAAATGACGAAACATGGAAACAAAGTTTTCCAAACATCTTGATTTATTTTGTATTGAGTATTGTAACGCCGCTGGGTTTATACCTCGTTTCTTCGGCGTTACTTTTGCATTTCTCTGCTTTAACCCTTTCTCCTCTCCCCCTAATGTGCAGGGATACTGTTGTCTGTTACCTGTATGGATGCTGCTCAGTTCCCTGCCATCGCTGCGTAGCTGTACATGTGCTGTGATGACTTTGCTCTGCTGCATGGCCACTCGCATGTGCGGTCCCTGGCTGCCGCTTGGAAGCTAGCCACGGCTTGCGAGGTCCTCTGCAGCTGTGCATGGCTTTCCGCATGTGTCCAGGCTAGCAGCCGCTGCCAGGTGCCCTAAGCCACAGTTCCTGTGCTGTCAGTGCTATAATGGTTTCTGTTTGTGCTTAGGGTGCGCGCGGCCACACCTACCCTGCTTTTATCAGGGTTTGAGTGTGCACCTGTGTTGCTTCCTCAGCCTATTGCTGAGGAGCAGCTCCTATATAAACTTCCTCTTTGCTACTGGGCGTGGCCAGAGCATTGCGTTGTGTTTCTGTGTCTTGCCTTGTGAGGTATCCAGCTCCCGTTCTGTCTGCAGTATGTTCTGGGAGAGCTGATGCCTGTCTCTCGCCTGTTCTGGGGGCCGAGTACCCAGATCCACCTATCCTGGAGGCCGTATATCCAGATCCGTTTGTGTCTTGTTTACCCGCCTGTTCTGGGGGCAGAGTACCCAGATCCGCCTATCCTGGAGACTGAATATCCAGTACCTGATCCTGTCTGAACCTGTCTCTGTTATGTTTCTTAAGTCCTAATGTGTCTGGCACCCCGCACCCTGTGACTGAACTTTCCGGGCTCATCTTTCAAAGATGCAGTTCGGTGTTCTTGCTGAGCGCTTACTATTCTGTGCTCAGTCTTCCATGCGGTGCTAACCCTGTCTGGCCCAGTTCCAGTCCAGCGGAGCTAGCACCATCACGCTTGAGTTCCTTCCTAGGTCTGATGTCCGGAGCCTGACGGCCGAAGTTATGAACCTGATGACCTCCGCTACCTGGTCCTGTGCCCTCCGTGTCCCAGCCGATGACCTGGGCTGCCACGCCAGTGTCCAGCCTGTGTGTGATGTCCTTCCGGTGTCCGATGTCCTGATTCCTGGGCTGCCACGCCAGTGTCCCAGCCGATGACCTGGGCTGCCACGCCAGTGTCCCAGATGTCTTTCCGATGTCCTGTCTGTGTCAAGCTGTCCTGCCTGTGTCCTGATGTCCTGCCTGTGTCCTGAGGTCCTGCCTGTGATGACGTCCTTCTGGATCGGTGTCTGATGTTCTCCTGCTGAGCCTGTGCTACGCCTGAGGCCTGAGAGAGAGGCCGTCCTTGTATTCCCGAGCCAGATGACCCTGGACTGCATCACCCTGTGATGACACCTGCCTGGTGTCTGATGTTCTCCAGCCGAGCCTGTGCTACTCCTGAGGCCTGAGAGAGAGGCCGTCCTTGTATTCCCGAGCCAGATGACCCTGGACTGCATCACCCTGTGATGACACCTGCCTGGTGTCTGATGTTCTCCAGCCGAGCCTGTGCTACGCCTGAGGCCTGAGAGAGAGGCCGTCCTAGTATGCCCGTGCCAGATGACCCTGGACTGCATCAACCCGTGATGACTCCTGCCACCGTCAGACGTTCATCTAAGCCTGAGTTCCTGATGTCTTGCCTGAGTTCCTGATGTCTTGCCTGTGTTCCTGATGTCCTGCCTGTGTTCCTGATGTCCTGCCTGTGTTCCTGATGTCCTGCCTGTGTTCCTGATGTCCTGCCTGTGTTCCTGATGTCCTGCCTGTGTTCCTGATTTCCTGCCTGTGTTCCTGTTGTCCTGCCTGTGTTCCTGTTGTCCTGCCTGTGTTCCTGATGTCCTGCCTTTGTTCCTGATGTCCAGCCTGTGATCCTGATGTTCTGCCTGTGTTCCTGATGTCCTGAGGTCCACCCCGAGATGACGTCCTTCTGGGATCGGTGTCTGATGTTCTCCTGCTGAGCCTGTGCTACGTCCTAGGCCTGAAAGATTGGCTGTCCTAGTATGCCCGTGCCAGATGACCCTGGACTGCATCAACCCGTGATGTCTCCCGCCATTGTCTGACGTCTGAGTCGTGTACCCTTCCTAGACATGTGGAATCGGGATCCTGACATCATTATGTTCTTGTTATGTACTGTGCTATCATTTAAGTAAACTTTGTTTCTTCATACCTGAAGTTGTGCGGTGTAGTCTAGTTCTGCATATCTACATCTTAAGAAGAAATGATGGCTGCACTCACCGATCTCTTGCAGGTAACTTTATTGATATAGCATCTTCACGGCACGGGGGTGTACATAAAAGACCTGTGGTTCGGCTCCCACAGGTCTTTTATGTACACCCCCGTGCCGTGAAGATGCTATATCAATAAAGTTACCTGCAAGAGATCGGTGAGTGCAGCCATCATTTCTTCTTAAGTTGCATTGGACAGTACGGTTATTCCTGGTTATTGCACCCGTGATCAGAAGCTGAGCAGCACCGCAGTACACACGTAGGAGCTTCACTGATAGTAGCAGATAGTGCGGGTGCTTTTTCTTCGCATATTCATATCTACATCTTGTTCACATGCTCAGCTGCCACAGACCCTGCTCGCTACCGTTCCCTAGTCTGGGTAGGTCCAGGTTACTCTGTGGTCCAGTGGGTCCACATTGCGTTCCTTTTTGGGACGCTCGCCCACGTCGTCATGGTCTGGCGACGTGTAGGTGTCGGCTCGGCCACGTCTGCGGTCGCAGCCGTGACAAGTATGAATTCATCAAGCAAAAGTCCCCGCACTTACACATCTAGGCTGCTATCAGTGAGGTTTAAAGGTATGCACTTGGGCAGGCAAATCATCAAGACCCTGAGTTGGGGAGTTAGTTACTTTATAACAACCTGCAGCATGGAATACTCATTTACTCATTCATGCACTTGGGCACGCAAATCATCAAGATCCTCTGCTGGCGCAGTTGCCTACCAATGACATCCTGTTTTTCAACACGACAATATCTGCATGTTGCTCGGGCTACAATGAGCAGCCATGGAGGCCTACATGTGCGGCAAATGGAGACTTTCATACACTGATATAGAACAAGCCTCACTGGATAGCAGCCAAAATGTATAAGTAGTGGGATTTTTGCATGTGGCTCCCATAGCAGATACTGCATAAATAGAGAAGTTTTGTAAATGTTATCTCCATTTTTTCATCATTTGCATATCATTAACATGTCTATCTATCCTGCGATTTCCATAATTTTACGACATTTCCTTCTAGGTGTAACAATTTGGGTGTTGAGGACGGTGTATCCTTTAAATATTTTTCAGTTTTAATTGTGAACAAATAGGATCAAGGAGCAAGAGGAGGAAGCAATGGGATATTTTTCGAGTATTTCCCGTATTTACTGTTCCGTTTAGTTTAGAAAAAGACACATACAGTATGGGATGTTTAATTATAACAGCAGCATAACGTATTAAATGGTCCATATGAAGCAAGAATTGCAATGTCTCTACCGAGAGTAATAATGCAACACTTTATATGACAGTACTGTGCCTTGACTGCAAAGGAACAGTGTTTGTTCTGCATGAAAAATGTCTATCCTGATAAGGGAAAAATAGTCTTAGGCTTAGAGGTGTGACGAATCCGATCCATACAAAAACAAAAGTGAACCCTCTGGACCGTGACGACGATCCCCTCACGGACGAGCTAGCCAGATAGACCGCCCCCTATACAGGGAGAATTAGGGGCAGGCCCGTGAGGGACTATCGCCACAGAAGCTGGAGGACCAAGATGGAAAAAGGATGAGAAAACGGACTGGCGGGAGCGGTAGGGACTCAGGATAGGTGGATACTGAAACACTGCAGCAACAGTGGGACTGACGGGAGCACTGCAGAGACAAAAGGACTAACCAGGTACGCTGAGACACAGGGAAAGACGGGAACACGCCAGAGACACAGGAACTGGCGAGGTAACCAGGTACCGCAGAGACACAGGGAATGACAGGAACACACCAGAGACACAGGAACTGGCGGGGTACTGTAGAGACACAGGGACAGACGGGAACACTGCAGGGACGCAGGAACTGGCGGGATACTGTGGAGAAAGAAGAGACCCAAAGTCAGAGAGCGTAGAATGCACAGGGACCACGGGCGGCTAAGAGCACATGAAAGCACAAATGATCATAGGCACAGGGGAAAGAAAGAGACAGGAAGATATAGCAGCGCTGCGCCTTACTTCCGGGTGAGGATCCTCCAAGGTGATAGAGAGGACCGGATAGGAAGTACAGGAAGCGAGGTTAGAAGTGCGCATGCGCCGAACTGAACCTGGCGTGTGCGCGCACCCGACGAGCAGCAGAAGCCGGGAGCGAGCGCTGGGAGGAGGACGCTGCAGCGGAGGAGCCGCGCCGGGATGCCGAGGACAGGTGAGTATAACAGGGCGCGGGCAGCGGCATGACAAGTGGCAGTTTGGTCATTGGTCTAAATCAACCAATCTTCATTTTATCCTTTTATGGACGACATTATACAAGAAACCTTACAATCTATATGGCATTATGGTCATGTTTTCTTAGATGTCATCATCACACTTATACAATGTGCAGATTCCTATAACAATATTATGAAGTCTTGTTTGTCTACAGCTATTTGAGATAAGGTTCACTAGAGGCAGACCAATGCACGGTGAATGCCCATGAGGGAGAGAGCCTGTAGGTAGCATTCTGTAGCAAGCGCTGGAAAGTCTCTGCCGACCTCACTCCAAGAAAAAGAAGCCACATGTTGAGGAACTCATAACATTTTAACACCACAAGCAGCATATTTCTGCAGCAATGTTCAGCCAATTCCAAGAGCCAAAACCAATATTGATCTAGCTCTTCGTCCAATCAACAAATACCATTGTTTATAGGGTGTAATTTTTCTTGGTTTCAGTTCAAAGCTAAGCTCTTAGGATTTGCTGCACAAAAAGGTCTCCCTCCCTCCAAAAAAGAAATATTTGCAGGGATGTTAGTCATACAAAGAAAAACTCTTTCAGAAGGTTTATATAGCATTTTAGAAGTAAGGAAATCGTGACTGTAGACTTCAGAAAATAAAATGAGGCATCGGGATTTAGACATTCAGATGTGATGCCGTTATATTACACGCTGGGTATATGATGTAGAGGAAGAGCCCAGCAAAGGGTTAATGAACGTTATAGACTGTATATACCGTACACATAAAGGTTATTACCTTACAATTGTTGCAGACCAATGCGATATTAATCAAGATATTTTTCTTTGGAGCTTTTCAGGCAAGTATTTAATAATTTGGTTGCACCGGATTTTAGTAAGTTTTTCTTAACTGCGGACTTTTTTTTAGGTGGGTCCTCTGACAATAACCTAACTGTACTGAAACCTCCACCAGGGGGAGCTGGTGAGGGAAGAGAGGTTAAACAATAAGCGTAGCAACACAGAGCAAGAGCACAGGTGTCACAGGTAATGACAGAGTGGTCAGATGGACCGAGTCAGAAATGATCAGGAACAGAAGTACAAGAAGGAGCAGCCATACACATAGTCAAATTACTAAGCCGAGGGTCAAAGAGCCAAACATGAGCGCGGGGTCCAAAAATGTGAGACGGAAGACGTGGTCGGGGTACAAGCCAGAGAATCAAAAAGCCAGACAGGGAACGTAGCAGCAGACACGGATACCAGGAGACCAGGGTCAGAGACAAGCCGGGGTCATACACGTGAAAACAAGTCAAAGGCAGGAGGGTCACCAAGGTACAAGGGTTAAAGGCTCTAAACTGGAAGCTTGAGCTATCACTAACACTGGTCAGCAGGCTGTGATGGACTTAAATAGCCCAGCTAGCTCCAGAACCAGGCCGAGGAAATTAACCCCTGCATGTCCTGAGAGAGATAAGAAGAAAATAAACTCCGGACTGGACCATGACACTAACTACATGGCATTTACAGTTGTGCTCAAAGGTTTACATACCCTGGCAGAATTTTTGCTTTCTTGGCCTTTTTTCAGAGAATATGAAAACTTTTTCTCCACTCATGGTTAGTGATTGGGTGAAGCCATTTATTGTCAAACTACTGTGTTCTCTCTTTTTAAATCATAATGACAACCCAAGACATCCAAATGACCATGATCAAAAGTTCACATACCACATTTCTTAATACCATGTATTGCCCTCTCTAACATCAATGACAGCTTGAAGCCTTTTGTGGTAGTTGTTGATGAGGTTCTTTATTTTCTCAGATGTAAAGCTGCCCATTCTTCTTGGCAAAAAGCTTCCAGTTCCTATGAATTCCTGGGCTGTCTAGCATGAACTGCGTGCTTGAGATCTCCCCAGATAGTATTCAGTATATTGATGGTATTGATGATATTGAGGTCAGGAGACTGAGATGGCCACTCCAGAACCTTCACTTTATTCTACTGTAGCCAATGACAGGTCGACTTGGCCTTGTGTTTTGGATCGCTGTCATGTTGGAACGTCCAAGTACATCCCATGCGCAGCTTCCGGGATGAGTGCAAATTTGCCTCCAGTATTTGCTGATAACTTGCTGCATTCATCTTTCCTTCAACTTTGAACAAGTTTCCTGTGCCTTTGTAGCTCACACATCCCCAAAACATCAGTGATCCACCTATGTGTTTTACAGTAGGAATGGTGTTCCTTTCATCATATGCCTTGTTGACCTCTCTCCAAATGTAACGTCTATGGTTGTAGCCAAAAAGTTCAATTTTGGTCTCATCACTCCAAATTACCTTGTTCCAGAAGTTTTGAGGCTTGTCTCTGTGCTGTTTTGCATATTGTAGGCAAGATACTTTGTGGCATTTGCGCAGTAATGGATTTCTTCTGGCGACTCAACCATGCAGCCCATTTTTCTTCAAGTGTCTCCTTATTGTGCTTCTTGAAACAGCCACACCGCTAGTTTTCAGAGAATCCAGTATTTCAGCTGATGTTACGAGTTTGTGGGTTTTTCTTTGCTTCCTGAACAATTTTTCTAGCAGGTATGGACAACGTTTTTGTTGGTCTACCTGACCATCATTTTGTTTTTACACAGCCGCTGATTTTCCATTTGATAATCACAGTTTGAACGCTGCTGACTGGCATTATAAATTCCTTGAATATCTTTTTGTATCCCTTTCCTTTTTTATACAATTTAACTAGCTTTTTCCGTAGATCCATAGACAATTCTTTTGCTTTGCCCATGACTCACAATCCAGAAACGTCAGTGGCTGGATGAAGGATGCAAGAGTCTGTCTGGATCCCATAAACTCACTCAGCTGTTATGCACCCACACAGGTTACAAGCAAATAAGGTCACAGGTGAGGATGTTACCTTTAGTAGCCATTCAAATCCATTTGTGTCAACTTCTGTGCATATTATCAGGCCAGAATCACCAGGGTATGTGAACTTTTGATCAAGGTCATTTGGATATTTTGGGTTGCCATTATGATTTAAAAAGAGAAAACACAGTAGTTTGACGATAAATGGCTTCACCCAACCACTATCCATGAGCGGAGAAAAAGTTTTAGTGTTATAATTCATATCCTCTGAAAAAGGCCAAGAAAGCAAACATTTTGCTGGGGTATGTAAACTTTTTAGCACAACTCTATCTATTTGTAGCCTGAGAAAGCAATTGTAATCTGCAAAATAAGTGTAAAGGTACCTTCACACTAAGCGACTTTGCAGCAAGAACGACGACGATCCGTGACGTTGCAGCATCCTGGATAGCGATCTCGTTGTGTTTGACACGCAGCAGCGATCTGGATCCCGCTGTGATATCGTTGGTCGGAGCTAGAAGTCCAGAACTTTATTTCGTCGCTGATCACCCGCTGTCATCGCTGGATCGGTGTGTGTGACACCGATCCAGCGATGTGTTCACTTGTAACGCAGGGCCGCGCTTAGTAACCCGATATTTACCCTGGTTACCATTGTAAAAGTAAAAAAAAAACACTACATACTCACCTTGTGATGTCTGTCACGTCCCCCACCGGCGGCTAACCTGCACTGACTGTGTCAGTGCCGGCCGGCCGTAAAGCAGAGCACAGCGGTGACGTCACCGCTGTGCTCTGCTTTACGGCCGGCCGGCGCTGACACATTCAGTGCAGGGAAGCTGCCGGCGGGGGACGTGACAGACATCACAAGGTGTGTATGTAGTGTTTTTTTAATACTTTTACAATGGTAACCAGGGTAAATATCGGGTTACTAAGCGCGGCCCTGCGCTTAGTAACCCGATGTTTACCCTGGTTACCCGGGTGCTGCAGGGGGACTTCGGCATCGTTGAAGACAGTTTCAACGATGCCGAAGTCGTTCCCCTGATCGTTGGTCGCTGGAGAGAGCTGTCTGTGTGACAGCTCCCCAGCGACCACACAACGACTTACCAACGATCGCATCGCTGGTCGTGATCATTGGTAAGTCGTTTAGTGTAATGGTACCTTTATACTCTCCTTCAGCACCACCACTGGGGTAATAAAGCATTACATAGCTTTCATTGTAATGCATTATCATGTGTGGTCCTTCAGAGCAAAAGATTCTCAAACATACTACCTTCTTCTGTAGCTAACAGATGAGGGTCCTGAATTGCTTCATTAGTTGGTCTTTAATCTGTTAGTGACTAGGTTAGAATTGAGTAACATTTCCTGTTATCTCCGTCTTTCCTAGATAAGTTATTATGTGGAAAAGTCCATAAATAATAGATAGATCACTTGTTGGGCTGATACCTATGTCCTCAACCTCCCATGTACATGTCTGTTTGGCTTTGTCAAGGATGTATGTGTTTTCAACATGAAGAGCTGTCAGATTCCTCTGGTGGCAGCTTACCTCCTGCCAAAACAAATGGATCAAGCGTTGTAATTTAACATGCCTGACCCTTCTCACAGATGGGGAATTGAAGGAAGTCCCATATAACACACTCATAAAATGGTTGGCTAGTTCTGTCAAAAACAAGGGTTTCGTTGACATTAATTATATTATGATTGGTGGCCTTTAACTTAGTCTTTATTTAGACGTCTGTGTTTCACATATGTATTGTATCCCTGTTTTCATGGATAGAACATGTATAGTCTATGGCAGGGGTCACCAACCTGTGGCTCACGGACCTGTAATATGTGGCTTCTGGCTGTCTGCCAACTTGGCACATTAGCTCCAGTTCTATTAAACAGTTATGAAGAGCAGGTTTTCAGATGGTGACTTTTGCAAGTAACGCCACACAGAAAATCAGATCTGGATGAGCACGTACTGGCCTTGGGAGTGGAGAGATAAATTAAGTAGGATATCCTGGAGACAGGATGATACAGGCAGTCAGAGGAGGCGTTTGAAGCTGGATGCCAAAGTGTGGTGAGGGTGCTTGATACAAGAATAACAAAGGTGGGAAAAGTGGGAACCCTCTGGATGTAGGTATCCTGCCTCGGTGTGAGTCACAAGGGTAAGCTTTAGTAGCTTGCAACCCTCTACTAGAGCTGAAATGTGTCTCTCAAGGTAAGAGAGGTTGATGAGCACTGGTCTATAGGCATGTTCACATGTTCTCCAAAAAAAGGTATGTGTCTGGTTTTGATCCTATTCATGAATCAATTGCACATTTATGTCTGTGAGTTTGTGAAATACTTTAACAGCACACTTTTTTCTCGAATAGCACACAGAACCATTGAGTATGTCCTACTCTAATCTTCACATTGGATGATTTTCACAGATGTATGAACAGATCCACAAAACTCTAAATCAGGAAACATCAGGCAGCACTTGGATATTTCCGATGGGTGTGTGAATGTAGGCAAGAGCTGATGAAATGCGAATGTTAAAAACTGACACACTGATCAAACAATTGATGGGAATCAATCTGTGATGGGAATCAATCTGTTTTTCTCATGTAAATAAAAAAAATGGTCATTTGAATGATGTGGGGTCGTCATCCAGGAATCGTCCAGTCTCGTGCACAGCCACAAGGTATCCTCACACGAGTAAAAGTGAGACCCTGGATAATCTCCTTCACCTCTTTCTGTGTTTGTCATCAGGCTACAGAGGCAGCGCTCCAGCATTAGTATTTGTCGTTTTCACGAGCCCTGAAAATGAGAATTGAGGAGCAGGATATTGAGGGAAACTACGGTGACGTTTTACAGCGCCTATAAAGAAGGCCTTAACAGAAGACAACGTAAGGATATCCCATCAAGCCAAGTCTCACTTTTGGTACAAAGATAAAAGTGTGATGTAACAGGATTCTACTGCTGAGTTATTTTCTGGGATAATTTGCCAATTGTTCCTGTTACGAGACATTACCCCATCGTTAGTCTAGACTGTACGTATAGAAACCACAGGAGTTTACCTAACCCCACTAACAGATCACAGCCAACGTGTCAGACTCAGAGGACTCGGCTTCAGCTAAATCACTGTGACAAATGTCTGTAGCCCTGCACTAGTAGCTTACTGGATAGCTTACAGTGACTGGCAGGGGTGTATAAAATTCTTCCCGAAAAGGGATTCTCCACTACTTGGACAACTTATACTAAAATACTATAATTAACTATTTAAAATAATTAAAAAAAAACAGATCCACATCTCTCCCATTGGCAGCATTCTAGCAATGACAGCACAAGGTCTGCTGGTTCTCACGTGCCAATATTATGCCACATGAGTGCTCCCTTAGTGTGTGCTGATTGGCTCATGTGGTATAACCAATATCACGCAAACACTGGGAGGCCAGGCGCTGACATCACTGACATCACTGGAACAGCGCCAGTGAGGGAGATGAGTAACTATAATTTTTATTTGAAATTGGAGAATACAGCATTTAAGAAGGAATTCTGCCAGTAGTGGAGAGGACCTGTCACCAATTTTTTTTCATGCTGACATGGACACAGGATGTAATATTGGCTGCAGAGCAGAAGTAAATTTTTTTTTTTAATTTTGCATCTCGGAGATATTAGCAATCAAAGTATTTGGCACCTAATGAGTTAAATTTTGTTAAAGGGAATCTGCCACCCTCTGGGACATATATGACCTATTAATATGGGCACACTTAATAGAAATGTTACACTTATCCTACCTGTATGCCTCATATTAATGGTCTTGTAACATCAGTCACGGCCCGGAATCCCGCACCTGCACTCTGCACTCCCTCAGAAATACATACCTCATTCTCCCTTCAATGGGCACTGTATTCATGGATCTTCTGCGCAGGCACCGGCGACTTCCGCTCCAGTGACCTCCGGTGTGCGCTCCAATCAGATGCTCTCCCCACTTGCTCCCTGCATAGTCATCATCACCATGTACACATGGTTCCTAGTGATGACTGTGCAGGGAGGAAGTGTGGAGAGCATATTATCGGCATGCATGCCAGAGGTCACAGTGACTCGCCGGCGCCAATGCAGAGAAAAATTATAGTGGAGAAGGAGTGCCTGACCATTAAGTGGGCCTTGGAGTCCCTACGCTATTTGCTTGGTCGATCATTTCGCCTGGTGACAGATCATTCACCCTTGGTTTGGATGATAAATGCCAAGGAGCGGAATGCTTGGGTCACCAGATGGTTCCTGTGACTGCAAAACTCTTCAAGGAGTTTGTATGTTCTCCCCGCGTTTGCGTGGGTTTCCTCCAGGTCCTCTGATTTCCTCCCACATTCCAGAGACATACTGACAGGGAATTTAGATTGTGAGCCCCATCGGGAACAGTGATGATAATGTGTGCAAACTGTAAAGCGCTGCGGAATATGTCAGCGCTATATAAAAATAAAAATTATTATTATTATTAATTTCACCATGGAACATCGTGCAGGGAAGGTGCAAGGAAATGTGGATGCCCTGTCACAGGCACCTTGTATGGTGACAAATGTTCAACCCCACAAGTTTGAACAGAAGGGGGGATATGTGAGGGGGATCATATGTGAGGGTTGATATGTGTCTCCCAGTATGCGGACGAAGTCTTATTAAACCCACTGGAGCGCCTTGTGCACACAGCAGAACGCCTGACCCAGTCAGATTTTTAGGAAAACCCATCAAGAACTTTTATTTTTAGAGGGATTTGCAGATTTGGTAGTGGGGCAAATCCCTCTCTCCACTCTGGGTTTTGGAAGTGGCTTTATGGCCATGATTCCATTTAAAGTCTGTCAGTTTTGTCTTGAGTGTGTCAATTTGAAGTTTGCAAGCTGCAGAGCAGGAGGCTCTGTACAACCTAGGTCTGTGTGGAGCTAACACAGAGCCAGGAACTTCAAGGTGGCTGACGCACCCGAGAGACATGTTGGTGCCATGGCCCACGGCAACAGGTTTTTAACATGGACTGCATTGGTGGAAGCCAGGCTGTGATCCAGAGGAAATCACTCCTGAATGTGAGTGTAGGGAGGAGAGCCAAGCTAACGGTCTCCCTTACGTGTCTGGGCCGGAACTGTCAGGGCTGTCACCATTGTTTCAGGGGGAAGAGATGTCTGACTAGAGCAGTTCAGGACACCTGACTGATGGGGGTGGGCCCGACAAAGTTTGGTCTGAACGGGAAGACGGGACCCACGCCAGCTAGCTGTGACTGCACACCCTGCTATTAAGACTGCTGAAACAGACTACCTTGAGCCCAGAGAGACATCCGTAGTGGGTAGTGACCAAGAAAGAGTTCATACCTTGGCTCCACTCACTACTGCGGAGGTACCACTTAGTTCCATCCTCATGGTGCCTGCTGAGGACCAGCCTGTGTCTGTGTCCGCTGGACTGTGTGCACTCCACGATCATGCTGTGGAGGGGCGAAGGGGATGTGTAATGTTGCAGTCAAAGATTGACAGTGGCATTTAAGCGGTTAACAGAAATGGGCACAACTGATATCCACTCACTGCTGTTAGAGGCAGAAGATAGATGTCTACAGAGCCATCTGCCAGGAATGTTGCAGGCTCAGTTCCTGAACCCGCATCAAAGAAGGAGCTCCACCATATACCGTAATGTAATAGTAAGTTATATGTCAAGGAAATGATAATGAGACGTAAGCAATAGTGATGAGCGAGTGTACTCCTTGCTCGGGTTTTCCCGAGCACGCTCGGGTGACCTCCGAGTATTTATGACTGCTCGGAGATTTAGTTTTCATCTCGGCAGCTGAATGATTTACAGCTACTAGCCTGCTTGATTACATGTGGGGATTCCCTAGCAACCAGGCAACCCCCACATGTACTTAGGCTGGCTACTAGCTGTAAATCATTCAGCTGCCGTGATGAAAACTAAATGTCCGAGAAGTCATAAATACTCGGAGGTCACCCGAGCGTGCTCGGGAAAACCCGAGCAACGAGTACACTCGCTCATCACTAGTAAGCAATATTTATGTCAAAACAAAATTGCAATGTTTAGAATCTTTGGGATAGTAGAGTTTTCTGAAAAAAAAGTATCACATCTAGTGATCTGCATGGTACCTATCACATCAGTTGGCTATCTGTTATCCCCCAGAATTCGATTTAAACCACTGTTATAGTCCAATATGGAATTTAACCCCTTTAAAAGTCATATCTGTATTGTAGATTTTATTTCTTTATTTGTATAGAAAAATGGTTTTAATAAATATGCAAATGAGGGCTCCTCGGTGGCCAAGGGCTTAGTGCACTGTTCCACCTCTTCAATCAACATGCTGCACACCTTCCTTCCCTTTGATTGGTTTGTCTGAAGAGAAATCCTGATCCTACACGTCTGCTCCCACATTGGACAATAGACAGGCGTGCACACATTGTCATTGTGGGCACGCTCTCATACTTCTTCCTGTCTGCACCAGTCAGTCTCTACAACCCAAAACTTATTATCTCAGTAAATTAGAATACTTTATAACACCAGCTTAACAAATGATTTTAAAATCCGAAATGTTGGCCTACTGAAATGTATGTTCAGTAAATGCACTCGATACTTGTTCGGGGCACCTTTTGCATCAATTACTGCATCAATGTGGCATGGCATGGAGGCGATCAGCCTGTGGCATTGCTGAGGTGTTATGGAAGCCCAGGTTGCTTTGATAGCAGCCTTCAGCTCGTCTGCATTGTTGGGTCTGGTGTCTCATCTTCCTCTTGACAATACACCATAGATTCTCTATGGGGTTAAGGTCAGGCAAGTTTGCTGCCAATCAAGCACAGTGATACTGTTGTTTTTAAACCAGGCATTGGTACTTTTGGCAGTGTGAACAGGGGCCAAGTCCTGCTGGAGAATGAAATTTCCATCTCCAAAAAGAGGAAAGTATGAAGTGCACTAAAATTTCCTAGCAGCCATCCGCACTGACTTTGGCCTTGATAAAATGCAGTGGGCCTATACCAGCAGATGACATGGTTCCCCAAACCATCACTGATTGTGGAAACTTCACACTAGATCTCAAGCAGCTTGGATTGTGGCCTCTGCACTATTCTTCCAGACTCTGGGACCTTGATTTCCAAATGAAATGCAAAATTTACTCTCATCTGAAAACAACACCTTGGACCACTGAGCAACAGTCTAGTTCTTCTTCTCATTGGCCCAGGTAAGACGCTTCTGGCGTTGTCTATTGGTCATGAGTGGCTTGACACAAGGAATGCGACACTTATAGCCCATGTCCTGGATATGTCTGTGTGTGGTGGTTTTTGAAGCAATGACTCCAGCAGCAGTCCACTTCTTGTGAATCTCCCCCAAATTTTTGAATGGCCTTTTCTGAACAATCTTTTCAAGGCTGCGGTTATCCCGGTTGCTTGTGCACCTTTTTCTACCACACTTTTTCTTCCAATCAACTTTCTATTAATATGCTTAGATATAGCACTCTGTGAACAGCCAGCTTCTTTAGCAATTACCTTTTGTGGCTTACCCTCCTTGTGCAAAGTGTCAATGACTGCCTTCTGGACATCTGTCAAGTCAGCAGTCTTCCCAATTATTGTGGAGTCTACTGAAACAGACTAAGGGACCTTTCTAAACGCTCAGGAACCCTTTGCAGGTGTTTTTTGATAATTATTCTTATTTACTGAGATAATGACTTTTGGGTTTTCATTGGCTGTAAGCCAAAATCATCAACATTAACAGAAATAAACACTTGAAATAGATCACTCTGTTTGTAATGAGTCTATATAATATATGACTTTCATTTTTAATATTGAAGAACTGAAATAAACTTTTTGATTATATTCTAATTTAGTGAGAAGCACGTCTGTTAGGGCTAGCGGAATGCACCGAGAGAATATAGTTTATTATTGTTATAGGTGCGTTCGCAGCCCGGGGTCCACCGTGCAGGAAAACCTGCTGCTAGCAAATGGCAGCACTATATGGCGGTATTGGCTAGCTCTGTTAACTCACAGAGCAGCCGTGAAAGCAAAGCTCTGCATCCTGTTAGACTTCACAGGAGCACAAGCTATCTGCCCAACAGAGAGCAGTCAGTGGTCATGCATGCACACAAAACTCCTCGCCGGAGGTGCCAGCATTCTAGGGGCTTATTTCAGCCAGGTCCCTGAATACACACAAACACACAAACTCCTCGACGGAGGTGCCAGCATTCTAGGGGCTTATTTCAGCCGGGTCCCTGAACTCAATCTTACATGACCACACTGGCGCAAAGCACGAGCCTTTTATAGCTGCAGCCAGAACAGGACCTTCCTAGAAGGACCAATGAGAAGCTGCCACAAAGCCTGAGCACCTTCAGGACCTTCCTGGAGGACCAATGGGCTTTGCTGCAGTATCCAAGCATGTGACCCTTGATCTCCAATGAGAGATCTTACCCTGGGCATGCTCAGAAGGAGAAAAGCAGGACTTAGTCCCAAAAGCGTCTGCTCGCTGCTGCCCAGCACTGACTTCAATGTCAGAAGCTGGAAAAGCAGCAGTAATCCTCCTCACAGAGTCAGATTGAGCAAGACGCTGAGACTGACGTCTCCGCTGAGCAGTCTCCACTGTGGCAGGTGAAGAATGGGAGACCGCAGCAGAGATGGCCCGAGATTCCCCTGTGCAGAGGCGGGAACTCGACCCCTAACATGGCCCCCCCTCCTTGGACCTCGCTACGCTCGAAGGCAGCAATGAGCTGCGGAGCCCGAATGTGCTCAGCAGGCTCCCAAGACCTGTCCTCAGGACCATAACCCTTCCAATCCACCAAATAAAATTTTTGCCACGCACCACCTTGCACCCCAAAATAGCGTTCACCTCGTAATCATCCGTAGACGAACCCGATGTCCCAGCAGATGACTCGGAAAACCGGGACATGTATACGGGTTTCAAGAGGGACACATGAAAGGTGTCAGTGATACCCAGGTGTGGCGGAAGGGCTAAACGATAGACCACAGGGTTAACCTGTTCAAGGACCTTGAAAGGACCCAAGTAGCGAGGTGCAAACTTAGTGGACTCAACTCGCAGCCTGATGTTACGGGCGGAGAGCCACACCAAGTCACCAGGAGCAAAGGTCGGAGCGGGGCGACAATGTGCATCGGCGGAGGACCTCATTCTCTCCTTGGAGGCCCGAATAGCATCCTGAGTGCGGTCCCAAATATCCCATGCCTCCACAGCCCAGTCTGCACCCTGGAGTCGGCGGAAGACAAGGGCATAGGCACAGGTACCCGCGGATGCTGACCATAGTTGAGGAGGAATGGGGTTTGTCCAGTGGAGTCGGCTACAGCATTGTTCAGCGCAAACTCCGCCCACGGTAGCAAGGATGCCCAGTCATCCTGCCTGGCTGAGACAAAATGTCGCAGATATGTGACCAAGGTCTGGTTGGCCCTCTCTACCAACCCATTCATCTCGGGATGATATGCGGAAGAGAGATTTAACTCAATGCTGAGAAGACGACAAAGCTCTCTCCAGAACCGAGACGCAAACTGGGGACCCCGGTCACTGACAATTTTGTCTGGCATACCGTGTAGGCGGAAGATGTGTTTTATGAACAACGCTGCCAAGGCCTGTGCAGAAGGTAACCGTGGAAGCGGCACCAAATGCACCATTTTGGAAAAATGATCAGTGATAGCCCAAATGATGGTACAGCCACGAGACTTGGGCAAACCCACCACAAAGTCCATCCCGACCACTTCCCAGGGCCTGTCTGCCACCGGCAAAGGATAGAGAAAACCAGGTGGCCATTGTCGAGGAGACTTATTTTTGGTTAAAAAACACACACACACACACACATGATTAAAAAGTATTTTAATGAAATAAACACACAGGTTGTTTTAATATTTTATTGCTCTCTCAATCCACCTGAAGACCCTCGCTTTGAAAAATAATAAACCAATGTGTGTGTTTTTTAACCCTTTCATACAATTGGATTAATAATGGATAGGTGTCAGAATTGACGCCTCTCCATTATTAATCTGGCTTAATGTCACCTTACAATAGCAAGGTGACATTAACCCTTCATTACCCCATATCCCACCGCTACACGAGAGTGGGAAGAGAGTGGCCAAGTGCCAGAATAGGCGCATCTTCCAGATGTGCCTTTTCTGGGGTGGCTGGGGGCAGATGTTTTTAGCCACGGGGGGGCCAATAACCATGGACCCTCTCCTGGCTATTAATATCTGCCCTCAGTCACTGGCTTTACCACTCTGGCGGAGAAAATTGCGCGGGAGCCCACGCCAATTTTTTCCGCGATTTAACCCTTAAATTTAATAGCTACAGCGCCAAAATTTTGCACATACACACTACTAACATTAGTACTGTGGAATATGCAAAAAAAAGGGGGATATGACATTGTTTACTGTATGTAAACCATGTCTCATATCATGTCGGGTTTAGGCAGGAGAAATGAAAAGGCGGCAATTGAATTACCGGCTTTTCAACATTATTGCGCTGAAGTAAATATAAATATATATATATATATGTGTCTCTATGACATATATATATATATATATATATATATATATATATATTTATATATATATATATATATAAAAAAACGAAACCCGACTTTGGATTACAGATCGTGTACCGCCGACCCGATCCCAGAGTGGGATCGGGTCGGGTTTCACGAAACCCGACTTTGCTAAAAGTCGTCGACTTTTGAAAAGTGCCGATCTGTTTTGCTCAACCCTAGTTTCCACCCATTTCTGGGTGCTTCTTGAAGTATGTTTAGAGTCATTGTCCTGCTGGAAGACCCATGAACTAGGAGGCAAACTCAGCTTTCTGACACTGTGCACTAAATTGCAACCCCAAATCCTTTGGTAATGTTCAGATTTAATGATGCTTTGCACAAAGTCAAGGCACCCATTGCCAGAGGAAGTAAAACAACCACAAAACATCTTTGAACCTCCAACTATATTTGACTGTAGCTACTGTGTTCTTTTCTTTGTAGGTCTCATTCCATTTTTGGTAAACAGTATAATAATATTCTTTTTTAGAAAGCTCTATCTTGTTCTCATCTGTCCACAAGATGCTTTCCCAGAAGAATTTTGCTTACACACGTACATTTTTGCAAACTGCAGTCTAGTTTTTTTATGCCTCTGTGTCAGCAGTGGGGTCCTCCTGGGTATCCTGCCATAACATTTCATTTCATTCAAATGTTCACGGAGAGTTTGCATTGGCACTGATGCACTCTCAGCCTGCAGGACAGCTTGAACTTCCTTGGAACTTGATTGGGGCTGCTTACCCAACATCCAAGCTACCCTGTGTTGCAAATTTCATATTTTTTTGTCTCTCATCCACGTCCAGGGAGATTAGCTACAGTGACACGAGCTGTAAACATCTTCAGTATGTTGCACACTGTGGACAAAGGAACATCAAGATCTCTGGAAATCGGACCTGTAACCTTGAAATTTCTAGGTATTTTTCAACAAATTTGGTTCTCAAGTTCTCAGTTTTCTTCTCCTCTTTTTGTTCACTGTGATTAGTGTGGCACACAGACACACAATGTAAAGATTGAGTCAACGTCTCCACTTTTTATCTAGTGTCAGGTGTGATTTTCTTATTGTCCACACCTGTTACTTAGCACTAGTGAATTTGAATGAGCATCATATGCTTGAAACAAAGTTATTTAACCCCAGTTCTGGAAAGGTGCTGACAATTTTGCCTGGTCTATTTTTGGTGTTTTGTGAAATTACGTCCAATTTGCCTTTTTTCTATGTTTATTTGTGTTGTTCCATAACACACAAGGGAAATAAACATGTTTAGAACGAAACATCTGTAATTGCAAAAGATTTTCAGGGAGAAAAACTTAATTTTGGGGAACAGTTTCAAGGGTGCCAACACTTTCGGGCCTATATTGTATATACACGATACATCAGGACCTCGACTAATGAATACATGAACTCGAATATTGTTGCAAAGGTTAAAAACCAAAAAGGTACTTGGTTAATTTTTTTTAATCAAAGTGCGCAAAAGCCATACATCCACATCAAAGTGACCTATTAATATGGATGGTCCCTAACCACTAAATGTCCTACCTCTCTACATGCCAAAGTAGGCCTGAATGAGGATTGAAAAGGAAACCAGTAGAATGAAGAAAAACCGTGGCACAACTGACGAGGTGCTCAAGCAGGGTCCCAAAATGGTGACAGTAATGTAAAGAAACTTGGCACTCAACTTGATATGCTGCACATAGAGAGGTAGGACATTTAGTGGTTAGGGACCATCCATATTAAAAGGTCACCTTGACGTGGTTGGATGGCTTTTGCGCTCTTTGATCAAAAAACGCTAACTAAGTACCTCTAACATTTTAAACGTTTACAGACATTGAATTTAATATATTCATTAGTCGCAGTGTGCTGACGCATCGTGTATGTGTATGATAGATGTAAGAATTTAAACTATGCATATATTGTACCTTACAACTTTTCCTATAAAACTGGCATGTGCTGATATTATCCAAAAACTGGAAACACATGACATTTCTAAATCCATTTAAATAAATAATTATTGCACTACTTCATGACCTGTAGAGATATTTAGAAGCATTTCCTATTGGGGTCTTTAGGGTAATGAACTTTTAAGTTATCATGCATATACATGTTTCTGCTGTGTTATCAAATAACCCACCAGCTTCTTTGTTCCCATATATTAGTAGGCTTACTTTGTGCCAAAAATTTTCAATAAACCTTTAGAGCATTTTGGAAGCGCTGTGTCGCATATTATGGTAGTTCATTCCCTTTTCACCTAAACTATGCTCCTTTTTTATGAAGCTACACCCCGTGTCATGCAAGGTGCAGAAAGTATCTAAAACACATAATACTGTACATATGATGCATGTCATGTAAAAGACAGTTCTTTGGTGCAAATTTTCTTCTTTTTTTTTGCCTCAATTACATTTTTGCATTGAGTTCTGGTACCCATCCCAAACTTTATTCCACAGTTCTGTTCGGGTACTAGTACTGTACCCAAACTTGAACCAGAACACAAATCCCATTGACAACAATGGGGACCAGAACTTTTTAGCTGGAAAGTTTTCTCTTTCTCTCTGTGCTAGTTACTCCATTTATCAGGTCCCAGAGGAACTCTGACCTTCAACCTTTAAGCCCTATACAGAGAACTGGACTTTCACAGGGTTAGCTCCTCCCTCCACACCTTGCCTGAGCTTAGGTTCTAGTTGCAGTCTCTCACTAGTTCTGTCAAGTTATTTCATTGTTTAGAATCTCCTGCTACCGACCTGGCTTGTTTACCCTTACCACCATGTCACTGTCTGCGTCCTCTGTGTCTAGTATTTCTGCCTTGACCCGTTGGTCAGCTGCCGCAGGTCTTGGGACTGCCTTGGAGTGGCACCTGATTACTAACCTAATGGCCCAAACCTATCCTCACCATCAAAGGCTCTAGTGAAGACCAGGTAGCCACTTAGATATGGGGTTATTCAGCAGGTTAATAGCTTTATTAATCTGTCTGTCACCCATACTTACCCGAACACTGGAAGGAGAAAATTAACTTTATTCCCCCGGCAGAGTTCTGATTTCAGTAATGAAAGAAAGGATTCCAGTGAGACGATGGAATCCTCTCTTTCCTGGTTTGTCTTCAAGCCGCACCCTGGGCTGTTCCTTGCAAAACACCAGACTGCATCTGACCATTACATCAACGGTAAGCTGACTCTCCCTTTAGCTAACCCCCTGCATACAGTATTGACTTCAGTCATGGGGCAGTGCCGGTGCTTGTTCAGTCACCACTCTGAGGATACAGATCGACGGCTGTAACCGCGTCTCCGCCCCTGACTGACACTGGCTCTGCATTACGGCCGGCTGTCAAAGCGGTGACTGAACCTGCGCCTCCTCTGTGACTGAAATCGGAATGCTGCTGAGGGGGGAATGAAGTTCATTTTATCCCTGCTGCATCTGGGTAAGTGCGGGTGCCGGGTAGGTTAATAACGCTATTAACCTGCAGATTAACCCCATATATGCAGGTAATAGCGTTTTTTCTGGTGAAAGATCTTTAATAAATATAATATCTCTTAAAATATTTCACTACTGTTACAATACATAGACATTAAAAATAATCTGCTTCACTAAGTCATTACAGGAGTACGAGAGGTGTTTCCAGACACAAGTGTGAAGAGTTTATGAAGGAGGTGCGACATTTTTCAGTAATTTGCACAGCACAAATGTCTATCATGTTTATCGTACAATCTATTCTTAGATTATCCGTCATTTTACTCCTCGTTTGACAGTAACCTGAAAGACATGCATTAAGCGACACTGCAATACTGTGTTTTTGCTAGGAATGCGAGTCAAAATTTTCAGTTGATTTCTTCATAATTAGTCACAGAATTAGTGACTGTCTCCAACAGTATCCTCTAAGGGAACTTACACAGGAAGTTAGGTAATTTAGTCAGTTTACAGTATGTTATTCTGGCACAAGAATTACTAGAAACCATCGTTGTAGTTAGTGCAAAAAATGTAATCTATGTGAAACAACTTCATTAGCCTGCATTGAGTCCTATAGATCTGTAAATGAGATTCTTTGGATGGGCTTTAATGATCTCTGCACTCTAAAATTATGGTAAAAAATAAAATCACAAATAGGAATTTTTAAGCTGTGTTCACACTGAGGTTTTTTTCATGAGCTCAAAAATCACAAGTTTTTCAAGCTGAAACCACTTAAGGAAACTCCTGTTTTTGTAGGATTTTTTTTTCTTCTTGAAGCTGTTTTGGGGCAGTTTTAGGAGAGTTTGTAGTTTATTTTCCTGAATAGGTTTTAGAGCCTTTAGAAAAAACTGTGTTTAGTTTGGAGATCGTTATTTCAGGATCCATTTCAAAGACGTAATATGCATTTTCTTTTTTCCACCAGGAACCTATTCAGGTAAAAAAAAAATGGTCAAAATATATCTCATAGAAACATAAAAATGAATCGGAAGAGTGTTCCTACAGTTTTTGTGGAGTATTTTGGAGAGATTCTGCTTCAAAGACTGATGAACATAAGTGTTAACATGAAGATCAAGTGTTTTGGTTTTTTTTAATTCGGAAGATGATGGCCTGTGATTGCGGCATAAACAAGAAGGTGGGAGAGATTTTGTATCGTATTCCTTTTATGAGTTAACCTATTGTTTCAGATTTGCTAATCCTAACCTACATATAGGGCTCATTCAGATGTCCATGTTGCACATGTGTTTTTCACTGATAGAACACATAGGCCGGGGTCACACTTGCGAGAAACTCGCACAAGTCTTGCGTCTCAACACCCGACACTGGGACCAGAGTGCTCAACTGCATAGAAATACATACAGCCGCACACTCCGGTCCCGAGTGTCGGTGGCAGTGCTGGGTATTGAGAAGAGAGAGCTGTGTGAGTTTCTCACAAGTGTGACCCCGGGCATACTCAGATTCTGGTGCTAAAAAAGTATTTTTACTGTGGGAAAAGGGACGGACTGGGACTGAATCCAGCCATGGCATATGAAGCAAAAAGGCCCACCCACATCCACTTCCAAAGATTGGGGGCTCTACCAGTTAATGAATGTACCCACTTTGGTCTCTTTATAAAATTAATAGTGCATCCTGGAGCCTCCTTAAAATACTAATAGAACCCCTCTAGGTCTCCTTATAAAATAACCCCTTCCCGACATTTGCAGTATGGTCAGGAAGTACTTTCTGTCTGATGCAGTATATACTTCATGGCGATCTCCCGCTCATAGGAGGCTGTGCGCGGGCAATCGCCACTGTTTGTCGGCTGATTCTGAGAGCTGACACCCAGCACTCAGTGCCAGGAGCGGTGCCTGCACGACTCTGTTTTGCCAAGTATTTAAAGGGGTCTGATACGGCTTTAAAGAAGGTGAATAATTTTATTATAATAATTAAATGATTACAGAAAATAGGAAATAGTGTGATAATGTGTACACTTTTGCATAACATAAATCACAAAGGTAAAGTACTTACATTGCACACTACACAGGAAAAACTTCACCAGGAGTAGCACATCATCTCTCTGGAAACATCAGCTGTGAGAAGCAGAACAGCGAAGACAGAGAGATTCCTGGGATCCACACTGTGGTGTCACGGGTGTCCCCTTTTTAGTCCTCAGGTTATCAGGGCTTCTGTCTTAGCTAAAGTCTTCCCCAACTTATATCTAGTTTAGATACAAATGCTTGTGTAGCCAAGTATTACACAAGCCTTCAGACGTCAATCAGCATTGGACAAATACATCACCAGATAAAATATGCCAAAGTCTCTCCTGGTACCAAATGTTTTACCATACTATAAACATGACATTTCTCACTAAACATGGATAACGAAACTATGCAGTAATTGGATGATACTATAAATATACGCTTTCCCACTAAAGATTGATAAAGGAGCTATGCAGTACAGGTGTTGGGGAAATTTTTGAAAATACAAGGCTAATATAAGTTGAACTGTTACTGTCTAATATCTTAAAGGTTCCTTTAAGACAGGCTACAAATATGGATTCCTGATGGCCATTAACATCTTAGCACTACACACTCATGGTACTTTAATTCTCCCAGGATTGACGACGGCCACAATCTTATAATGACCGATGAACCTAGGACCCAGTTGGCAAGGAGAGACCTTTATCTTAATGTTCCTCAAGGACAACCACACCAAATCACCTAAACAACAAAATACAGGTCTGAAACCACCAAACATCTCTGATCAGCCACACTCTTGAATTTGGACCCCATATTCTTCAAATTATTGATAAGTCCTAGTCACAGAGAAGTAAAAGATGATGAAAAACATTTTTCTTCAGGTATTCCTGAAGAATGATTCTTGTTGAAAGAGCTCAAGTGAGGATGAAACCTGTAGGCTGTGGCATAACTACAAAATTATGGGCCCTGGTGCGAACTTTCAAATGGGGACCACCCCATGCCAAAATATTTTCCACCCAAATTTACATTTTTCCTATTCATTTTGCACACTATAGCTTTGAGCAATGTATAGTCTGACCTCAGTGGCGTAACTATCATGTGCCCCATCCTGGTATATATTTGTTTCTCATACTGTCGTTGTTCTGTAATGTATAAAAGAAAATAAACCTTTATTAAACTCATCAGTGCCTTACATAGAAGTCATGGGGATCATATAAGAAGTATAATGCACCCCCATAGGCCTGTGTAGTGTAATGCACTCCCCATTGGCCTGTACAGTATAAGCCACTTCCCATAGGCCTGTATAGTATAATGCACTCCTCATAGGCCTGTATAGTATAATACATTCCCCATAGGCCTGTATAGTATAATGCACCCCTTATAGGACTGTATAGTATAATGCACTCTCCATAGGCCTGTATAGTATAATACATTCCCCATAGGCCTGTATAGTATAATACACTCCCTATAGGCCTGTATAGTATAATGCACTTCCCATAGGCTTGTATAGCATAACACATTCCCCATAAGCCTGTGCATTACAGTATAATGCTCCCCCATTAGGAAGCCAGTACTGCATAATGCTCCTCCATTAGGCAGTCTGTATAGTATAATGCACCCCCATTAGGCAGCCAGTACAGTATAATGCACGCCTATTAGGCAGCCAGTACAATATAATGCACCCCCATTAGGCAGCCAGTACAATATAATGCACCCCTTTAGGCAGCCTGTATAGTATAATGCACCCCATTAGGCAGTCTGTATAGTATAATGCACCCCAATTAGGCAGCCTGTATAGCATAATGCACCCCCATTAGGCAGCCTGTATAGTATTATACACCCCATTAGGCAGCCTGTATAGTATAATGCACTCCCATTAGGCAGTCAGTATAGTATAATGCACCTCCATTATGCAGCCTGTATAGTATAATGCTCCCCCATTAGGCAGCCAGTACAGTATAATGCATGCCTATTAGGCAGCCAGTACAATATAATGCACCCCCATTAGGCAGCCAGTACAATATAATGCACCCCTTTAGGCAGCCTGTATAGTATAATGCACCCCATTAGGCAGTCTGTATAGTATAATGCACCCCCATTAGACAGTCTGTATAGTATAATGCACCCCCATTAGGCAGCCTGTATAGCATAATGCACAGCAAGAAGATACAGCAACAAAAGGAAAGCGTTCCGGCTCCATAAAACAATATTTCTTTATTCTTTCTTTAAAATTCCTTCAATTCCATACTTCCTTGCTACTATGCAAATGCTTAGGTACAAAAAAATGTGACGCGTTTCGATCGTATCAGATCTTAGTCAATGCATAATCCTAACAGGCATATACTGATTCTTTTATATTGTGCTTGGACCAATGCCAAGAACAGTCCAAGTCACCTGACTGGAACTGCAGGTCCTAAACAGCAATTCTACCCCTTGCATATAAATATAACAGTTAATTTCTACAAAACTATCTAGTAAATTCACAAAGATTAAAATTTGACAATAATAATATATTATTTTAATTGTTCGATTGAAATCTAATAAATATCTGACTTGATTTTTTTAAATTTTTTTGTGTGTATTGCTTGGACCAATGTCAGAGGCAGTTCAAGTCACCTGACTGGAGCTGCAGGTCCTAAACAAAAATTCTTTCTTTTGCATATATAAATGTAGATATAACACTTCATTTTGTACAAAACTATTGGCTCAATTTACAAAAGTTAAAATATAAACACATAATGCAATTTAACAATAGTGATACCTTATTAATGCCGGAAATCGTAATATATCAGCAGTTGCCAAACACTGTGCTATACATCACGCAGGAAGCACGTCTAGTATGAGGATTCAAGGAATTGAACATGTTAAAACGTCGCAGCGTGGAGGCGATGTCAAAAGACGGCTTCTCACTAGAGAAGCCTTCTGGATATACAATTTACAAACTAGATATCCATTAGGTCTCAACCGAAAAACTGAAATAATGTATCAGTATTGTTAAATTGCATTATGTGATTATATTTTAACTTTTGTAAATTGAGCCAATAGTTTTGTACAAAATGAAGTGTTATATCTACATTTATATATGCAAAAGAAAGAATTTTTGTTTAGGACCTGCAGCTCCAGTCAGGTGACTTGAACTGCCTCTGACATTGGTCCAAGCAATACACACAAAAAAATAAAAAAATCAAGTCAGATATTTATTAGATTTCAATCGAACAATTAAAATAATATATTATTATTGTCAAATTTTAATCTTTGTGAATTTACTAGATAGTTTTGTAGAAATTAACTGTTATATTTATATGCAAGGGGTAGAATTGCTGTTTAGGACCTGCAGTTCCAGTCAGGTGACTTGGACTGTTCTTGGCATTGGTCCAAGCACAATATAAAAGAATCAGTATATGCCTGTTAGGATTATGCATTGGCTAAGATCTGATACGATCGAAACGCGTCGCATTTTTTTGTACCTAAGCATTTGCATAATAGCAAGGAAGTATGGAATTGAAGGAATTTTAAAGAAAGAATAAAGAAATATTGTTTTATGGAGCCGGAACGCTTTCCTTTTGTTGCTGTATCTTCTCTCGTCGTGGTCCTGGACGAAGTTCCGAGCACCTGCGTCTGATCGGTGAGCTGGCTGAGGTTTATATAACCACAAACCTTTTTTTTTTTCTTTGCTTATAGCATAATGCACCCCCATTAGGCAGCCTGTATAGTATTATACACCCCATTAGGCAGCCTGTATAGTATAATGCACTCCCATTAGGCAGTCAGTATAGTATAATGCACCTCCATTGTGCAACCTGTATAGTATAATGCATTCCCATTTGGCAGCCAGTACAGTATAATGCACGCCTATTAGGCAGCCAGTACAATATAATGCACCCCCATTAGGCAGCCAGTACGATATAATGCACCCCTTTAGGCAGCCTGTATAGTATAATGCACCCCATTAGGCAGTCTGTATAGTATAATGCACTCCCATTAGACAGTCTGTATAGTATAATGCACCCCCATTAGGCAGCCTGTATAGCATAATGCACCCCCATTAGGCAGCCTGTATAGTATTATATACCCCATTAGGCAGCCTGTATAGTATAATGCACTCCCATTAGGCAGTCAGTATCGTATAATGCACCTCAATTATGCAGCCTGTATAGTATAATGCATTCCCATTTGGCAGCCAGTACAGTATAATGCACCCCCATTAGGCAGCCAGCACAATATAATGCACCCCATTAGGCAGCCTGTATATTATAATGCACACCCATTAGGCAGCCTGTATAGTATAATGCACCCCCATTAGGCAGTCTGTATAGTATAATGCACCCCCATTAGGCAGCCAGTACAGTATAATGTACCCCCATTAGGCATCCAGTACAATATAATGCACCCCCATTGGGCAGCCAGTACAATGTAATGCACCCCCATTAGGCAGTCTGTATAGTATATTCCCCCTCATTAGGCAGCTAGTACAGTATAATGCACCTTCATTGGGCAGCCAGTACAGTATAATGCACCCCCATTAGGCAGTCTGTATAGTATAATGCACCCCCATTAGGCAGTCTGTATAGTATAATGCACCCCTATTAGGCAGCCAGTACAATATAATGCACCCCTATTAGGCAGCCAGTACAATATAATACACCCCCATTAGGCAGCCAGTACAATATAACGTACCCCCATTAGGCAGTCTGTATAGTATATTCCACTCTCATTAGGCAGCTAGTACAGTATAATGCACCTCCATTGGGCAGCCAGTACAATATAATGCACTCCCATTAGGCAGCCAGTACAATATAATGCACCGCCATTAGGCAGCCAGTACAATATAATGCACCCCCATTAGTCAGCCTGTATGATATAATGCACCCAATAAAAAAACAAAAAAAACAATGCTCACCTTTCTTCTTCTTTGTTCCCGCGGTGCTCTGAGCGCCCGCTCATCTCTTAACAGCAAGCGCCGGGTACTGACGTCATCGCTACCCCGTCAGTGTCGGCGTCGGTGACGTCAGACGCTGACAGAGGGATGATGGGGAAAAGGAGTGTAATGCTCCCTCTCTCATTAAGCTGACCCTGAGATGACAGGCGGGGCCCACTGCTAGCACAGGGCCCCCCACCGCCTCTTCAGGGGCTGCACAGCGGCCGGCGGCAGAGCAGGGAGATCATGTCTCCCTGCTCTGCCTCAGAATGTAACTGTATCGGCGCGCTGTGCACGCCGATACAGTTACAGTAGCATAGCTCAGGGTGGGCCCTCAGAGCGCGGGGCCCTGGGCCACCGCTACCGCCCCCCGGTAGCTAAACTACTGCTTGGAGGGGAGGGCAGGTCTGTCTGTTGCCATGTGGGAAGAATCTCCTGCACGGCAACAGATTTTAACTTTTGCTGGGGTTGGCGTGCATCTGATCTACCGGGCCCCTGATCCACTGAGCCCGGTCACAGTGGCAACCGCTGCAACTACGGTAGTTACGCCCCTGTCTGTAGGCCCCATAGAACAAGGACTTACCAGTACACTCATGACAACAGTTATTCACTTCAAATTCAGCTAGAGGTAAGTAGGTAACCCAATCCTCCTTATTTTCAGACACAAAACACCTAAGATAGGTCTTAAGATTCTGGTTAACACATTCAGTTTGTCCATTAGACTGGATGAAAGGTTGAGGAAAAGGACAAATGAAGTCCAAAACGAGCGCAGAACACTTTCCAAAATTAAATTTGGAAATAAATTCCCCCCCCCGGGGAGAAACATTATTGGTACGAATTCCATGTAATTTTCCGATTTCATTGATTAAATTTTATGCCAAAGTGCCAAATAGATAGATATGGGATAGATAGGAATGAGATAGATAGATATATCTATTCATAAATCTATCTATAGATTATCTATGGATAGATGTAGATAGATATGTGGATAGATATATCTATGTATCTATAGATATATCTATATATCCAGGCTCGGACTGGCCCATAGGGGTACAGGGGAATCGCAAGGTGGGCCCCTGTGCAAATCAAGGCCCCCAACCTTACTGTATGGGCAGTACTTGTCATAATTCATTTGATTCACTCTTTTCACAAACAAACAGCATGTCATCATTCATTATCAAAACTACCTAGTTTATTATTATATAGTTGTTAACCAGGGTTGTGTAATATTTGTATACAGGTGAAAAGTGGGCCCCCAAAGTCAAGGTTACTGGTGGGCCCTTGGCACCCTAGTCCGACACTGGCACCAAAGAATGGTGACCTGCCGGTAGATTCTTGGTAATAATTATTAATCATAAACTCAGCCATCAGTAAGATGCCCAATCCTCCTGGTTTTCGGAAACAAAACACCTGAGGTAAGTCTCTAAATTTTGATTAGCGCGCCCAGTCTGTCTATTCAACTGAGGATGGAAAGCAGAGAAAAAGGACAGCTGCACCCTCAGTCGAGTACAGAATGCCTTCCAGAACTTAGAAACAAATTGGGTCTCTCAGTCTGACATCATATTGGAGGGAACCCCATGAAGCTTCACAATCTCATTAACAAAAACCTGAGCAAGAGTCCTGGCATTTGGAAGTGATGGTAAAGCGATGAAATGCACCATTTTGATGAACCTATCCACAACCACCAGAACCACAGTCTTGCCTGCTGATACTAGTAGGTCAGTAATAATATCCATGGACAAGTGTGTCCATGGTCTGCTAGGAAAGCATAGTGGAAGAAGAGAACCAGACGGACGGGTATGCGATACTTTAGAACGTGCGAAAACATTGCAAGCACAAACCTGTTCAACCACATCCCAAAGCAATCCCGACCAGGCGACCACCAAAAATTACGAGAAAGGAGGTCCACGGTTGCCTTACCCCCTGGATGACTAGCAAGTACAGAGTTATTAATTACTTTAAGGCACAAATCAAACGGTGCAAATAACCTTCCCGAAGGGCAGGAGTCAGGGGCGTCCCTCTAAGCCTCCAATGCCTCACCTTCCAGGTCAGTGTATAGGGCCAAGATGATTACCCCTTCTGCAAAACTGGGGTAGGGTCCTTATAGCACCACCACCAGGGATAAAGCATCCACCTTGGTGTTTTTAACGTCTGGATGGAAAGTGACCACGAAATTGAATCTAGTAAAGAACAAGGACCACCTAGCTTGTTCAGGATTAATACGTTTAGCCAGTTTGAAGATATGACAGGTTCTTGTGGTCCGTGATAACAGTGATAGGATGTACTGCCCCTTCCAGTCAATGTCGCCACTCCTCAAATGCCAATTTAATAGCTAAAAGCTCCCTATTATCCACATCATAATTTCTCTCAGCCGAGGATAATTTTTGGGAAAAGATGCATGGATGCTATTTTTCAGGGGACGTTCCCTGAGACAATACAGCCCCACCCCCCACCTCCGAAGCATCCACTTCCATGATAAAAGGTTGAGAAACATCCGGATGACTGAGTATAGGTGCAGTGTCAAAACAACACTTTAAGGAGGAAAAAGCCTGCTGAACAGCTTCCGACCCTTTAGAAAATCAGACCCCTTACTTGTCATGTCAGTAAGGGGTTTCAGCAATACCAAATGATTTTGAATAAACTTCCGGTAAAAATTCGTAAAACCCAGAAAATGTTGTAATGCCTTCAGATTCTCGGGTCTGTCCCAGTCGAGTACAGACCGAACCTTTTTCGGATCCATCTGAAAACCCTAAGATGACAACTAGTGTTGAGCGATACCGTCCGATACTTGAAAGTATCGGTATCGGAAAGTATCGGCCGATACCGGCAAAGTATCGGATCTAATCCGATACAGATACCCGATACCAATACAAGTCAATGGGACTCAAGTATCGGACGGTATCCCTGATGGTTCCCAGGGTCTGAAGGAGAGGAAACTCTCCTTCAGGCCCTGGGATCCATATTAATGTGTAAAATAAAGAATTAAAATAAAAAATATTGCTATACTCACTTCTCCGACGCAGCCTGGACCTCACCGAGGGAACCGGCAGCGTTCTTTGCTTAAAATGTGCGCGTTTACTGCCTTCCGTGACGTCACGGCTTGTGACCAATCACAGCAAGCCGTGACGTAATTTTCAGGTCCTGAATGCAGTATTAGGCATTCAGGACCTGAAATTACGTCACGGCTTGCTGTGATTGGTCGCGTCGCGGTCACATGGGCGGCACGCAACCAATCACAAGCCGTGACGTAATTTTAAAATGCGCGCGTTTCCTGCCTCCCGTGACGTCACGGCTTGTAATTGGTCGCGTCGCCCATGTGACCGCGACGCGACCAATCACAAGCCGTAACGTAATTTTAAAATCCTGAATGCCTAGAATTAGGCATTTAGGACCTGAAAATTACGTCACGGCTTGCTGTGATTGGTCGCGTCGCGGCCACATGGGCGGCACGCGACCAATCACAAGCCGTGACGTCACGGAAGGCAGTAAACGCGCGCATTTTAAGCAAATAAGGCTGCCGGTTCCCTCGGTAAGGTGCAGGCTGCGTCGGAGAGGTGAGTATATCCCTATTTTTTATTTTAATTCTTTATTTTACACATTAATGTTGTTTCGATACCGATACCCGATACCACAAAAGTATCGGATCTCGGTATCAGAATTCCGATACCCGCAAGTATCGGCCGATACCCGATACTTGCGGTATCGGAATGCTCAACACTAATGACAACAGGTATCCCAAAAACTGCACCTCCTGAACGGCGAAAACACATTTCTCTGGTTTGGCATAAGGGTTGTTATCCCTTTATATCTGAAGCACCTGTCTCCAAATCAGGAGAATAAATCAAAATATCATCCAGATAGACCAAAAAAAAAGTGCCCACTAAATTATGGAAAATATCATTAATGAAATGCTGTAACACTGCTGGTGCATTTGTCAGACCAAAAGGCATAACCAGACAAAAAAATGCCCAAAAACGGCACCAGTAAAAAACGTCAACTTGTCCCACAAAAAATAAGCCATCACATGACTCTGTGGGTCGATGTATGGAAAAATTATGGGGAATTTTTTGTCTAAATATGGGGATGCAAAAACTAGTTTTTGCAATAACAAGCGTCTTTTAGTGTGTGACAGTAGCCAAAGATAAAAACCCGATCTAAATCTGGTATCGCTGTAATCACACCAACCCAAAGAATAAAATATTCTAATCACTTACAGGTCCTTCTCAAAAAATTAGCATATAGTGTTAAATTTCATTATTTACCATAATGTAATGATTACAATTAAACTTTCATATATTATAGATTCATTATCCACCAACTGAAATTTGTCAGGTCTTTTATTGTTTTAATACTGATGATTTTGGCCTACAACTCCTGATAACCCAAAAAACCTGTCTCAATAAATTAGCATATCAAGAAAAGGTTCTCTAAACGACCTATTACCCTAATCTTCTGAATCAACTAATTAACTCTAAACACATGCAAAAGATACCTGAGGCTTTTAAAAACTCCCTGCCTGGTTCATTACTCAAAACCCCCATCATGGGTAAGACTAGCGACCTGACAGATGTCAAGAAGGCCATCATTGACACCCTCAAGCAAGAGGGTAAGACCCAGAAAGAAATTTCTCAACAAATAGGCTGTTCCCAGAGTGCTGTATCAAGGCACCTCAATGGTAAGTCTGTTGGAAGGAAACAATGTGGCAGAAAACGCTGTACAACGAGAAGAGGTGACCGGACCCTGAGGAAGATTGTGGAGAAGGACCGATTCCAGACCTTGGGGAACCTGAGGAAGCAGTGGACTGAGTCTGGTGTGGAAACATCCAGAGCCACCGTGCACAGGCGTGTGCAGGAAATGGGCTACAGGTGCCACATTCCCCAGGTAAAGCCACTTTTGAAGCACTGGACTGTTGCTAAGTGGTCCCAAGTACTTTTTTCTGATGAAAGCAAATTTTGCATGTCATTCGGAAATCAAGGTGCCAGAGTCTGGAGGAAGACTGGGGAGAAGGAAATGCCAAAATGCCTGAAGTCCAGTGTCAAGTACCCACAGTCAGTGATGGTGTGGGGTGCCATGTCAGCTGCTGGTGTTGGTCCACTGTGTTTCATCAAGGGCAGGGTCAATGCAGCTAGCTATCAGGAGATTTTGGAGCACTTCATGCTTCCATCGGCTGAAATGCTTTATGGAGATGAAGATTTCATTTTTCAGCACGACCTGGCACCTGCTCACAGTGCCAAAACCACTGGTAAATGGTTTACTGACCATGGTATTACTGTGCTCAATTGGCCTGCCAACTCTCCTGACCTGAACCCCATAGAGAATCTGTGGGATATTGTGAAGAGAAAGTTGAGAGACGCAAGACCCAACACTCTGGATGAGCTTAAGGCCGCTATTGAAGCATCCTGGGCCTCCATAACATCTCAGCAGTGTCACAGGCTGATTGCCTCCATGCCACGCCGCATTGAAGCAGTCATTTCTGCCAAAGGATTCCCGACCAAGTATTGAGTGCATAACTGAACATTATTATTTGATGGTTTTTTTGTTTGTTATTAAAAAACACTTTTATTTGATTGGACGGGTGAAATATGCTAATTTATTGAGACAGGTTTTTTGGGTTATCAGGAGTTGTAGGCCAAAATCATCAGTATTAAAACAATAAAAGACCTGACAAATTTCAGTTGGTGGATAATGAATCTATAATATATGAAAGTTTAATTGTAATCATTACATTATGGTAAATAATGAAATTTAACACTATATGCTAATTTTTTGAGAAGGACCTGTATACCGCCTGAGGAACGACGTAAAAAGTAAGTAAAACTAATTCTTAACCTGCTGTTGATTTGCTCATTCTGCCTCCCAAAGATCGCAGTAAAGCTCGGCGCACATTTATTCTGTGCTCTGTGCTGAGCACTTACACTGGGATTTCCATGTAAATCTCTGAAATACGTGATTCAAACGAAACCCCCAGAGGAAGATTACCTATAATGAGGCAGATGGAGGAACTATGGATACCATAGGACCTGTGATCCGGCGGTGTCCATCTGTTTAGACAAGCATAAAAGTGCCATCGGGCACAGTTTTGTGCACTTCTGAAAAGAAGGACACTGCTGAACAGATGCCAGACAGAGTCCATAGTAACTCTGCTGCCTCGTTATAGTGAATAGATCCCTCAGGGGGTTTCATCTGTCATGTCACACGGAGATTTAGATGAAAACCACAAAGTGCTCAGCGTATAGCGTCGGATAAATGTGATCCTAAAATGTTATATAAAATGTTCTCAATAAAAGCTTCAACTCAATCCACAAAAAATCAAGTCCCCACTCAGGCCCGTCATCTGTTAATGGAAATCCAGTAAATTCTGCACTTCCAAATCCAAATGCACCCTCCCTTCTGAACCCCAGTGAGCCTAAACATTTAGTATGTTTGACATTTCTGTAGTGATGATGAGTGCACACCTAATTTATGGATGCGTGTCTCCAGAACCACGAGCTGGGCATTAACGTACTGGTGACTACAACATACTAGGCACTACAATATCCAGAAAAGAGAATATAAAAGGCAGCACTCATCAGTCTCTTCTGTGAATTAAAAGTCCTTTATTTCAATATAATCTGGCTAACAATATAATTTGGACATCCATCTAGCGGTACTGCAGTGTGCAGGGGGAGACATGCAGGGGAACAGGTGGGCGATGGTCGTTTCGCGCTCACATAGCGTTTCTACTCGTGATGAGCGGGTATACTCGTTGCTCGGGTCCCTGAGCACGCTCGGATGTTCTCCGACTATTTGTTAGTGCTCAAAGATTTAGTTTTTGTCCCCTCAGCTGCATGATTTACGGTTGCTAGACAGGTTGAATACATGTGAGGAATGCCTGTTTGTTAGGGAATTCCCACATGTATTCAGGCTGTCCAGCAGCTGTAAATCATGCAGCTGTGGCGAGGAAAACTAAATCTCCGAGCACTAACAAATACTTGGAGATCACCCGAGCATGTTCGGTGAGACTCAAGCAACAATGCTATTCACTCATCACTAGTTTCTACGGGTCCTAAGATTGGACAAGCAACATCCACTGCTGCCTGTTTCTGCAAAACACCTATGGAGTCAAAATCATCACTACACCTGTAGATAAATTCCCAAAGGAGTATCATTTCCAAAATGGGGTCACTTCAGGGGAATGCTGCTTTTCTAGCATCTATTCCGGTTACGGTACGTAGCGGAGACACTGACACACGTAGACCCATTCATGAATGGGTCTATGTACATGTCAGCGTGTTTGCACAGACCGTGTGTCCATGTGCAAAACACGCTGACATGTCCGTTTTTGAGCAACGGCACAGATCACATGGTCCCATACAAGTCAATGGGTCCGTGTAAACACGTACCGCACACGGATGGCGTCCGTCTGCCGTCCGTCTGCCATCCATGTGCGTTTTAAAAGTCATTGCTAACATTAAAACAAATTGTTTCAATTCACGGACACACAGACAGCATACAGACAGCACATGGATGGTACACACGGACACATGGATAGCACACGGATGCCACACGAATGTGACAAATTGACACACGGACATCTCCGGTACCATTTTTTCCGATATTGGAAATATCAGGACGTGTGAAACCGGCCTTAGAGGCTCTGTATATGGAGTCCACAAACTATTCTAGGAAAATATGTGCTCCAGGAAGGAAATGGCTCTCCATCTTTTCCGAGTCTCTCTGTATCGCTAAGCAGTACCGTACAGCCACATATGGGGTATTTCCACATTCAGCAGAAAATGTGAGACAAATTTTGGTGCCATTTTTACCCATTTCCCAATATGAAAATTTAAAATTTCGGTCTAACACACAATCTTCGTGGTAAAAATTTAATTGATTTTTTCTTCACTGCCCAATGGTATAAAATTCTGTGACACACCTGTGGTGTCAATATGATCACTGCACATCATTCAGGGGTGTAGTTTGTAAAAAGGGGTCACTTATGGAGGGTTCTGCTGGTCTGGCACCTCAGGGGCTCTCCCAATGTGACATGGCAACGTCAAACCAGTCCAGAAAAATCTGAATTCCAATATGGCACTTCTTCCCTTCTGAGCTTTGTGTTGTGTTTGTGTTGTGCCTCAAAAGTAGTTTTCAACCACATATGGAGTGTCGGTGTACTCAGGAGAAACTGAACAATACATTTTTGGGTCCATTGTCTCCTGTTAACCTTATGAAAATGTAAAACTTGGGGCTAAAAAACATTTTTGTTCATGGCTCAACGTTTTAAACTTCCAAGAAGCACCTGGAGTTTCAAGCGTGCTCATGACTCATCTAGATAAGTTCCCTGAGGGGTCTAGTTTCCAAAATGTGTCACTTGTGTGGGGTTTACACTGTTTATGCACATCAGGGGCTCTCCAAACGCGACATGGCGTCCGCTAATTATTCCAGCAAATTTTACATTCAAAAAGTCAAATGGCGCTCCTTCCCTTCCGAGCCATATTGTTCGCCCAAACAGTGGTTTTCACTCACATATGGGGTATCATTGTACTCAGGAGAAATTATACAACAACTGTATGGTCCATTTTCTCTTGTTACCCTTGTGAAAGTTAAAAAAATGGTCTAAAGCAGTGTTTCCCAAACTCCAGTCCTCGCGGACCCCCACAGGTCATGTTTTCAGGATTTCCATAGTATTGCACAGGTGAAAGAACTGATGCCTTAATGATACTTCTATCACCTGCGCAATACTAAGGAAAATCCCGAAACAAGAGCTGTGGGGGGCCATGAGGACTGGAGTTTGGGAAACACTGGTCTAAAGGAACATTTTTGTGAAATAAAAGTAAAATGTTTATTTTTTCCTTCCACTTTCCAGTAATTCATGTGAAGCACCTTTTAAGCCCCTTGAGGGGTACAGTTTTTAGAATGGTGTCACTTTTGGTTCTTTTCTGTCTTACAGATCCCTCAAAGTCACTTCAAATGTGATGTGGTCCCTAAAATAAATGGTTTCGTTAATTTTGCTGACAAAATGAGAAATCGCTGGTCAACTTTTAACCCTTAAAACTGCCTAACAAAAAAATGTATGTTTCAAAACTTGTGCTGAAGTAGACATGTGGGAAATATTATTTATTAACTATTTTGTGTGACATAACTTTCTGAATTAAGGACATAAAAATTTAACGTTTGAAAATTGCAAAATTTTCTAAATTTTTGCCAAATTCCCGATTTTCTCACAAATAAACGCAAGTCATATCAAATAAATCTTACAAGAGTCTTGAAATACAATATCTCAACAAAAAACAGGCTCACAATCAGTGGAATCCATCGGTGTTCCAGAGTTGCTAACTCATTAGGGCTCATACTCACATGCGAGAAACTTGGACGAGTCTCGCACGTCAACACCCGGCACTGCCACTGGCACTCGGATCGGAGCGCTTAGCTGCATGTATTTCTATGCAGCTGAACGCTCCGATCCGAGTGTCGGCGACAGTGCCGGGTATTGACGTGCGAGACTCGTCCGAGTTTCTCGCATGTGAGTATGAGCCCTTAAAGTGATATTGGTCAGAATTGAAAAAATTGGCCCGATCAGGAAGCTGACAGGCTTCAGGGTTAAGGGATGAATATTAACATGGGGCATATTAGCAGATGGAGCTGGGACTCCTGTTTGCAAGGGCCACTTTGCAGCTTCATAGTCTTTTCCTATGTTATGTCTTGGTATTACAGAGAACTGGTGAATAAAGTCTAAATATGAAGGCGGAAGTGAAGTGAGTCAAAAAGATCAGGCGGTCGTCTCCTTAGATAACCCTAATCCATCAGTTGCAGTTATTAGCATTTTATGATGCACCGGTAGCTTTATTAGACCTTGGGGACGCCGATAGCATTTCCTATACAGGACAGGCCAACATGTATTCGTACTTAATGGTAGCACAGAAAATTGCTGCACTGTATATTTTTTCAGGTGTTAATATTTCCTTTCATGAATATGTAATAGTAGGGATCGTGTCCAAGAAAACTATATAAGTCTGCTGTAACTACCAGAAATACATGCAGTGCTTGGCTGCTCCACCGCTGTGCGGTTTGCTGGGGTTTCTGCCTGACATGTGAGCTGTTAACACCGAGCAGTACGGTGACTTGATGGCTTTTCCTTGTTGCCAGACTGGAGTCTGTAATAAAGGAGGGTTTGTATTGTAATAACAGGAGCAGATTATTGAACAGCAGAGGACGTGCGCACAAGTGAGCGCAAACCACCCCACACCGCTCATTCTTTAGTAATATGTGCTTAAACTAACATTAGCCTGCGAGTTCAATACTTTGAGAACCCAAACTGTGCTTTTACTTATCCTCCCTTGGTCCAGCGCTGAATCTCTGCCACTGACTCGGTTTTTGGTAGACTGGCTGCAGCCAATCACAACATGACATGATTAAGGTAATTATAATTAATATGAAAATAATAAAAAATAATTATTAGATCCTAATATTGATCTGATTTAGATTTTTATTTAATCTCCTTGCATTTTGCTAGTTGGGGAAAAAAAAAAACAAACAAACTTATTCTACAGCAATTTTTCCTCGCCTGCCTAAAATGTTTGCCTAGTACTGTACATAGTATATATGTAAAAAATATTGGAGATATTATTTCATGCCAATTGTTTGTATCCTATGTGGCATGGGATTATAAAACCCCCTCCAGTGTGCAGCTAGCTCAGCAGGGGAAACTGCAAAGCATAGCCCTAAAGTAAGAATACGGAGGACCGTACATAAGCCAAAAAAAGGTTTTAAAAAAAACAAAGTCCTCCAACACCGAGTTATAAACCAAGTAAATAATTTTATTATTTTACAGAATTTTAATAAAGTAATTGGAGATGAAAGCAAACCATGCAGAAGATGGAAAAAAACGCAAACACTGCACAAGAAGGTATCTGTGCCTGAGGGCTCATACTCACTTGCGAGAAATACGGATGAGTGTAATCCGATAAAAAATCGGACTCGGACCAATGTTATTCAATAGGTGACATCTCATTTGTGAGTATTTTCTCAGCCGAAATCGGACTGAGAAAAAAATTGCAGCATGCTGCGTATTGCTGCGATTCTCGGATGAGACTCGCCAATGCAAGTCAACGGGTGCGTGAAAAAAATCGGAAAGCACTCGCACCATGCGAGTGCTGTCCGATTTTTACCCACCGGTGTCCTTTGAAAAGCCGACAATTCATATTCCTCTATACAGTAAAATCACACTGACATGTTATAATACAAAAGATAGAATACATGTATACACATAGAATAGGTGTATATATATATATATATATATATATATATATATATATATATATATATATATATATGTGTGTGTGTCAGTGACACATATATATATATATCTCTTTATATTTCATAGAGATATACATAGTAGAATAGCTGGTAATTCAAAAAAAGCAAATAGGGAGAAAAAAATACCTGTGAAATGAAAAGTCTAAAACAGCAGGCCCTAGCTCTGATAAGTGAACTACGTCACTTATCAAAGTTCGGCGGCTGCGAACGGGGATGTGAAAAAAAACGGCAGGCACGAGAGCTCTGATAAGTGAACCGCGTCACTTATCAAAGTTCGGCGGCTGCTGGGTGTGCACACGGGGATGTGAAAAAAAAAAAAGAAAAGGGAAGGCACAGGTTAGACGCGTCGGCTGGGTGCGCGCACGGGGATGTGGAAAGAAAAAAGAAAAGGGAAGGCACGGGTTTGACGCAGCGGCTGGGTGAGCGCATGGGGATGTGAAAAAAAAAACTAAAAGGGAGGCACGGGTTAGATGCAGCGGCTGGGTGAGCGCATGGGGATGTGAAAAAAAAACGAAAAGGGAGGCACGGGTTAGACGCAGCGGCTGGGTGAGCGCACGGGGATGTGAAAAAAATGGGAAGGCGCGGATTAGACGTGGCGGCTGGGTGCGAGCGCGGGGTGTGAAAAAGAAAAGTGAGCATGAGTGTTGATCGGTGAACTGCGTCACCAATCAACGCTCGGCGGCGCTAAGGGGGGTGAAAAAGAAAAGCGAGCACGAGTATTGATCGGTCAATTGCGTCACCAATCAACACTCGGCGGCTGCTAAATTTGGGCACGAAGGCGGCGCAAAGTGGGGCTGGAGGGGGAAAGGGAAGGGGGATGAGGATGGGGGTATGGGTGTATGAAGAGAGATCGGGCTGGGATCGGGGATCAACACATACGGTTGTAGTGTCTCTTCTTTCTTCTGTCTTCTTACTTCTTTCTTTTTTCTTTAGCAAGAATTGTGGTGTCACAGGCTACTGTGGCACCACAAGTCCCAGCACAGGAGGGGATCTCTCAGCGTGACTGTTTTGCAGGAATCCTCAACTAGTGTGAGGATTCCTGCAGAGCAGTCAGGCAGGTCAGGGACAGGTGAGACAGGTCACAGAGCGGTCATACCGCTGCTGTGACCTGTGATTGGTGAGATCGATGATCACATTGATCCCACCAATCAGAGGAGGTCATGGTGACGCCGGTGTTGCTAGGCACCGGCCTATGATCGAAGCTCACAGCTCCGATCCTAGGCAGGTAACCGGCAGGTCACCATCAGGGCACAGCGTGGTCACACCGCTGCTGTGCCCTGTGATTGGCATGATCGATGATCACGTTGATTGCGCCAATCAGTAGCTGCAGGCTCCGATCCAGGAAGTTACCGGCAGGGCACAGCGCGGTGACACCGCCGCTGTGCCCTGCGATTGGCAAGATCTATGTGATCGTCGATTGCGCCAATCCGGGGGGTTTTGGCCGATGCCTGGCATTGCCAGTCACCGGCCTAAGATCGAGTACATCAGTACTCGATCCTAGCCTGGGAAGTCACTGTTTCAGCCAATCTGATCGGCTGAAACCATGAGAAAGGCTGCGATTGGCTGTTCAGAATTGAACAGCCAATAACAGCGATCGGGAGACTGGGAGTGCGGAGACAGGCCCTGAGATGCTGACAACATCTTCCTCCAGGTAAGATGGCATCGGAATTTTAATGCGATCACCGTGACTTGTGTCGCATTAAAGGGTATGACGTACTATCCCATCGGTGGTCATACGGGCCCAGGCCACCTCAACAGGATAGTACGTCAGATGTCAGAAAGGGGTTAAAATCGCATTGCAATCGGATAGCAATCGCAATCACTCGGATGTAAATAAGATGCTAGGTGTGAAAATCGCATTGTACTCGTATGAAACTTGTCAGTTTTTTTCGGTCAGGAAATCGGAACTTTTATTTCTCGCATATGGGTCAGTATCCTAAGACCACATGCACACATTCAGTATTTATAGAACCAGAAACACATGGGCTACTTGCACATTGAACAAGTCTGTAGGAACATGTTCACACCACCAAGAAACTTGAAGACACAAAAGAGCACAGTGAGGTCAAAAATACTCTGTTGTAAAAAAATCACAGTAATAAGCAAGTGCTAGTCAAAAAGATGGAAAAAAACAGGGTATTTAGTTGATACGTTTTTTTGCAAAAAAATGTATACTAAGTTGCTCCACCAATCGTCAAGGTATACCCATAATAGAGCAGTCCTAACTAATGTATATAATCCCTATCTGCGTATTTCAAAACCTGATCATCTGTATAGTACCTGTATAAGCAGGGTTCAGAGAGAGAATATCCATGTGGACCTGCTAGATGGAACAGCTTTAGTGAAAATGACCCACAAAGGAGTGGTGGACTCCCCAGTCTTGTAGAAACAAGAGAACAATTATAGAACCAGAAACACATGGGCTACTTGCACATTGAACAAGTCTGTAGGAACATGTTCACACCACCAAGAAACTTGAAGACACAAAAGAGCACAGTGAGGTCAAAAATACTCTGTTGTAAAAAAATCACAGTAAGGCCGGCGTCACACTGGCGAGTTTTACGGACGTAAGAGCGCAGAAAATACGTCCGTAAAACTCGCAAAATAAACGGCACAATTATTCTCAATGGGGCTGCTCCTATCAGCCGTATATTACGGTTCAGTATTATACGGCTTTCTACGGCCGTACAAAATCGCAGCATGCTGCGTTTGTCAGCGTATTGCGCAAAAAAATCGCCAATGAAAGTCTATGGGGGCGAGAAAAATATGGATTCCACACGGACCAGCAGTGTGACTTGCGAGAAATACGCAGCGGTGTTAGTGAAAAGTCGGTAATTCAATTGCCGGCTTTTCATTTCTCCTGCCTAAACCCGACAGGATATGAGACATGGTTTACATACAGTAAACCATCTCATATCCCCTTTTTTTTTTGCATATTCCACACTACTAATGTTAGTAGTGTGTATGTGCAAAATTTCAGCGCTGTAGCTGCTAAAATAAAAGGTTAAATGGCGGAAAAAATTGGCGTGGGCTCCCGCGCAATTTTCTCCGCCAGAGTGGTAAAGCCAGTGAATGACGGCAGATATTAATAGCCAGGAGAGGGTCCATGGTTATTGGCCCCCCCCGTGGCTACAAACATCTGCCCCCAGCCACCCCAGAAAAGGCACATCTGGAAGATGCGCCTGTTCTGGCACTTGGCCACTCTCTTCCCACTCCCGTGTAGCGGTGGGATATGGGGTAATGAAGGGTTTATGCCACCTTGCTATTGTAAGGTGACATTAAGCCAGGTTAATAATGGAGAGGCGTCAATTATGACACCTATCCATTATTAATCCAATTGTTTGAAAGGGTTAAAAAACACACACATGATTTAAAAGTATTTTAATGAAATAAACACAGCGGTTGTTTTAATATTTTATTGCTCTCTCAATCCATTTGCAGACCCTCGCTTGGCAAAACAATAAACCCACAATATACATACCTTCTGCTGACCCGTCACGTCCCACGAGGTAATCCATCTGAAGGGGTTAAAATAATTTACAAGCAGGAGCCCTGCAAATGCAGCTGTGCTCGTGCTTGTAATTCCCCGGCGAATGAAGGAAATGTAGGTCATTGACCTACATTTCCTTCAGTCGCGGTGATGCGCCCCTGCTGGATGTTCTCATGAACTGCAGCCTGGGAACTTTTTCCCACGCTCCAGGTCATATGAGGACATCCACCAGGGGGCGCATCACCGCGACTGAAGGAAATGTAGGTCAATGACCTACATTTCCTTCATTCGCCGGGGAATTACAAGCACGAGCACAGCTGCATTTGCAGGGCTCCTGCTTGTAAATTATTTTAACCCCTTCAGATGGATTACCTCGTGGGACGTGACGGGTCAGCAGAAGGTATGTATATTGTGGGTTTATTGTTTTGCCAAGCGAGGGTCTGCAAATGGATTGAGAGAGCAATAAAATATTAAAACAACCGCTGTGTTTATTTCATTAAAATACTTTTAAATCATGTGTGTGTGTGTTTTTTAACCCTTTCAAACAATTGGATTAATAATGGATAGGTGTCATAATTGACGCCTCTCCATTATTAATCTGGCTTAATGTCACCTTACAATAGCAAGGTGGCATTAACCCTTCATTACCCCATATCCCACTGCTACACGGGAGTGGGAAGAGAGTGGCCAAGTGCCAGAACAGGCGCATCTTCCAGATGTGCCTTTTCTGGGGTGGCTGGGGGCAGATGTTTTTAGCCACGGTGGGGGGGCCAATAACCATGGACCCTCTCCTGGCTATTAATATCTGCTGTTATGACCCCAGTGGACAGGGTCTCAGAGGAACGTGTAAGTCTGCAAGATACAAAAATCCAGCTCATAGGGCTGTGGTAACTGGGTTGACCAAATAGCTACTCCTAACGCCAACACTAGAAGTAGCCGGGGATCATGCCTACGGTGATCGCTAGATGACTCGCGCCAGCCGGAGAATCTAACTACCCCTAGGAGAAGAAAACAAAGACCTCTCTTGCCTCCAGAGAAAGGGACCCCAAAGCAAGATACAAGCCCCCCACAAATAATAACGGTGAGGTAAGAGGAAATGACAAACACAGAAATGAACCAGGTTCAGCAAAGAGAGGCCAGCTTACTAATAGCAGAATATAGCAAGATAACTTATCTGGTCAACAAAAACCCTATAAAAATCCACGCTGGAGATTCAAGAACCCCCGAACCGTCTAACGGTCCGGGGGGAGAACACCAGCCCCCTAGAGCTTCCAGCAAAGGTCAGGATACAGATAGGAACAAGCTGGACAAAAATACCAAACAAAACAAAAGCAAAAAGCAAAGAAGCAGACTTAGCTTGAAAAACAGGAACCAGGATCAGAGGACAAGAGCACAACAGATTAGCTCTGATTTCAACGATGCCAGGCATTGAACTGAAGGTCCAGGGAGCTTATATAGCAACGCCCCTGAACTAACGGCCCAGGTGAGGATATAGGAAAAGACAGACGCTCCAGAGTCAAATCACTAATGACCACTAGAGGGAGCAAAAAGCAAAATCACAACAGTACCCCCCCCTTAGTGAGGGGTCACCGAACCCTCACCACGACCACCAGGGCGATCAGGATGAGCAGCGTGAAAGGCACGAACTAAATCGGCCGCATGAACATCAGAGGCGACCACCCAGGAATTATCTTCCTGACCATAGCCCTTCCACTTGACCAGGTACTGAAGCCTCCGCCTGGAGAGACGAGAATCCAAGATCTTCTCCACCACGTACTCCAACTCGCCCTCAACCAACACCGGAGCAGGAGGCTCAGCAGAAGGAACCACAGGCACAACGTACCGCTGCAACAAGGACCTATGAAACACGTTGTGGATAGCAAACGACACAGGAAGATCCAGGCGAAAGGATACCGGATTAAGAATTTCCAATATCTTGTAAGGACCAATAAAACGAGGTTTAAATTTGGGAGAGGAAACCTTCATAGGAACAAAGCGGGAAGAAAGCCACACCAAATCCCCAACACGTAGTCGGGGACCCACACTGCGGCGGCGGTTGGCAAAGCGCTGAGCCCTCTCCTGTGACAACTTCAAGTTGTCCACCACAAGATTCCAGATCCGCTGCAACCTATCCACCACAGAATCCACCCCAGGGCAGTCAGAAGGTTCCACATGACCCGAAGAAAAACGAGGGTGGAAACCAGAGTTGCAGAAAAACGGCGAAACCAAGGTGGCGGAACTAGCCCGATTATTAAGGGCAAACTCAGCTAACGGCAAGAAGGTCACCCAATCGTCCTGATCAGCAGAGACAAAACACCTCAAATAAGCCTCCAAAGTCTGATTAGTTCGCTCCGTCTGTCCATTAGTCTGAGGATGGAAAGCAGACGAAAACGACAAGTCAATGCCCATCCTACTACAAAAGGATCGCCAGAATCTGGAAACGAACTGGGATCCTCTGTCTGACACAATATTCTCAGGGATGCCGTGCAAACGAACCACGTTCTGGAAAAACACAGGAACCAGATCGGAAGAGGAAGGCAGTTTAGGCAAAGGAACCAAATGGACCATCTTGGAGAAGCGATCACATATCACCCAGATAACAGACATGCCCTGAGACACCGGAAGATCAGAAATGAAATCCATGGAGATATGTGTCCAAGGTCTCTTAGGGACAGGCAAGGGCAAGAGCAACCCGCTGGCACGAGAACAGCAAGGCTTAGCTCGAGCACAAGTCCCACAGGACTGTACAAATGACCGCACATCCCTAGACAAGGAAGGCCACCAAAAGGATCTGGCCACCAGATCTCTGGTGCCAAAAATTCCTGGGTGACCTGCCAACACCGAGGAATGAACCTCGGAAATGACTCTGCTGGTCCACTTATCAGGCACAAACAGTCTGTCAGGTGGACAAGAATCAGGCCTATCAGCCTGAAATCTCTGCAACACACGTCGCAGATCAGGAGAAATAGCTGACAAGATAATACCATCCTTAAGAATACCAACAGGTTCAGCGACTCCAGGAGCATCAGGCACAAAGCTCCTGGAAAGAGCATCGGCCTTCACATTCTTTGAACCTGGTAAATACGAGACAACAAAGTCAAAACGGGAGAAAAACAATGACCAGCGGGCCTGTCTAGGATTCAGGCGTTTAGCAGACTCGAGATACATCAGATTTTTGTGATCAGTCAAGACCACCACACGATGCTTAGCACCCTCGAGCCAATGACGCCACTCCTCAAATGCCCATTTCATGGCCAACAACTCCCGATTGCCCACATCATAATTTCGCTCCGCAGGCGAAAACTTCCTAGAGAAAAAGGCGCAAGGTCTCATAACAGAGCAACCAGGGCCTCTCTGCGACAAAACGGCCCCTGCTCCAATCTCTGAAGCATCCACCTCAACTTGAAAGGGAAGCGAGACATCAGGCTGGCACAAAACAGGCGCCGAAGTAAACCGACGTTTCAACTCCTGGAAAGCCTCCACGGCAGCAGGAGCCCAATTAACCACATCGGAGCCCTTCTTGGTCATATCCGTCAAAGGTTTCACAATGCTAGAAAAGTTAGCGATAAAACGACGGTAGAAGTTAGCGAAACCCAAGAACTTCTGAAGACTCTTAACTGACGAGGGCTGAGTCCAATCAAGAATAGCTCGGACCTTGACTGGGTCCATCTCCACAGCAGAAGGGGAAAAAATGAACCCCAAAAAGGGAACCTTCTGTACACCAAAAAGACACTTTGAGCCCTTGACAAACAAAGAATTTTCACGCAAAATTTTAAAGACCATCCTGACCTGCTCCACATGCGAGTCCCAATTATCAGAAAAAAACAGAATATCATCCAGATAAACGATCAGAAATTTATCCAGATAGTTCCGGAAAATGTCATGCATAAAGGACTGAAAAACTGAAGGGGCATTAGAGAGCCCAAAAGGCATCACCAAGTACTCAAAATGACCTTCGGGCGTATTGAATGCGGTTTTCCATTCATCCCCTTGCTTAATGCGCACAAGGTTGTACGCACCACGAAGGTCTATCTTGGTAAACCACTTGGCACCTTTAATCCGGGCAAACAAGTCAAACAACAGCGGCAAAGGATACTGAAATTTGACAGTGATCTTATTTAAAAGCCGATAGTCAATACAAGGCCTCAAAGATCCGTCCTTTTTAGCCACAAAAAAGAATCCCGCACCAAGAGGGGAAGAAGACGGACGGATGTGTCCTTTCTCCAGAGACTCCTTGATATATGAACGCATAGCGGTATGTTCAGGTATCGACAGATTAAACAGTCTTCCCTTAGGAAATTTACTGCCTGGAATCAAATCTATTGCACAGTCACATTCCCTATGAGGAGGCAATGCACTGGACCTGGACTTGCTAAAGACATCCTGATAATCAGACAAGTACTCCGGAACTTCCGAAGGCGTAGAAGAAGCAATAGACACAGGCAGGGAATCCTCATGAATACCACGACAGCCCCAACTAGACACTGACATAGCCTTCCAGTCAAGGACTGGATTATGGGTCTGTAACCATGGCAGCCCCAAAACAACCAAATCATGCATTTTATGTAGAACGAGAAAACGTATCACCTCGCGGTGTTCAGGAGTCATGCACATGGTAACCTGTGTCCAATACTGCGGCTTATTTTCTGCCAATGGCGTAGCATCAATACCCCTAAGAGGGATAGGATTTTCTAATGGTTCAAGAATAAAACCACAGCGCTTAGCAAATGAGAGATCCATAAGACTGAGGGCAGCACCTGAATCTACAAACGCCATGACAGGATAAGATGACAGTGAGCAAATCAAAGTTACAGACAGAATAAACTTAGGATGCAAATTACCAACGGTGACAGGACTAACAACCTTAGATATACGTTTAGAGCATGCTGAGATAACATGTGTAGAATCACCACAGTAGTAGCACAAGCCATTCCGGCGTCTATGAATTTTCCTCTCATTTCTAGTCAGGATTCTATCACATTGCATCAAATCAGGTGTCCGTTCAGACAACACCATGAGGGAATTTGCGGTTTTTCTATCACATTGCATCACATCAGGTGTCTGTTCAGACAACAACTGTTGTGATTTTGCTTTTTGCTCCCTCTAGTGGTCATTAGTGATTTGACTCTGGAGCGTCTGTCTTTTCCTATATCCTCACCTGGGCCGTTAGTTCAGGGGCGTTGCTATATAAGCTCCCTGGACCTTCAGTTCAAGGCCTGGCATACTGTTATGACCCCAGTGGACAGGGTCTCAGAGGAACGTGTAAGTCTGCAAGATACAAAAATCCAGCTCATAGGGCTGTGGTAACTGGGTTGACCAAGTAGCTACTCCTAACGCCAACACTAGAAGTAGCCGGGGATCATGCCTACGGTGATCGCTAGATGACTCGCGCCAGCCGGAGAATCTAACTACCCCTAGGAGAAGAAAACAAAGACCTCTCTTGCCTCCAGAGAAAGGGACCCCAAAGCAAGATACAAGCCCCCCACAAATAATAACGGTGAGGTAAGAGGAAATGACAAACACAGAAATGAACCAGGTTCAGCAAAGAGAGGCCAGCTTACTAATAGCAGAATATAGCAAGATAACTTATCTGGTCAACAAAAACCCTATAAAAATCCACGCTGGAGATTCAAGAACCCCCGAACCGTCTAACGGTCCGGGGGGAGAACACCAGCCCCCTACAGCTTCCAGCAAAGGTCAGGATACAGATAGGAACAAGCTGGACAAAAATACCAAACAAAACAAAAGCAAAAAGCAAAGAAGCAGACTTAGCTTGAAAAACAGGAACCAGGATCAGAGGACAAGAGCACAACAGATTAGCTCTGATTTCAACGATGCCAGGCATTGAACTGAAGGTCCAGGGAGCTTATATAGCAACGCCCCTGAACTAACGGCCCAGGTGAGGATATAGGAAAAGACAGACGCTCCAGAGTCAAATCACTAATGACCACTAGAGGGAGCAAAAAGCAAAATCACAACAATCTGCCCTCAGTCACTGGCTTTACCACTCTGGCGGAGAAAATTGCGCGGGAGCGCACGCCAATTTTTTCCGCCATTTAACCCTTTATTTTAGCAGCTACAGCGCCCAAATTTTGCATACACACACTACTAACATTAGTAGTGTGGAATATGCAAAAAAAATGGGGATATGAGATGGTTTACTGTATGTAAACCATGTCTCATATCCTGTCGGGTTTGGGAAGGAGAAATGAAAAGCCGGCAATTGAATTACCGGCTTTTCACAGATATCGCGCTGTAGTAAATATAAATACAGACTATATATATATATATGTGTCTCAATGACATATATATATATATATACTGTATATATGTTTTCCCAAACATTTGAGCACATAAATCCATTAGATGTCGGTTTTGCAAGCCTGCGAGAAAATATCGCAGTACGGATGCCATACGGATTACATACGGAGGATGCCATGCGCAAAATACGCTGACACACCCTGCCTACGGATCACTATTTTGGGAACATTTCTCCGTATTACGGCCGTATTACGGCCGTAAAATATGGACCGTATTGTCTTACGCCGAGTGTGACGCCGGCCTAATAAGCAAGTGCTAGTCAAAAAGATGGAAAAAAACAGGGTATGCTTATAAAGTTATATGAAAAAGTTTGGGCACCCCTATTAATCTTAAGCTTAATGTTTTATAAAAATTGTTTTTTTTGCAACAGCTATTTCAGTTTCATATATCTAATAACTGTTTGACACAGTAATGTTTCTGCCTTGAAATGAGGTTTATTGTACTAACAGAAAATGTGCAATCTGCATTCAAACAAAATTTGACAGGTGCATAAGTATGGGCACCTCACCAGAAAAGTGACATTAATATTTAGTAGATCCTCCTTTTGCAAAAATAACAGCCTCTAGTCGCTTCCTGTAGCTTTTAATGAGTTCCTGGATGAAGGTATTTTTGACCATTCCTCTTTACAAAACAATTCCAGTTCAGTTAAGTTTGATGGTCACCGAGCATGGACAGCCCTCTTCAAATGATCCCACAGATGTTCAATGATATTCAGGTCTGGGGACTGGGATGGCCATTCCAGAACAGTGTAATTGTTCCTCTGCATGAATGCCTGAGTAGATTTGGAGCGGTGTTTTGGATCATTGTCTTGCTGAAAGATCCATCCCCTGCATAACTTCAACTTTGTCACTGAATCATGAACATTATTGTCAAGAATCTGCTGATACTAAGAGGAATCCATGCGTCCCTCAACTTTAACAAGATTCCCGGTGTCGGCATTGGCCACACAGCCCCAAAGCATGATGGAACCTCCACCAAATTTTACTGTGGGTAGCAAGTGTTTTTCTTGGAATGCGGTGTTTTTTGGCCGCCATGCATAACGCCTTTTTGTATGACCAAACAACTCAATCTTGGTTTCATCAATCCACAGGACCTTCTTCCAAAAAGAAGTTGGCTTCTCCAAATGTGCTTTTGCATACCTCAGCCGACTGTTTGTGGCGTGCTTGCAGAAACGGCTTCTTTCGCATCACTCTCCCATACAGCTTCTCCTTGTGCAAAGTGCGTTGTATAGTTGACCGATGCACAGTGACACCATTTGCAGCAAGTTGATGCTGCAGCTCTCTGGAGGTGGTCCGAGGATTGTCCTTGACTGATCTCACCATTCTTCTTCTCTCCCTTTCTGATGTTTTTCTTGGCCTGCCACTTCTGGCCTTAACAAGAACTGTACCTGTGTTCTTCCATTTCCTTACTATGTTCCTCACAGGGGAAATTGACAGGTTAAATCTGAGACAGCTTTTTGTATCCTTCCCCTGAACAACTATGTTGAATAATCTTTGTTTTCAGATCATTTGACCGTTGTTTTGAGCCCATAATGCCACTCTTCAGAGGAGATTCAAACAGGAGAACAACTTGCAAGTGGCCACTTTAAGTAGCTTTTCTCATGATTGCATACACCTGGCTATGAAGTTCAAAGCTCAATGAGGTTACAAAACAAAAAAAAGTGCTTTAGTAAGTCAGTAAAAAGTAGGTAGGAGTATTTAAAACAAGAAAATGATAAGGGTGCCCATACTTATGCACCTGTCAAATTTTGTTTGAATGCAGATTGCACATTTTCTGTTAGTACAATAAACCTCATTTCAAGGCAGAAACATTACTGTGTCCAACAGTTATTAGATATATGAAACTGAAATAGCTGTTGCAAAAAAAAAACTATTTTTAGAAAACATTAAGCTTAAGATTAATAGGGGTGCCCAAACTTTTTCATATAACTGTACAGGTACGTACTATACAGATGATCAGGTTTTTAAATACATCAGATAGGGATTATATACATTAGTTAGGACTGCTCTATTATGGGTATACCTTGATGATTGGTGGAGCAGCTTAGTATACATTTTTTTGCAAAAAAACGTATCAACTAAATACCCTGTTTTTTTCCATCTTTTTGACTGGCACTTGCTTATTACTGTGATTTTTTTACAACAGAGTATTTTCGACCTCACTGTGCTCTTTTGTGTCTACACATTCAGTATTTGTAGAATTTTTGACCCCAGTATTTGTAAGCCAAAACCAGGAGTGGAACGGTCAGAGTAAAAGCATAATAAAAACATTTGCACCACTTCTGCATTTTTCATCCACTCCTGCTATTGGCTTACAAATACGTAGGTAAAAAATTCACCAAATACTGAATGTGTGCATGTGGCCTTAGAGTGTGCATAGATTCTCCCACCTGAGCTGTGAATTTCTACAGATCCTCCAGAGTTACCATGGGCCTCTTTGCTGCTCCTCTTATTAGTTCTCTCATTGCTTGATATGTCAGTTTAGGTGGACGTCCATGTCTTGGCATGTTTGCAGTTGTGCCATACTTATCCATTTTTGGATGATGGATTAAATAGTGCTCCGTGAGATGTTCAGAACTTGAGGTATTTTATATTTATACCCTAACCTTGCTTAACTCTTCTCCCCAACTTTACCCCTGGCCTGTCTCGTGTGAACCTTGATTTTCAGGATGTTGTTTGATCCCTAATGTTCTCAAACAACCTCTGAGGCCTCCACACAACAGCTGTAGTTATACTTTATCCTGAGAATAACTTACACACAGGTGGATTCAACTTACTAATTATGTGACTGCTGGAGACAATTGGTCACTCAGGATTTTAGTTAGTGGTATCAGACTACAGGGGGATGAATACAAAAGCACGTCACAATTTTCAGATTTATGTTCGAAAACCATGTATCATTTCTAATGATGAGCGAACATGCTCAGTGGTACTCGGATATCACTTGAGTATCTGGGTGCTCGGATGTGCTTGGCACTCGACGAACATTGTCTGGTGCTCGGATGTAATGCTTGAATCCCTGCTCTGCATGTTTGGCACCAGTTACACAGACAATAAACTTGTGAGGATTGCCTGCCAGGCACTGTAATGCCATAGCCATCTTGGTAGTGACATTACTGTAATTGGCGGCATCACATTACCTCATCAGAGATTATAAAAGGACTTGCGCCACCAAGCTTGGCACACTGATGTCATTACACATCTCAGGGACTGATTGGAGGGAGAGAGTTTTTATCCAGGCCTGTGTGCAAAGTTTCAGAAATCAAAGTCCTCTAGTGCTGAACCACCATAGAAAAGTCCTTTAAGGTGTTGTGCTGCCCTGCTGCGAGTGTCTTCCCAAGGCGGGTATATAGTTCCACCGGAGGGGGTCATAACAGACAGGAGCTTTCGCCTGTCATCAGAAAATGGGACAGGCTCACTCTCATAGTAATGAGCAAAGCCTGGATTAGGTACAACTTCTCCACACCACCAGATGACAGCTGCACATAAAGTGTTTTTAATCTTCAATATTTGAATGTAGGAGTATCACAACTACACTTTTTTCTCAATATTTGAATGAGGCACTAGGGGTACTGCCTTCAAGGATGTATGGATGACCCTGCTTGTAATTTTTGGAGGCTTTACACTGTGTGCAGAGCCTTTATGCATGTAGGAGTACCACAACTGCAGTTTCTTCTCAATATTTGAATGATATGGTCTATGGATGACCCTACTTGTAATTTTTGTCAAGCACTGAACTGTTTGCAGAGCTTTTAGGAGTACCACAACTACTATTTGTTCACAATATTTGAATGAGGCACTACAGTTGGTGCCTTCAGGGGTGTATGGCTGACCCTGGTTGCAATTTTTGGCAGTCTTTGTACTGTGTGATTAGCTTTTATGAGTGTAGGAGTACCACAGTTATACTTTCTTCACGAATATTTGAATGAGGCACTACATTCGGTGCCTTAAAGAGTGTACAGTATGGATGACCCTGCTTGACATTTTTGCAGGCTTTGCACTTATTTCATAGCTTTTATGAGTCTAGGAGTACCACTATATGACACTTTGAACTGAATGGGTATGAAGCCTTCCTTTATGTTTAATACGGATTGTATCCAAGTCCGTTTTCCATCTAATTTTTGGCAGTTCTTGCTTGCTTAATAAATGACACTGTAGTTTTCAGTTGTTTAATAAATATTTCAATTTTGGTTTACTTAAATTGTTTTTTAAATCCTTTTTACATTTGCCTTATATACAAGTCATTTACAGCAAATAATGTTACTTAACATTTTTTTCCTACGAACTCCAATTTCTTAAAGTGGAGTAAAAGTGTGACACCATTGTTCTCAACAGCGATCTGGGAGTCAGGAATGCTACCAGGGGTCTTCCCCATTCTGTTCTCCTTCCATTGAGCACTTTTTTGATTCATTTCAACATTTTCACTGCCCCCCAGACCTCCTTGTAGGGTCTACAAGAAAAATGCTCAGATTTCCCATTGACTCCCATTATACTTGGTACTCGAAACAAGCATCTAAGCTTTAGGAATTGCTTGGTTTGAGTAACAAGCATCCGAGCATTTGAGTACACGCTTATCACTAAATATTTCCTTTACACTTTAAAAATACTTGCTACTTTGTATTGGTATATCATATATACAGTGGGTACGGAAAGTATTCAGACCCCTTTAAATTTTTCACTCTTTGTTTTATTGCAGCCATTTGGAAAATTCATAAAAGTTCATTTTTTTTCTCATTAATGTACACTCTGCACCCCATCTTGACTGAAAAAAAACAGAAATGTACAATTTTTTGTTGCAAATTTATTAGAAAAGAAAAACTGAAATATCACATGGTCATAAGTATTCAGATCCTTTGCTCAGACACTCATAATTAAGCCACATGCTGTCCATTTCCTTGTGATCCTCCTTGAGATGGTTCTACTCATTCATTGGAGTCCAGCTGTGTTTAAATAAACTGATAGGACTTGATTTGGAAAGGCACACACCTATCTATATAAGACCCCACAGCTCACAGTGCATGTCAGACCAAATGAGAATCATTACGTCAAAGGAACTGGCCAAGGAGCTCAGAGACAGAATTGTGGCAAGGCACAGATCTGGCCAAGGTTACAACAGAATTTATACATGGATCTATGGATCTAATAATGATATATATAAGCTTTTCATGTTAGCAATCTTCACAATGTCACTCTATTATATCTGGTATTGTGTATATTTTCACTGAGAAAGGGATAGATAGATAGATAGATAGATAGATAGGAACAAAAAAAGGAAAACAGCACACAAAACTGAAGAAAAAAGTGGACTTTATTGCCACACAATTTGGGCAATAAAGTCCACTTTTTTCTTCAGTTTTTTGTGCAGTTTTCCTTTTTTTGTTCTTATTGTTGGAAACCATTGGACTACTGGTTGGGAAAGCTTTGCATGATACTTGAGGTAATATCGGATGCTGTTCCAATTTTTTCCTGATAGATAGATAGATAGATAGATAGATAGATAGATAGATAGATAGATAGATAGATAGATAGATAATGATGGATCATTGAACAAAGATCTAGTGCCAGTGTTCATTTCTAAATATACTTATTTATTTATCTAACACATAGTTAGAATAAGAAGCCTATACACATGGGCAGAAGTGAATTCATTACGATAGTCATTTTATTTCAAGATATAAGGAAATTACTGTAGTAATGTTCACATTTAGTTAAAGAAGTTGTCCACTACTATAATTTTTTTTTCATAAATCTTGCTATTATGGGCCACTGAAAACATCCACTGTGTTTATTTTAGCAATATTACCTTTTATCATGCTGTAGCAGCACATCCTCAGTGCTGGATCCAGCTCTCATGGGGTTAATTGACAACTTCCTTTCTCCTGAGTTACTGTGCTCTAATACTACAAGTTCCATGATGCTTTGCACAGGCCACTAAGCCTGAACCTACCACACCCACTCCAAAACACACCCCAACCACTCCCTCCTCTCCCTCCTCTATTTTCAAAAAGATTTGTGATGTCATTTCTGTCCAACCTCCTCTTTTACATTTGTCCAACCCACACTCCATTACACACAGATAGATAGGTAGATAGATGATAGATATGGGATGGGTAGATAGATACATACAGAGATATATCTATATATCTATTTCCATAGATACAGTATGTCCATATCCATGTTTCTAAACCCCTACACCTCTGGAGCTTTTTTCTTTTTTCGCTCCCCTTCTTTCCAGAGCCATAATTTTCCCGTCAATATGGCCATGTGAGGGCTTATCTTTTGTGGTACAAGTTCTTCTTTTGAACGACACCATTGATTTTACCATGTCCTGTAACAGAAAATGTGAAAAAAATTCAAAGTGCGATGAAATTGCAAAAAAGTGCAATCCTACACTTGTTTTTTGCTTGGCTTTTTTGCTAGGTTCACTAAATGCTAAGGCTGTGTGCACACGTTGCGGATTTGATTGCAGATCCGCAGGGTTTTTTGCCGCACAGAATTGCATCAAATCCGCAGTGTAGTGAACAACCAATGTAAGTCTATGGGAGCCGCAGACTTATTGTGCACATGCTGCGGAAAATGCCGCACCGAAACGCAGCTTTTTTTTCTCGCAGCATGTCACTTCTTTTGTGCTGAACCGCAGCGTTTTTGCACCCATAGACTTGCATTGAGGCGGGCACATCCGCAGCAAAACCGCAGATGTAAAAAAGATCTGCAGTTTTGCTGCGGATGTGGGTTCGAGAAACGCTGCAGTTCGGGAGGAGGGAAGTGTGTGGGCGGCGACTGTGTGCGTGTATGTGTGTGCGGGCTGTTCAGGTGCGTGCGGGACTGTTCGGGTGTGTGCGGGGCTGTCAGTGTGTGTGCGGGACTGTTTGGGTGTGTGCGGGGCTGTCAGAGTGTGTGCGGGTCTGTGCAGGGGGTCTTTGGGGGTGTGTGTGCAGGCATCATCCGATGGGACTACAAGTACGCAGCATCCAATCTGCAGCTAATCCGGATGTAATCCGGACAGTGGACGCGCACCCTACACTATCCACACATCTATCAATAGATATATCTATCCACAGATATATCTATCCAGATATATCTATAGATAGATATATGAATAGATAGATGTATGCATCTATAGATCTATCTATATGTAGAGCTGTCTATCCATCTCATCCATCTATCTATCTGTCTATCTGTGTGTGTAATGGAGTGTGGGTTGGACAAATGTAAAAGAGGATGTTGGTCAATAATGACATCACAAACCTTTTTTTTTTCTTCAATAATACATCTTTATTTAGCTTTCAAAAACGCATACAAAAAAGCATTAAAAAATGCACAAAAACGCATAAAAAACGTGCAAAAACCGCACCAAAAACTGCATCAAAACACATCAAAACTGCATCAAAAGCGCATTAAAACCGCACCAAAAACTGAATTAAAAACGCACCAAAAACTACATCAAAACTGCACAAAAACTACACCAAAAACGCATCAAAACAGCGAAAAAACTGCACCAAAAACTGAATCAAAAACGCACCAAAAAACGCATCAAAACCGTGCAAAAAACGCACCAAAAACTACATCAAATACACGCAAAAAATAACTAAAAACCGCATCAAAACCGCCCAAAAACTTCATTAAAAACGTATCAAAACCATGCAAAAAACGCTCAAAAACGCATCAAAAATGCAGCTGCGTTTTCTGCCAGGAGATGCAAATTTTGTGCAGAAAATTCTGCACCCAAATCTGCAATGTGTGCACACAGCCTAAAACTGACCTGCCATTATGATTCTCCTGGTGATTACGAGTTCATAGATACCAAACATGTCTAGGTTATTTTTAATCTAAGTGGTAAAAAAAAAATCCACACTTTGCTAACAAATAAATAAAATAATTGCACCATTTTCCGATACCCGTAGCATCTATATTTTCAGAGATATCGGGTTGGGTGAGGGCTAATTTTTTGCGTGCCGAGCTAACTTTTTTAATGATACCACTTTTGTGCAGATATGTTCTTTTGATTGCCCATTATTGCATTTTAATGCAATGTCGTGGCAACAAAAAACCCATAATTTTTGCTTTTGATTTTTGTTCTCACTTCGCCGTTTAGAGATCAGGTTAATCCTTTTTTTTTTTATTGAAAACAGCTGACATGTTGCGGGCTTTGAAGTGGGCTCACCGCCGGAGCCCACCTCAAAGCGGGGGATACTGCCAGCTGACGTACTCTTCCGTCAGCTGGCAGAAAGGGGTTAATGAACAATATGTTTCAGTTTTAAAAAAAAATGGCGTGGGCTCCCGCGCAATTTTCTGCACCAGAGGGGGAAAGCCGACGACCGGGGCCAATATTTGTAGCCTGGGAAAGGGGTAATACCCATGGCCCCCTCCCAGGCTATGAATATCAGCCCGCAGCTGTCTGCATAGCCTTTACTGGCTATTAAAATAGGGGGTCCCCCCAAAAAAATGACGTGGGGTCCCCCTATATTTTATAGCCAGAAATGCTACACAGACAGCTGCGGGCTGATATTCATAGCCTAGCGAGGGGCCCTTAGCACTTAGCCCCTCTCTTCCCACTCCCGAGTAGCGGTGGGATATGGGGTAATAAGGGGTTAATGTCTCCTTGCTATTGTAAGGTGACATTGAGCCCGATTAATAATGGAGAGGCGTCAATATGACGCCTATCCATTATTAATCCTATAGTAGTGAAAGGGTTAAAAAAAAAAAAGACACAGCCAGAAAAGTATTTTATTATTCTTAATTTAACCATACTTACCATACTCGATCACCTGCAAATAATTTAAAATAATAAACCGTATACTCACTTTCCGCCGTAGTCCAAATAATGAGTGTCCCACGACGATCTCCCCTATACAACAGTGACATCGGGTGATGTCACTGCTCTATAGGACCTACAGTGACACACTGACAGGAGACAATGGGTCCTGCAGTGCATCACTGAGGTTACCTCAGTTCAGGGGCTCACTTTATGGCAAAGCTGTGTAAGAATTTTCCAACACAGCAGTGCCAGAAGTGAGACTAGGAACTATTTTCTCACAGGGGCGTAGGAATACATTGTGAGGAATACATTGTGGAAGGATACCTTCCATCATTGTATTCCTGGAGCCCCTGGAGAGCGGTCGCATCAGCTGATGCTGCTGTTCTCTACGGGAGATCTCGAGGGACACTCATTTTAATTGGATTTCTGTGGATCAGGGAGTATAGTGTTTGTTTATTATTTTAATATTTTTTACAGGTGACACTGGCTTCGGGGATCAAGGTGAAAAGTGATGGTGAGTATGTACTCTATGTTATATGTACTGTATGTCTATATGTATGTTGTATGCATGTACTGTATGTATGTACTGTATGTTGTATGGTGCATGTCGCATGCTGCATGTCGTATGTTGCATGTCGCATGGTGCATGTCGTATGTTACATGTCTCATGGTGCATGTTGCATGTAGCATGTTGCATGTCGCATGGTGCATGTCTGTATGTATGTTGCATGTCTGTATGTGTGTTGTATGTCTGTATGTATTTTGTATGTACAGTATGTTGTATGTACTGTATGTGTGTAATGTATGTTTTTTTTTTTTTTAACACATTAGCCGGATGATGGGACTACTACTGTCCCATCATTGGCTAATGTGTCACTCACTGTCACTGTAGCAGGCAGAGCCCAATGGGACTTGTAGTCCCATCAGACGATGCCTGCACACAGAGACACACACACCAATGACCCAACCTCCCCGCCCGCCAGCCAGCCAGCCAGAAGCATACCAAAGCACAGCCAGCGGACCCACCGCACACACCCGCAGACCCCAGCACCGCGTTGCGCCCGCACATCCTGGCGCAGCCCCACCGCACCGCCCGGCGCCGGCACATCACGGCGCAGCCCCACAGCACCGCCCGGCGCATCATGGCGCAGCCCCACCGCACCGCCCAGCGCCGACACATCATGACGCAGCCCCACCGCACCGCCCGGCACGGCACATCACATCACATCGTACACATCCCTGCCTAGCCCCGCCCGCCCCCAGCACATCCCTGCAGCCCCCAGCGCCGCCCACAGCCCAGTCACTCTTGATGAGTGACCGCTGTCTGTGAAGGCTGGTCACGCCTGCTCATGACGTCGGCGGAAATTAGTGGCGGCTGCAGCCTGAGGGTCACGTGACCCGGACTCAGCCTCCACCATAGCGCCGCTCACAGGCAAAAACGGCAACAGAAGGTATTTACAAAATTCATTAGGGGCCCCGGGGGGATACATTGGGGGGTTAATTGAAAGTAGTGGACAACCCCTTTAACATTCCATTGAATTATTTTCTCGTTTTTTACATCTTTTATGTCAGTGCTGTATGTCACTGGTTGTCACTGCGTGTCACTGTCAGCCTTCAGTACACATCTTGCACTGCCTCTAATAACAGAAGTGAGAATTGTATCAGTTTTATATGCGCAAAATGCACTGAAACTATGGTCGTGAACTTCTTGAGCTCTAAAAAATGCTCATCATTGCATTTTACTCAGTGATACATAGTTATATACAGTGGGGGAAATAAGTATTTGATTTTTGGTTTTCCCACCTACAAAGAATGGAGAGGTCTGAAATTTTTATCGTAGGTACACTTCAACTGTGAGAGACAGAATCTTTTAAAAAAAAAATCTAGAAAATCACGTTGTGTGATTTTTACATAATTAATTTGCATTTTATTGCATTAATTAAGTATGTGAAAATAAAAAACAAAGCTTAAAATTTGGCACAAAAACCTTTGTTTGCAATTACAGAGGTCAGATGTTTTCTGTAATTCTTGACCAAGTTTGCACACACTTCAGGGATTTTAGCTTACTCCTCCATTCAGATCTTCTCCAGATCTTTCAGATTTCGGGGCTGTCGCTGGGCAACATTGAGATTCAGCTCCCTCCAAATATTTTCTATTGGGTTCATGTCAGAAAACTGGCTGGGCCACTCCAGGACCTTGAAATACTTCTTATGGAGCCTCTCCTTAGTTGACCTGACTGTGTGTTTCAGGTCATTGTCATGCTGGAAGACCCAGCCATGACCCATCTTCAATGCTCTTACTGAGGGAAGGATGTTGTTGGCCAAAATCTCCCAATACATGACCCCATACATCCTTCCCTTCAATGTACTGCAGTCACCCTGTCCTCTTTGCAGAAAAGCACCCCCAAATTATGATGTTTCCCCCACAAGACATCACAGTTGGGACGGTGTTCTTGGGTTTGTACTCATCCTTCTTATATCTCCAAAAATAATGCGTGAAGTTGATAACAAAAAGTTCCATTTTGGTCTCATCTGACCACATGACCTTCTTCCATGCCTTCTCTGGATCATCCAGATGGTCATTGTTGTTCTTCAAACGGGCCTGGACATGTGCTGGCGTGAGCAGGGAGACCTTGCGTGCCCTGCAGAATTTTAATCCATGACAGAGTAGTGTATTACTAGCGGTAATGTTTGAGACTGTGGTTTCAGCTCTTTTCAGTCCATTGACCAGGTCCTCCCATGTAGTTTTAGATTGATAGCTGACCTTTCTCATAATAATCCTTACCCCATGAGGTGAGCTCTTGCATGGAGCCAGACCACGAAAGATTGACAGTTTCTTCCATTTTCTAATAACTGTGTCAACAGTTGTTGCCTTCTCACCAAGCTGCTTGCCTATTGTCCTGTAGCCTATCCCAGCCTTATGCAGGTCTACAATTTTGTCTCTGGTGTCCTTTGATAGCTCTTTGATCTTGGCCATGGTGAAGTGGTTGGAGTGTGATTGATTGAGTGGACATGTGTCTTTTAAACAGGTAACTAGTTAAAACAGGTAATTCAGCTAGTCAGTAATTAATCACGTGATGTTATGGATCTAGTGGAAAAGAGAAGAATTTACTGGGTAAAAAGACAAAATGAGCAGTTGTAATAACACTGCTATATAATGTCATGATTGCAATATAGTAAGAGGATAAGAGGATACAAACTTTGATGGGAGTGCTTCTTTAACACCTTCCTTATTGGTTGATTTTTTTTCCCCTTTTATTTCTCCTCTCATATCTTTTATTTGCGATTATGGCAATACTAAACTTGCAGATTTTGTTTTTCATTGTTTAAAAAAATGTTTTGGCTAGCGATGCCATTTTCTGAAAGCCGTAATTTTTTTATATTGCGTCTATGTAGCTGTGTAAATTCTTGTTTATTGCCTGGTGAGCTGTCATTTTTAAATTATATTATTTTGGGGTAATTATACTTTGTGCTTTGAGCTCAGTTTTTTCCTGCCTTTCACTAAAATTTATAAAGGTTATAGATTCTTACATGTTTAATTACTGTTTTGTTTTGCATTAGATTTTTTAATGGAACACTTATTACCCTAGCCATAGCCCTAGCACTAACGCTGCCTCTACCTTTAAGTCTATTACCAGCTGTAAGCCTAACCCTAACTGTTAGCTAATGCCTAACCATGACCCTAGTTAGTTTAGGGGGGTCACAATGCAGATAATAACAGCCTATGTTCACAAATGAAAACATTAATAAATATACTGTATCTAAGTCTGAAAAAAAAGTTCACAACTTGCCTAAATATGATATATACAGTACATGAGAAATAGTCTGTACTGGCGAACACGGGATTGTGCTTTTTTTTGTTATTGGAACGAATTCTGGTTCTTCGAGGGATCCAACATTCATATCAATGTAGCAGAACAAAAGGAGCAGGGTGCATTTCCAGGAGCATAAATCTATTCATTTTCGACTCATTTGAAATGCTGATATCCCAGAAAGGCCCAATTTTCCGAAGGTTTCTGTCAGTCTCTGGAGCACCGAGAATGATTAGTTTGCTGTTCAGTCACTTTTACAGGAGGATTAAACCATTTTAGATTGGATATGGCCTCATGTCTTGGCATTTGAGCCATTAAAATTGAATGGCATCCAGCTCAGGGATTTAACAAATGACTTGAGCAGTAGCGAGAAGCGGAGCAGGGTTTCTATGAGTCTACTCCGATATATAAAGACTCTATGTTGAGTAATTTTATTCACTTTTGTATGTCCAACTGTATAGCTTTTTCACACATGTGGCATTCCTTAATTCAAGTCAATCTCTAGGGATAAAAGACACATTCTAATGTTTTTTTCTGACTGTGCCGAATAGGAGGTACTGTGTAATTGCAGAGACTGCCCGAGACATTGTAATGCATCAATAGCCCCATTACAAAAAGGTTGTCACCAGTAGCTTGTTATAATGGCTTTGCTCCATGCAGTTACTCATGGCTCAGAGCTGGACGCAGGGTCAAGACCTTCTTCATTCAAGTTCACCGATTCAGTTATGACCTTGACTTGAAATTCAGATGCTGTATATACACTTTTGTATCTTGGGGCAGATGTTCTTGTTTCTTACAAACCTTACAATAAGTAGGTGCCCATACTTTTTTTCCTTTCTTTACTTCAAGCATCTGAATCATTCTGCAGTGTCTAGATGAGGTCCCTCTAGGGGAAGAGGCGAATTGTAATTCCTCAGTATTGGGCTTCGTTATGGTCAGAGCCACTCAACAAGTGGAAGAACTTGATATTACACAATTCGAATTCTGTATGTTGTACTGGATTCATCTGTTAAGTGTGGGGTCTCAGACTGGATCAGGAGGAGTCAGTGGTGCTTCTCTGTTGACGGTTAGTCAACCCAGGTACACTTGGTTATGCAGAGATGGGTGGATTGAGATCATTCAAGCCTCAGCCCAGCGTGTGGGTTGTCACAATCTCTTGCATCAACTAACTGTAGTGCTGGATGGTAATGAAGTGTGGTTTGGGCACTCCTTTTATAAAAGATTTGGGGCTACTTGTTTTTAGCTGACATATGGAAATACAGAAACTGAATAAGAAATGTTTGATCCAGTTGTTAGCGCAATATTTCTCTGGCTGCATATTTAATTCCCAAGAGCTTTAGGGCCATTCCATCCAAACATCCAATTTTTTTTTAATTATTAATTTTATAACTTTGACCTCACTGATTAAAATTTAAATGTACATATTTTTGATTACATCAATTATATTAAATCTTTGTTTCATCATACTGGCCTCTTGAATGAGAGTATCATTGAACTTAAATTAACAATTTCAAATTATTATGAACATCTAAGATACAAATGTAATAAAACCTTTTTTTCTGTGAAATGTGTTGAAAATTAATTTCTTACCACTTTAAAATATTTTAAAAACACTCTACAGGACTATCAGTGGCTTAAATGTGTCTAAGATAGAAGGTGTTGCTTTTAGAAACCTCAGGAAACTAAAAATATTTTGACTGTGTAACACCTCTCCTCTAATATTTCCTGTGACACCCTTAACATTGCAATTATGGTATGCTTTTGTAAAAAAAATAATTAATTATTAAATAATAATACATATCTAATATTGTATCATGGTTCATGGGATATTAGCTACAACCAGTAATATTATATATATATATATATATATATATATATATATATATATATATACTGTATATGTGTGTGTATATATACAGTATATATTACATAGTCCAGTTCACAGAGTTTGGAGCTTTCCTTACTCTGTACAGAACTCTTGGTCTATTTCTGGTAATACCCGTAACACCCGATTATAAAAAAAAAATGCTGCTATTTAAATAGAAACTGCAATTTCAGCTGCAATTTCAGCACATAACTTCATGATTTCAGAAATCATGGGCCAGCAGACCTGTTTGTATAAGTGCAATATGAAGGTGCACAATCACACTGCGATCATCAACAGACAAAACCTAGAATAAAAACCATTAAAAAGTACTCTGTAGTAGCTAAATAAATAATGGTAATATACGTATGTAAAAACATATTGTACTTAGCTGACACTATTTGATCAAAAGAGCTTAAAGTAATTCCACCATGACAAGGTGTGCCCAATCAGGATAGTCCATAACCCTACTAACTCACCTCGATATGTGCAAGTAGGCCTATCAAAGTGGGCAAAGTAGAACCTGGACCTGACTGATTATTGCACCTGCTTGTGGAAAGCTAAATAAAACAAAGTGCAGAGCCCAAAGGGGGGTAGCCCTTCTCCTAAGGCAAAACTAAGAAGCAGGTGCCAAACACAGTCAAGTCCAGGTCCTGCTCTGTCCCTGTCTATTTTGAGACCTCCTGTCATATAGCGAGATGAAATACTAGAGTTAGGGACCATCCTCATTGGGTACACCTTACAGCGGTGGGATGGATTTTACACACTTGTAATTCAAATCGTGTCAACTAAGCACCCTATGGTTTTTTTACGTGTGTTACTATTATTTATTTCCTGTGTCTGTGGTGTGATTGTCACCAGTGATGAGTGAACATGCTCGGTACTGCTCGTTACTCAATCGAGCATTAGGGTGCTTGGGCACGTTCGTTATTCGGCTGAATACCGGGGGTGCTCTAGTGCAATGCTTGAGTCCCTGTCATGCATGCTTCATGACTGTTAAACAGACAATCAACATGCGGGGATTACCTGCCATACACAGTAATGCAGTAGCCACATTGATTGGCCAGGCACATTACATCATTGGGTCAGTCTAAGACCTGGGGCCCTATGCTCGGCCCTCTGACCTCTGAAATCAGAGGATAAAATTAACCCCTTTCTGACATTAGATGTACTATCCTGTCGAGGTGGAATGGGCCCGTATGACCACCGTTGGGATAGTACGCCTAACATGATCAGCCGCGCTCGGGGGGGGAGCGCGGCCAATCGAGGCCGGGTGTCAGCTGATTATCGCAGCTGACATCCGGCACTATGTGCCAGGAGTGGTCATGGACTGCTCCTGGCATATTAACCCCCAGCACACTGCGATCAAAGATGATCACAGCGTTCCGGCGGCATAGGGAAGCATCGCGCAGGGAGGGGGCTCCCTACATGCTTCCCTGAGACCCACGGAGCAACTTGATGTGATCGCGTTGCTCCGAGGGTCTCCTACCTCCTCCCTGCAGGCCCAGATCCAAAATGTCCACGGGGGGCCTTCCGGGTCCTGTAGTGAGATGGCTTTCAAGCGCCTGCTCAGATCAGGCATCGGGAAGCCTCCCTGCAGTGCCTGTGTGATCTCTGATCTGACACAGTGCATTGCAAAGTGTCAGATCAGTGATCTGTCACTTAACTGTGTTTACCCCCCCCCCCCCCCCCCCCCCGGGCAAGGTAAAAAAGTAAAAATAAATATTATATGTGTAAAAAAAAAAATCCTAAATAAATAAAAAAATATATATATATTGTTCCTATAAATACATTTCTTTATCTAAATAAAAAAAACAATAAAAGTACAAATATTTAGTATCGCCGCGTCCCTAACGACCCCACCTATAAAACTGTCCCACAAGTTAACCTCTTCAGTGAACACCATAAAAAAAAAGCGAGGCAAAAAACAACGCTTTACTATCATACCGCCAAACAAAAAGTGCAATAACACGCGATCAAAAAGACGGATATAAATAACCATGGTACCGCTAAAAACATCATCTTGTCCCGCAAAAAAACGAGCCGCCATACAGCTTCAACAATGAAAAAATAAAAAAGTTATAGTCCTCAGAATAAAGCGATGCAAAAATAATTATTTTTATATAAAATAGTTTTTATCGTAAGTGCCAAAACATAAAAAAATTATATAAATGCGGTATTGCTGTAATCGTTCTTACCCGAAGAATAAAACTGCTTTATCAAGTTTACCAAACATGTAACGGTATAAGTACCCCCCCAAAGGAAATTCATGAATAGCTGATTTTTGTTCATTCTATCTCACAAAAATAGGAATAAAAAGCGATAAAAAAATGTCACGTGGTACCAATAAAAAGGTCAACTCGTCCGACAAAAAACAAGACCTCACATGACTCTGTGGACCAAAATATGGAAAAATTATAGCTCTCAAAATGTGGAGACACAAAAACTATTTTTTGCAATAAAAAGCGTCTTTTAGTGTGTGACGGCTGCCAATCATAAAAATCCGCTAAAAAACAGCTATAAAAGTAAATCAACCCCCCCTTCATCACCCCCTTAGTCAGGGAAAAGTAATAAAATTTTAAAAAATGTATTTATTTCCATTTTCCCATTAGGGTTAAGGTTAGGGTTGGGGCTAAAGTTAGGGTTAGGGTTGGGGCTAAATTTAGGTTTAGGGCTACAGTTAGGGCTCGGGTTAGGGTTAGGGTTGGGGCTAAAGTTAGGGTTAGGGTTGAGGCTAAAGTTAGGGTTGGGGCTAAAGTTAGGGTTAGGGTTGGGCTAAAGTTAGGGTTAGGGCTGGTGCTAAAGTTAGGGTTTGGATTACATTTACAGTTGGGATAAGGGTTGGGATTAGGGTTAGGGGTGTGGTTAGGGTTATGGTTGGGATTAGGGTTAGGGGTGTGTTTGGGTTAGGGTTTGTTAGAATTGGGGGGTTTCCACTGTTTAGGCACATCAGGGGCTCTCTAAACGCAACATGACGTCCGATCTCAATTCCAGCCAATTCTGCGTTGAAAAAGTAAAACAGTGCTCCTTCCCTTCCGAGCTTTTTTTGTGAAAAAAAAGTTAAATGTTCATTTTTTTTTTTAAACATTCCAAAAATTCCAGTGAAACACCTGAAGGGTTAGTAAACTTCCTGCATATGGTTTTGAGCAGTTTGAGATGTGCAGTTTTTAGAATGGTGTCACACTTGGGTATTTTCTATCATATTGACCCCTCAAAGTGACTTCAAATGTGATGTGGTCCCTAAAATAAAAAATGGTGTTGTAAAAATGAGAAATTGCTGGTCAACTTTTTACCCTTATAACTCCCTAAAAAAAAAATTTTGGTTCCAAAATAGTGCTGATGTAAAGTAGACATGTGGAAAATTATACTTATTAAGTATTTTGTGTGACATATCTCTGTGATTTAAGGGCATAAAAATTCAAAGTTGGAAAATTGCAAAATTTTCAAAATTTTCGCCAAATTTCTGTTTTTTTCACAAATAAACGCAGGGAATTTCAAAGAAATGTTACGACTATCATGAAGTACAATATGTCACGAGAAAACAGTGTCAGAATCATCAGGATCCGTTGAAGTGTTCCAGAGTTATAACCTCATAAAGGGACAGTGGTCAGAATTGTAAAAATTTGCCCAGTCATTAACGTGCAAACCACCCTTGGGGGTAAAGGGGTTAATATTCACTGCTTCCCCCACCCATCTATCGGCACTGATGGATGGATGGGGGAAGCAATGAATATTCATTAAGCATTTATATTTGCTTAACAGGCTGATCAGTTATTTAAAAACAAATATACACATGCAAAAGTCCTTTATTTAAAAAAAACACTCCCCGACAATTCCCCTTATTTACTCATTTATTAGAAAGTAAAGTCCCGCAGAGGTCTGACGTAGTCCATGCTACCATGATCACCGCTCCAATGTCTGCAGCATATGAAGCCTCATTCACAAAACGAAACTTGATATTCTGTAGCAGCCGCTGCCGGTTCTCATTCTGAGGGTAAGGCCATGTGCACACGTTCAGTATTTTTCGCGTTTTTTTCGCGTTTTTTCGCTATAAAAACGTGATAAAAACGCGAAAAAAAGCTTACATATGCCTCCTATTATTTTAAGTGTATTCCGCATTTTTTGTGCAAATGTAGCCTTTTTTTCCGCGAAAAAATCGCATCGCGGAAAAAAAAGCAACATGTTCATTAAAATGCGGAATTGCAGGGGATTCCGCACACCTAGGGGTCCATTGATCTGTTTACTTCCCGCACGGGGCTGTGCCCACGATGCGGGAAGTAAGCAGATTATGTGCGGTTGGTACCCAGGGTGGAGGAGAGGAGACTCTCCTCCACGCACTGGGCACCATATAAGTGGTCAAAAAAATAAGAATTAAAATAAAAAACAGTCCTATACTCACCCTCGATGTCTTCCCGCCTCCACTGCACGCTGCCGTTCGGTTCCTGTAGCTGGTGTGCGGCGAAAGACCTGCCGATGACGTCACTGTCCTGTGATTGGTCGTGAGCGGTCATGTGACCGCTCACGTGACCGTGACGTCACGGAAGGTCCTGTGCGCACAGACCAGCTATAGGAAGAGGAGCCGGACGCCGCTGAGGAGATGTCTGGGTGAGTATAAGCATTTTTTTATTATTTTTAAACATTCTATCTTTTACTATAGATGCTGCATAAGCAGCATCTATAGTAAAAAGTTGGTCACACTTGTCAAACACTATGTTTGACAAGTGTGACCAACCTGTCAGTCAGTTGTCCAAGCGATGCTACAGATCGCTTGGAAAACTTTAGCATTCTGCAAGCTAATTACGCTTGCAGAATGCTAAAAAAACGCGAAAAAAAACTGAAAAAAAACGCAAAAAAGGAAGGTTACCGCTGATCACAGATGCTGTGTGACTGCCAGCTATCGTGGAGTGCTGCAAGATCATACAGTGTGTGCTGGTGTGACAGCCTATGAAGCCCTATTCTCTGAACAGTGCTCCATATGCTGGAATTTTGGATGGGGCTTTTTGTGTGATATCAATGTGGATTACGGCGGATCCATTGGACTATGATGGACTGTGAGATTTTTGGAGGGAAATAAATTGGTGAAAGAGGGTGTCTGGTTTTTTTTGTTAAAGTAAATTACTTTTCTGTGTTTGTGTGTTTATTGATTAATACCTGCAGGATTAATATTTGGGTGTCTCACTGACACCTTTCCATTACTAGCCCCAGGGCTTGATGTCATCACCAGCTGCTGACATCAACCTCTAGTCCTACTATCCCACACCAGTGCAGTCGGTAAGAGATGAAACAGGGAACCAGAATTGGTGCATATAATGTGATGTGGCAGTTCTGGGGCAGCTGAGAGCTGGTAATTTTAGGCAGCCCTCAGCTGTATATATATATACAGTGGGTATGGAAAGTATTCAGACCCTTTTACATTTTTAACTCTTTGTTTCATTGCTGCCATTTGGTGAATTCAAAAAAGTTCATTTTTTTCTCATTAATGTACGCTCTGCACTCCATCTTGACTGAAAAAACACAAAAATGTAGACATTTTTGCAAATTTGAGTATTCAGACCCTTTGCTCAGACTCTCATATTTAAGTCACATACTGTCCATTTCCTTGTGATCCTCCTTGAAATGGTTCTACTCCTTCATTGGAGTCCAGCTGTGTTTAATTAAACTGATAGGACTTGATTTGTAAAGGCACACACCTATCTATATAACACCTCACAGCTCACAGTGCATGTCAGACCAAATGAGAATCATGAGGTCAAAGGAACTGGCCAAGGAGCTCAGAGACAGAATTGTGGTAAGGTTCCTAAGAGCACAGTGGCATCCATAATCTTTAAATGGAATAAGTTTGGTACCACCAGAAGTCTTCCTAGACCTGGCTGTCCAGCCAAACTGAGCAATCGTGGGAGAAGAGCCTTGGTGAGAGAGGTAAAGAAGAACCCCAAGATCACTGTGGCTGAGTTCCAGAGATGCAGTAGAGCGATGGGAGAAATTTCCACAAAGTCAACTATCACTGCAGCCCTCCACCAGTCAGACCTTTATTGCAGAGTGGCCTCTCCTCAGTGCAAGACATATAAAAGCCTGCATAGAGATTGATAAAAAAAAAAAAAACACATGAAGGACTCCCAGACTATTAGAAATAAGATTATCTGGTCTGATGAGATAAAGATAGAACATTTTGATAATAATTCTAATCGGTACCTGTGGAGAAAAGTAGGCCCTGCTCATCACCTGCCCTATACAATCCCATCAGTGAAACATGGTGGTGACAGCATCATGCTATGGGGGTGTATTTCGGCTGCAGGGACCGAACGACTCATTGCAATTGAAGGAAACATGAATGCGGCCAAGTACAGAGATATACCGGATGAAAACCTCTTCCAGAGTGCTCTTGACCTCAGACTTGGCTGAAGGTTCACCTTCCAAGAAGACAATGACCCTAAGCACACAGCTAAAATAACAAAGAAGTGGCTTCAGAACAACTCTGTGACCATTCTTGACTGGCCCAGCCAGGGCCCTGACCTAAACCCAACTGAGCATCTATGGAGAGACTTGAAAATGGCTCTACACTAACATTCACCATCCAACCTGATGGAACTGGAGAGGATCTGCAAGGAAGAATGGTAAAGAATCCCGAAATCCAGGTGTGAAAAACTTGTTGCATCATTCCCAAGAAGACTCATGGCTGTACTAACTCAAAAACGTTCTTCTACTCAATACTGAGCAAAGGGTCTGAATACTTATGACCATGTGATGTTTTAGTTTTTCTTTTTTAATAAATTTGCAAAAATTTCTACATTTCTGTTTTTTTTCAGTCAAGATGGGGTGTGTAGTGTACATTAATGAGAAAAAAAATGAACTTTTTGACTTTACCAAATGGCTGCAATGAAACAAAGAGTGAAAAATTTAAAGGGGTCTGAATACTTTTCGTACCCACTGTAATATACAGTAAATACACACACATATTTATTGTCACTTTTTACATTTTTAAAATTGCAAAAAAGAAAATAGGCTGATGCAAAAATTTGGCCACCCTGCATGTCTAGTGCCTAGTAGTAGCACCCTCTTTTGTAAGTATCACAGCTTGTAAATGCTTTTTGTAGCCAGACAAGAGTCTTTCAATTCTTGTTTGAGGGATTTTCAACCATCCTTCCTTGGAAAATTCTTTCAGTTCTGTGATATTCTTGTGTCTTCTTGCATGCATTTATATTTTGAGGTCTAGACACCGATTTTCAATGATGTTCAGATCAGGGGACTGTGAGGGCCATTGTAAAACCTTCAGCTTGTGCCTTTTGAGGTAGTCTATTATAGATTTTGACATGTGCTTAAGATTATTATTAGTGATGAGCGAATGTACTCATTACTCGAGATTTCCCGAGCACGCTCGGGTGTCCTCTGAGTATTTTTTAGTGCTGAGAAATTTAGTTTTTCTTGCCACAGCTGAAAGATTTACATCTGTTAGCCAGCATAAGTACATGTGGGGGTTGCCTGGTTGCTAGGGAATCCCCACATGTAATCAAGCTGGCTAACAGATGTAAATCATTCAGCTGCGGCAATAAAAACTAAATCACCAAGCACTAAAAAATACTCGGAGGATCCCCTAGCATGCTCGGGAAATCTCGAGTACCGAGTATATTCGCTCATCACTAATTATTATCCATTTGGAGAAGCCATCCTCTTTTTAACTTCTGCTTTTTTTTTATAGATGGTGTTATGTTTGCTTCAAGAATTTGTTGAAATTTCATTGAATGCATTCTTCCCTCTACCCATGAAATATTGCTAAATCTTTCTGAAGGACTTTTGCAGTCAAGCAGGGATTCTGATTTACCACACTAGCAATCCTATGAGCAGCTCTCACTGATATTTTGCTTGGTGTTTTAGACCTCATCTTGACCTTCACTGTTGCTGTTAGCTGCCATTTATTATTTACATACATAATATATACCTTGAAAATCACTTTGTAGATTAGAAAAAAAATCTGAATTTTCTTCAGACACAGGGCCACTCTTCTGCAAGGACTGTGCCTGGCATTACAATTTAGCATTGTTAACATGAATGGAGTAGTTAACATGATTGTCCTTCCTCAGTGCAAATCAGATGTCTTGCTTTATAATAAGGAAGGATCACCCCGAAACACTGTGTTTTCAAATTGAGTTTCTGGTTTGGCTACTTATCCTAAGTCATGTGGAAAGGCTCTTTAAATGGTCAATATTGATTTTGAGGATAGCTACTTCCAATAGGTGGCGCTAGAGTTCAAGTCCTCTCTGAAGAAGCAATTTGCATATATAATAAAATAAAAAAATATTAAATTGTACTTTAAAAATATTAGATTTAGTATTATTGCTTTTTAATGCACAGGATAACAGGGAAAAGTGTTATGGCCATAAATTACTTTAAGGATCTGAACAAGCCTTGCATGTAGATGTACGTTATGTACCTGTGCTATCTGTGTATTATGTACCTGTGCTATGTGTGTATTATGTACCTGTGCTATGTGTGTATTATGTACCTGTGCTATCTGTGTATTATGTACCTGTGCTATCTGTGTATTATGTACCTGTGCTATGTGTGTATTATGTACCTGTGCTATGTGTGTATTATGTACCTGTGCTATGTGTGTATTATGTACCTGTGCTATGTGTGTATTATGTACCTGTGCTATGTGTGTATTATGTACCTGTGCTATGTGTGTATTATGTACCTGTGCTATGTGTGTATTATGTACCTGTGCTATCTGTGTATTATGTACCTGTGCTATCTGTGCATTATGTACCTGTGCTATGTGTGTATTATGTACCTGTGCTATGTGTGTATTATGTACCTGTGCTATGTGTGTATTATGTACCTGTGCTATGTGTGTATTATGTACCTGTGCTATCTGTGTATTATGTACCTGTGCTATCTGTGTATTATGTACCTGTGCTATCTGTGTATTATGTACCTGTGCTATGTGTGTATTATGTACCTGTGCTATGTGTGTATTATGTACCTGTGCTATGTGTGTATTATGTACCTCTGCTATGTGTGTATTATGTACCTGTGCTATGTGTGTATTATGTACCTGTGCTATGTGTGTATTATGTACCTGTGCTATCTGTATATTATGTACCTGTGCTATGTGTGTATTATGTACCTGTGCTATGTGTGTATTATGTACCTGTGCTATGTGTGTATTATGTACCTCTGCTATGTGTGTATTATGTACCTGTGCTATCTGTGTATTATGTACCTGTGCTATCTGTGTATTATGTACCTGTGCTGTGTATTATGTACCTGTGCTATCTGTGTATTATGCATTTGTGCTATCTGTTTATTATGTACCTGTGCTATATGTGTATTATGTACCTGTGCTATCTGTATATTATGTACATGGGCTATCTGTGTATTATGTACCTGTGCTGTGTATTATGTACATGTGCTATCTGTGTATTATGTACCTGTGCTGTGTATTATGTACATGTGCTATCTGTGTATTATGCACCTGTGCTATCTGTTTATTATGTACCTGTGCTATCTGTATATTATGTACATGTGCTATCTGTGTATTATGTACCTGTGCTGTGTATTATGTACATGTGCTATCTGTGTATTATGTACCTGTGCTGTGTATTATGTACATGTGCTATCTGTGTATTATGTACCTGTGCTGTGTATTATGTACCTGTGCTATCTGTGTATTATGCACCTGTGATATCTGTATAGTATGTACCTGTGCTATCTGTATAGTATGTACCTGTGCTATCTGTGTATTATGTACCTGTGCTGTGTATTATGTACATGTGCTATCTGTGTATTATGTACCTGTGCTGTGTATTATGTACCTGTGCTATCTGTGTATTATGCACCTGTGCTATCTGTATAGTATGTACCTGTGCTATCTGTATAGTATGTACCTGTGCTATCTGTGTATTATGTACCTGTGCTGTGTATTATGTACATGTGCTATCTGTGTATTATGTACCTGTGCTGTGTATTATGTACCTGTGCTATCTGTGTATTATGTACCTGTGCTATCTGTGTATTATGCACCTGTGCTATCTGTATAGTATGTACCTGTGCTATCTGTATAGTATGTACCTGTGCTATCTGTGTATTATGTACCTGTGCTGTGTATTATGTACATGTGCTATCTGTGTATTATGTACCTGTGCTGTGTATTATGTACATGTGCTATCTGTGTATTATGTACCTGTGCTATCTGTGTATTATGCACCTGTGCTATCTGTATAGTATGTACCTGTGCTATCTGTGTATTATGCACCTGTGCTATCTGTATAGTATGTACCTGTGCTATCTGTGTATTATGCACCTGTGCTATCTGTATATTATGTACCTGTGCTATCTGTGTATTATGTACCTGTGCTATCTGTGTATTAGGTACCTGTGCTATCTGTGTATTATGTACCTCTGCTAACTGTGTATTATGCACCTGTGCTATCTGTGTATTATGTACCTCTAACTGTGTATTATGTACCTGTGCTATCTGTTTATTATGTACCTGTGCTATCTGTGTATTATGTACCTCTGCTAACTGTGTATTATGTACCTGTGCTATCTGTTTATTATGTACCTGTGCTATCTGTGTATTATGCACCTGTGCTATCTGTATAGTATGTACCTGTGCTATCTGTGTATTATGCACCTGTGCTATCTGTATATTATGTACCTGTGCTATCTGTGTATTAGGTACCTGTGCTATCTGTGTATTAGGTACCTGTGCTATCTGTGTATTAGGTACCTGTGCTATCTGTGTATTAGGTACCTGTGCTATCTGTGTATTATGTACCTGTGCTATCTGTGTATTATGTACCTGTGCTATCTGTGTATTATGTACCTGTGCTATCTGTGTATTAGGTACCTGTGCTATCTGTATATTATGTACCTGTGCTATCTGTGTATTAGGTACCTGTGCTATCTGTGTATTAGGTACCTGTGCTATCTGTGTATTATGTACCTGTGCTATCTGTGTATTATGTACCTGTGCTATCTGTGTATTATGTACCTGTGCTATCTGTGTATTATGTACCTCTGCTAACTGTGTATTATGCACCTGTGCTATCTGTGTATTATGTACCTGTGCTGTGTATTATAAATTTGTGCTATCTGTGTATTATGTACCTGTGCTGTGTATTATAAATTTGTGCTATCTGTGTATTATGCACCTGTGCTATCTGTTTATTATGTACCTGTGCTATCTGTGTATTATGTACCTCTGCTAACTGTGTATTATGCACCTGTGCTATCTGTTTATTATGTACCTGTGCTATCTGTGTATTATGTACCTGTGCTGTGTATTATAAATTTGTGCTATCTGTGTATTATGTACCTGTGCTATCTGTGTATTATGTACCTGTGCTGTGTATTATAAATTTGTGCTATCTGTGTATTATGTACCTGTGCTATCTGTTTATTATGTACCTATGATATATGTGTATTATAAATTTGTGCTATCTGTGTATTATGTACCTGTGCTATCTGTGTATTATGTGCTATCCTCATTTAAGGTCTTAGGAGTGAGATGAATCACTGCAAGTGACATTATCTTTTAGGAGGGACAGAGCCATTTAATTATTGATTGTTTAAAAAGCTCTTTGACCTGACATTAAAATGTTTTTATCCATAGCCCGCCCTTGGAGATGCATATGTCCTTTTTAGTCCACTATTGAAAAGATTTTGACAATCTTGCACGGCTTGTTTGCAGGGGACAGGTTACTGCATTGTTTGTCTAAATATGTTCTGCTGCGTGCTCCCCCCTGCAGAAGGTATTTATTGTACTCCGGACTGACGCCGACCCTGACAACTGCTCTGACCCCCAGCAGATGGTACTGCAGTATTGCCACTGGCCTGGAACTAACAGCATATGCCAGCTCTCATTGTTTGCATTATACATCCAGGCCAAGCCTTGTGCCCTCCATGACTAAGCAGCTGTATATACAGTACAGTCTGCCAAAAATCTAACTGCCAGATCAGTGCATTAGAAATTAAGCTGCAGAAAAGTAGAACTGATATTCTCTTGCTATCCATGGTGCAGTGACAATGGGGACATTTGGGGAAAAATATGTATTAGTTTAATATCATTCCAAAATGTTCCAAAGTTGGGACAGAGATCATCCAAAGGGCTCGCTCACACCATCGTATAAATTGGAGGAGTGCTATCATAATTTTTTACTGGATAGCACAAGGAGCAGGGGTCGGTTGCCTAGAATTAAAGATGCACACAGATGGCGCTTGCTTAGGGAGCCTGTTGCACGGGTAGATTCATACACAGTGTCTGATTTACAGCCTATTGATGGCGCCCATACTATTAAACCAGGTGGGCTGCCCAGCACCAGTAAAAGTGCACCACACAAGGACAGAAACCTACACTCAAAGGCCCGGCTGCGTCCTGCAGAAAAATGTGCAATGATACCTGGGGTGAAGAAATCTGTTTAGTAGTTTTTGTGTAATCAGTGTTAGAAGCTTTCAGTTAATAATGACATGCCCGTGCTCCGGGGCGGGTCTGTAGGCTTAGCTGTAGAGATTCCAAGAAGAGACCTGACCACAGGCCGCCCCGAAGCACAAACAGATGTGGAACACTACAGTGTCTCTAGTTTACTTAGCAAAATCCTGACCGGTTCACTTTAACTAATTTTGTAGTGCGGAAAATGAATATGATGCAAAAATTTACTGATTTTCGAGATCCACGGGAGGTTGTAATTACTTATTCATAGAGGCTTATAGAAACATTGTGTCTTTATTATTTCCTCATCATTATTGTATTTTTAGTAGCTCATCTACTACACCATCTATTTAGTTTATTGAGCCATCAGTACTCAATCATCTTGGGACGACCAATCAAAACACACCAACTCAGCTCCGATTACATAATCCTAATTACAGTTTCATTATCTACTTTTATAAATGCTCTCTGTGTAAGGTATAAAGTTTTGGGATTGTTTTGCTCAGTTTCTTAGCATATTGACATGTTTCTATGTTTTAACAGATATGCCTCGTTCTTGCATTAACAAAGGTACTGCAGCTCTTTGACGCAACAGGGTTCGCTTCTTTCACACAGGGTGAAGCTAACCTGTGTGTATCCTCATTGTACCCCCATATAGTCCGTCATTACTTAGCAGCCGGTTCCATCTCTGCATGGTGGACCCCGGGCTGCGAACGCACCTTATTTCTTTTCTCTAATTATTTGGTGCGTTCCGCTAGCCCTAACATTATACTAGCGCCAGGGTCTGGCTAAGTAATGACAGACGAACAGCGATTGCAGGGGTACATCCAGCTGCTGGAGGGCAGGTTGGCGGTTCTCGAGCGTGCAACCTCAGCGGTGGATGTTACCGCCATAGCTGTTCAGGCTGCTAGCGTGGCTACGGCAGCTTTACCCACTGCCATCTCTGTTCCGAACTTATCTCACCTCCCGCTGCCAGAGAAATACTCTGGTGACAGTAAATCCTGTAGGGGTTTCGTGAGCCAGTGCGGTATACACCTCGAACTCATGGCTGCATGTTTTCCCACAGAGCGGGCAAAGGTGGGATTCATAATTTCTCTGCTGTCGGACAGGGCATTGGAGAGGGCTACGCCGCTGTGGGAGCGCGATGATCCTGTGGTGCAGAGTGCTCCTCGGTTTTTGAGCACTCTGAAACAGGTCTTTTTAGGACCCCAAGTCACCCATGATACGGCGCTCCAACTGCTGGCATTGACTCAGGGTTCATCCATGGTCAGCCATTTTGCCGGCCGCTTCCGGACTTTAGCGTCTGAGCTGGAATGGTCGGATAAAGCCCTTATCCCGGTATTTTGGAGAGGGCTGGCTGACCCTGTGAAGGACGCTTTGGCCACTAGGGAGATTCCCCGGGGTCAAGTCTATCCGTTATCTCTCCCGGAGATGGAGGCAATGTCCCAGTACATTCAAGAGAATCTGGCTAGAGGATTCATTAGGAAGTCAGTGTCACCTGTAGGGGCTGGGTTCTTCTTCGTGCAGAAAAAGAATGGAGAACTACGTCCATGCATAGACTACAGGGGTCTTAACGCCATCACCGTTAAGAACAAATACCCACTACCCCTGATATCTGAGCTTTTTGATAGGCTACAGGGAGCAAGGGTATTTACTAAGTTAGATCTGCATGGTGCTTACAACCTGATTTGCATCCGTAAGGGGGACGAATGGAAGACGGCTTTTAACACCAGGGATGGGCACTATGAATATCTGGTGATGCCCTTCGGGCTCTGTAATGCCACAGCCGTTTTCAAAGACTTTGTGAATGACATCTTCCGGGACATGCTCACCACCTCGGTCGTAGTCTATCTGGATGATATTCTCCAGATATTGACTCCCATTGGAGAGATGTTCGCAAAGTTTTTGACCTCTTACGGGCAAACTCCCTCTACGCCAAGTTGGAGAAATGTGTGTTTGAGCAGGAGTCCTTGCCTTTCCTTGGCTATATCATCTCTGCCCAGGGATTGGCTATGGATCCTGCCAAGCTACAGGCTGTAATGGACTGGCAAGAACCCGATTCTCTTAAAGCGGTTCAGAGCTTTATGGGGTTCATTAATTACTATCGCCAGTTCATCCCACACCTCTCAACTTTGGTAGCTCCCTTGGTTGCCCTCACCAAGAAGGGAGCAAATCCCAAGTTGTGGTCGGAGGAGGTCTCCAAGGCCTTTCTCTTGATTTGTGCTCCCATCCTACATTGCCCCGATGTCGATAAGCCATTTATTATGGAGGTGGATGCGTCATCCGTTGGTGCTGGAGCAGTCCTCTTTCAAAAGGATTCTCAAGGTCGGAAGTATCCTTGCTTCTTCTTCTCCAAGACCTTTTCACCAGCGGAGAGGAATTATTCCATTGGGGACAGGGAGTTGCTAGCCATGAATTTGGCTTTCTCAGAGTGGAGACACCCCTTAGAGGGAGCTCGCTTTCCCTTCCAAGTGTTCACAGACCACAAGAACTTGGTGTACTTACAGACGGCCCAGCGGCTGAATTCTCGCCAGGCTAGCTGGTCCCTGTTCTTCTCCCGGTTCCATTTTACTCTCCATTTTCTCTCCGGGGAGAAGAACATTCGTGCTGATGCTCTCTAACGCTCCGTAGTGTCATCTGTGGAGGAGCCTTGGCTTATTGTCCCTTCTGAGAGCCTGAGAACTGTGGCTCCGGCTTCGCTAGAGTCTGTGCCCCAGGCAAGACTTTTGTTCCATCTAATTTGCGACCGGAGGTTCTCTCTTGGGCTCACTCGTCCAGGGTGGGTGGACATTTTGGGACCAAGAGGACATCTGAGCTTTTGGCGAGGATGTACTGGTGGCCGCATATGGCCCGTGACGTCGGGGACTATATTCGGGTGTGTGTCTCCTGCGCCAAGAATCGGTCTCCTCGGCAATGGCCTGCTGGGCAACTTTACCCCCTGCCGGTGGCAGACAGGCCCTGGGAGATGGTCGGGATGGACTTCGTGGTGGGCTTACCCAATCTCGTAACTGCACCATTATCTGGGTTGTCACCGATCATTTCTCTAAGATGGTGCACTTGGTGCCGCTTCCACGGTTACCTTCTGCATGGGCCTTGGCGGCGTTGTTCATTATATAACATATTTTCCGTTTACATGGCATGCCTGATAAAATTGTCAGTGACCGGGGTCCCCAGTTCGCGTCTCGGTTTTGGAGAGAGCTCTGTCGTTTACTCAGCATAGAACTAAATCTTTTTATAATTGGCAGCCGTCACACACTAAAAGACGCTTTTTATTGCAAAAAATAGTTTTTGCATCACGACATTTTGAGAGCTATAATTTATCCATATTTTGGCCCACAGAGTCATGTGAGGTCTTGTTTTTTGCGGGATGAGTTGACGTTTTTATTAGGACCATTTTCGGACACATGACATATTTTGATCGCTTTTTATTCCGATTTGTGGGAGGCAGAATGAACAAAAACAAGCAATTCCTGAATTTCTTTTGGGGGGGTTGTTTATACCGTTCCACATGTGGTAAAATTGATAAAGCAGCTTTATTCTTTCGGTCAGTACGATTACAGCGATATCTCATTTATATAATTTTTTTATGTTTTGGCGCTTTTACACAATAAAAACTATAAAGTACACAATAAAAACTATAAAAGTAGGTGACAGATTCCCTTGAAGACCCAGTGATCTGGAGATAGCCAACCGATCACATTACCAATTGTTATTTTTCATGGTGCCACCCATTAAGAAATGAATTTCAAGGAAGAAGAACTGCCAGTTCCAAAAGGACCAGAAACATTTTCAACTGAGCTAAGTGAGGAAAAAGAGGGCGTTTGGTGTCATGAAACATCTTCTTCTCACGAACCAGTCTTCCTGCCAGCAACCTCAACTGAACCACACCTTACAAGACAAAGGGAACTGAACGATCTTGTTAGAGATTTGGATCTGCCCAAAATTAGGCTGAGCTCTTAGTTTCCAGGCTACAGCATTGGAATCTCCTGTGGGCGATGTTTGGATTTCTTGGTTCTGCTACCATGATAAAGATCTTGGCCAATACTTCTTCATGGAGAGCGATCTTGTGGCATGCAACAAAATCAACAGTTTAATGGAAGCTCTGAAGAAAAATCATAATCTAGAAAAATGGAGGTTCTTCATCGATTCTTCTAAAACAAGCCTAAAAGCCATCTAGCTGCATAATGGCAATGAGCTACCTTCAATTCCAGTTGGTTATGTAGGGCACATGAAAAAAGCCTATGATAACATGAAAGAGCTTTGAGGTTCCTGAACTATGACCAATATTTGTGGCCCCTCTGTGGTGACTTATGTGGTTGCCCTCTTACTTGGTCTCCAGGGAGGATACACAAAACACTGCTGCTTTCTGTGTGAGTGGGATAGTCATGCAAGAGAATATCACTACAATAAAAGAGACTGGCCTCTCCAACATTCACTTCCACCATGGAGTAAAAATGTCCTGCAACCAGCAATGGTTAATCCACATACAGTTTTGTTACCATCATGGCATATCAAGCTGGGACTAATGAAGAACTTTGTAAAGACAATGAATAAAAATGAAAAAAGCATTCAAGTATTGTGACTGGGTGTACAGCAGAGCAGGAAGGGACAACAGGCCGAGGGACGATCCAATGAGATTTATTAAAGCAGGGAGCATACAACATCAAATATCCATAATGTCCTTCAAGTCCTCGAGAACTCCACAATAAGTCCAAGTAAAGAAACAGATCTGGAGGTGCTTTCCCGTAATCCCGCACCCGATAAACAAAACAATAGTCCTTCCACGAGTCCAACAGAACAGATTCGGGGGCACCTCCCGATAATCCTTGTGCCAGCTAACAAAGCAATAGTCCACAAGAGTCCAAGGGATCCCAAAACAATCTCACGAACGACGAGATATGTCCTCAGCTCAAGTCTCGCCCAGTTCGCTTCCGCAGTCACAGATGGACATGGGGTCTTGCCTCAGCTAAGAATCCCCACTCCTTCTCCTTTAAGGATCAACTCACATCTGATCTCAAAAATAAGAATGGATTGTCTGAGCTCCTGGGATCCGCCCATGAAGGGGGTAGGGGTCACACCTTCTATTCACTGGTAGGGTCCACCAGAAGATTCTAGACTGGTCGGCTCCGCTTAGTCTATCTAGTATGTACATTTGACTAGCCGCCTGCTGTGAGGAAGAATGGCTATTCTTCACTAGTGGTGTTGACAAAGCTTAATTACATTATAGCTTAGGGCTGCAAGTATTGGGGGAAGGAGACATATTGTTACAGGTGAACTCCCAGCACAAGAAAATACATAAATTACAGCTAATAGAAACCAGAGAACAGTTACATACATCAAATGGCATATTATTCAAATACAGGACAGGGCAAAAGTACATATCATGAAAATCCCTTCCCCTCCCAATTTGTGTACATACTAGGGACCTCTACAGGTCGCTGGTTAAGTACACACAGGCAGAGCGTAACTTACATGTGGCTTCATGCAGCCACGAATTGGCATCGTAGCTCTCCCACATCATTGACCAGGAGAACATCTGCAGGCAGACCACCCATCACCCCAACCACACATCGCCTGACCCCAAAACCAAAGTTCAGATCCACAGTGGCTGTGGGAATAGTCCTCCATTGTCCACCAGCCAGTTTAATGACAATCCCAGGTCCTCTATGAATTGCCTCAGGCCGAACCACTCGGGGATCAGCCAGTGTGAGGAAAGCCCCTGAGTCACAAAATCCAATAAGTCTCTGTCCATCCAGCACAACCTCCTGCAAGTGCTTGCCTCGATGAGCAGAAGTCGTCATAGCTGCAGGTCGCACACCATAAACTCCTAGTGGTGCAACATGGGTGGGTGAGGCACTAGGCCAGTCCTCACATAGTGGTGACACGTCTTCCCTCATGGCACTTGGCTGTACATAATTAATAATATGACTGGGTACAGGATCAATCCTCATTTGAACAGCTGGGCAGGAGGCTTGCAGATGCCCCGGCTGCCCACATCGATAGCATCTGTGCTGGGTCTCACTCCATCCAAGGCGTACTCTTAGGCGAGGGGTAAGGGAACCTGGAGGCCGGCTCCCACCTGAAGGTGCTGTAGGGGTTTGAGGACGACTCCTCCATGGGCTGGCTGGGCATGAGGCCTGCAGATGCCCTGGATTCCCACAACCATAACACCTGCGCTCTGCTACTTCCTCTCCTCGTCGTATTCCAGAAAATGCAGTAGAAGCAACTGGAGGCACATTTATACGGGTATCAGCATGAGGTGGTGGCTTAGAGGAACGGGGAACAATGGGGACAGAAGAACTGGGGGCCACCGATGTTGTGGAGCTGGTAGGCCTCTCTCCATCCTCCAACAGAACCCTCCACTGAGGCTTGATGGTGAGAGCCTCATTAGCGAGAAATGCAGCTTCTTCCATTGTTGCTGGTCTCCTCTCATGCACCCATTCCCTGATCTCAATGGGGCACTGGGCAAAGAATTGTTCTTTTAGGATAACCTGGAGAAAGGTGTTCCAGGTTAAGGCCTCCTCTGCCTCCAGCCAGCGATGACATATTTGTTTGAGTCCATGAGCATATATCTTAAAAGACACTTCCCCATCACAGGCTAAAGTACGGAACTGAGTCCTGTAAGTGCCTGGCGTCACAGCATAATGTTCTAGAATAGTCTGTTTAATCTCCGCATATTCACGGTCCCCCGAGGGTCCATAGCTCTATAGGCTTTGGCAGCTCCACCCTCTAAGAGCCCCACAAGATGTCGGACTCGCTCCCTTTCCGGGACTTCCATTAATCGACACTGATCCTCAAAGTCCTGGAAGAAGCCCTCATTGTCACCTGCAGCCTCATTAAAGGGCTTAAAGTCTTTGCGGGACACTCTGGGGAGTTCCCTCATGGTTGGTGCTGAGGTTACAGTCTGTCTGGAGCTTCTAGCTGCTTCCAAAGCGATCTGCCTCTCCAGCAATGCCATCTCCTGAGCTCTGTGAATGGCCTCCCTCTCCCTCTCCTTGGCTCTGTGAATGGCCTCCCTCTCCCTCTCCTGAGCTCTGTGAATGGCCTCCCTCTTATCATCTATGGTGGCCTCTTCTCCCAGCAATGCCAACTCCTCCTCGTACCACACAACCCACTGACTTTTTTGGGTATTTACCTCCGGCTGCAGTCTTTCCTCCATTTGCTGTGAGGATCCTTCCTCAGCGTCATCTTGCAGGTGAACTCCTTCCAAAGCCTCAAATAGCTGCTCCTTGGAGAGTCCTTTAAAACGGACTCCTACTTCACGGGCCTTTGATTGTAGGCTCCCCAAAGTCTAGTTCTTGGACTCTGCGGTGCTGGTTTCCGATGTTGGGCCATTGTCCTCCATTCCTTCTGCTCTGATCCCTCTGCTGCCAACCAGTTTGTGATGGGGTGTACGGCAGAGCAGGAAGGGACAACAGGCCGAGGGACGATCCAACGAGATTTATTAAAGCAGGGAGCATACAACATCTGAAACAGATCTGGAGGTGCTTTCCCGTAATCCCGCACCCGATAAACGAAACAATAGTCCTTCCACGAGTCCAACAGAACAGATTCGGGGGCACCTCCCGATAATCCTTGTGCCAGCTAACAAAGCAATAGTCCACACGAGTCCAAGGGATCCCAAAACAATCTCACGAACGACGAGATATGTCCTCAGCTCAAGTCTCACCCCATTCGCTTCCGCAGTCACAGATGGACGTGGGGTCTTGCCTCAGCTAAGAATCCCCACTCCTTCTCCTTTAAGGATCAACTCACATCTGATCTCAAAAATAAGAATGGCTTGTCTGAGCTCCTGGGATCCGCCCATGAAGGGGGGTAGGGGTGACACCTTCTATTCAATGGTTGGGTCCACCAGAAGATTCTAGACTGGTCGGCTCTGCTTAGTCTATCTAGTATGTACATTTGACTAGCCGCCTACTGTGAGGAAGAATGGCTATTCTTCACTAGTGGTGTTGACAAAGCTTAATTACATTATAGCTTAGGGCTGTAAGTATTGGGGGAAGGAGACATATTGTTACAGGTGAACTCCCAGCACAAGAAAATACACAAATTACAGCTAATAGAAACCAGAGAACAGTTACATACATCAAATGGCATATTATTCAAATACAGGACAGGGCAAAAGTACATATCATGACAAGTATCTCACTGCTAAATTTCCAAGGTTGAGTGAAGCAAAGATAAAGGAAGGAGTCTTTATTGGGCCTCAGATTCGTAAGCTTCTTCAAGATGAGTTGTTTTTGTTTGTTGCAGGGCAAGGAAAAGGCTGCATATGTAGCATTCACATTAGTGGTAACGCCTTTAGTGGGAAACTCAAGAACAGATAACTATGAAGAGTTGTTGGAAAATCTCAAAATATATAAAGATCTTGGGTGTAATATGTCCTTAAAGATTCAATTCTTATGTTCTCACCTAGACCTTTTTCCACCAAACTGCGGAGCAGTGAGTGGCGAGCACGGTGAGAGATTTCACCAAGATATTTCTATGGAGAAAAGATATCAAGAAAAATGGAATTCAGCAATGCTTGCAGATTAATGTTGGACAATTGTAAGAAATGATCTGATGCAAGAGTACAAGAGACAAGCAAAACAGAGTCACTGAATAAGGACCAACTTTTGAAGTGCAATTTTTGTAACTGTTTCTAAATTGCAATAGTGTTAAGACAGATTTTAGTTATTAGAATTGTTGCTAATTTTCCTCTAAATTAATGTCAGAAAATTGGCATGACAACATATTCTGCATCTTTATGTTTGCAAAAATAATAATGTTTCAAAGTACTAAAACTTGTGTGCATTAATTATGTATAGCAGTAAAAGGAAAACTCTCATATCATAGTAACAAGAGCCAACTAAAAATTTTAATTGTCAGATTTGAATTCAATAGGCCAAAATTATTGAGCAATAGCTCAATTCATAACTGAACATGACAACTTTTGAAAATATGTAGAAGTGTTCCAATGCAGATTAGTACGCTTGTGTGACCCTAGTCTAAAACTGAAAATGAAGTGCTTAATAAGTAATGCAGCTGCACACTGGAGATGAGAAAGTGATGAACAGAGAGGTAAGGATTGAGTCCTGCTGCCACAATGCCTCAAAGTAGAACATCCGGCCCCTCACTCCTGGTGTATAACGTCTGGTGCCTGGTGTATAACATCCGGCCTCTCGCCATGCCGCTTACCCTTAACTAATATGTATGACAGACTGATTTGTTCTAAGGAACTCAGTGGTACTAACGTGGTCCTGTGATTGGACGTTACCAGTGTATCAAGTCAGTTCATAAAATGTCTTCTCTCCTAAATATTTCCATCACCTGTGAGTGGTATTACTGAAAAGTGGAAGAAACCGCAGCCATGAAGTGTAGACCATGTTTTAAATTACAGAGCGGTTTCACCGAATGCTGAGGAGCAGAGGGCAGAAAAGTCACCACTGCTCTGCCGACTCCATAACTGCAGAGTCCAAACTTCCTTTGGTACTTACAACAGCATAAACACTGCACTGGGAGCTTCATGGCGGCCGCATACAGCCTTACATCACCAAGCACAATGCCAACAATCAGATGGAGGTTATCCTCTATGGTATTTGGGTAACTACCTTTTATATTTGTGATCATGTCTTCCTTGTTATGCTTTGATGTGTAGATGTATACTACCGCAAGTTGCATTTTTGGTAGCACCAATGAACTAATTACTGACATCGATCCTTGATATTGTATATTTTGCTATACCCTTACCTATGAATCTCTGCTTTTGTGTTTTGTATTTCCCTGATCCTTTAGATTGATTTTAAAGATGTATTTTGTTTATATTTTTCTAATAAAACTATACACATTTTACCTTTTTGAAGTGTGACATGTTACATGTAGGGATATACAAGTCAAGAAGAGTCAGAGTCCTCTCTACCTTGGATGGAGGCAGATAGATTTTGAACAGGCAGCAGAAAAGATTTTTGGTCTCCTCTGCTTAAATTGGCACTTCTTAGAGTGTCGACACAATCCCTCTCGATTTATTTTTTGAGGGCAGATGTGGTGACAAGTCTTCTTTAAACTGAAATTCAAAATTGAATGGTGAAAAATGTACTTTTTCGTCTTCCTTCCTAGAGACGTGGTTAACCGATGCGTATCCTGTGTTTATAAAATTCCTGAAGGTTTGTATCACTGCAATTGTAATAGGAGAATTGAAGCCAGAAGAAGAAGAATGAAGCAATGCTCACAACGCTGAACTGGCTCTCTCATTATCATTGGCTCCTTAACCCCAGACACATCGCTCTTTCGTATTCCATAGAGACATCAGAAAGTTATATCTGTAGCAAGCATTAATACATTTCCAGCAGGTCATGCTTATCTTACAGATTCCATTTACTATTATGATTAATAGCACTGTCCTGCATCCCACACTGAGAAATTCGCTTTATTCACATTAGTCCATTTTTTCCAATGCAACAAAAAGAGACAATTTTCAGGGAAGACACTTAATCAATATGACATAGTCGTGATAGGAAACTTATGTACAAGCTGAAATAGTTACATCATACAGACATTTATAACTTTTGTGAGATACACTTTTAAGGAATGCAAAAAAAAACTACTATAAGTAGATGAATAATGATGGGTAACAAATAGTGATGAGCGAGTATACTCATTGCTCGGGTTTTTCTGAGCACGCTCGGGTGACCTCCCAGTAGTATTTGTTAGTGTTCGGAGATTTAGTTTTCATCATGGCAGCTGAATGATTTACAGCTACTAGTCTGCTTGAATACATGTGGGGATTCCCTAGCAACCAGGCAACCCCCACATGTACTCAGCCTGGCTAGTAGCTGTAAATCATTCAGCTGAAGTAATGAAAACTAAATCTCCGAGCACTAACAAATACTCGGAGATCACCCGAGCGTGCTCAGGAAAACCCGAGCAACGAGTATACTCGCTCATCACTAGTAACAAACATTTTGAGAGCTAGACTATTACAATGGATGTTCCAGAGCTGGATGGTGAATTGGGTGCCCCTATGTCAATTCCATGGCCCCTCACTCCCAATATGAGTGCAGGGTGTTGATGGTTTTCTATTCAGGTCAGAGACCTGTCAGTGGCTGCCCTTCTTGCCAAGTATCTATTAGGCTATTCCAAAAGCTATGTCCCATATGCTGCCTTCCAGATTAACACTAAGGCCACGTTCACACATTCAGTATTTTATATCAGTATTTGTAAGCCAAAACCAGAAGAGGATGAAAAATACAGAAGTGGCGACGTGTTTCTGTTATTCTTTTCCCCTGATTCTTCTACTCCTGGTTTTGGCATACAAATACCGATGTAAAATTCTGACCAAATACTCAACTTCGCCTAAAAGACAGAAGTGTTGCAATGCATTATTTCTTTGATCAGTGTTATGCATTTGTAAATTCTCTATTACCACTTTGAAAGAGAGTAATAAAAAAAAAAAGTGTTCAGAAAAAAAATGTTTTCTACCCATAAAAATGGTTTTCTTAGTAAAAAACAATAAATAGGAAAACTCTACATAATTATTATTGCTACATCCACGAGGAACTGTACAATAAAACAATCCCACTGTAAGCAAAAAATAATGCCAAAAACAATTTCTTATTCATTTCAGCTCCCAAAAAAGGCAACAAAATGTGATTGCAAACTTGTATCTACTGCAAAATGGCACAAATGAAAATCATAAGTCATCCTGCAAAAAATCATACTCTCACACAACACAGAAAGAAAGAATCAAAAATATTAGTGGTCTGTGAATGCAATGACACAAAAAAATAAAAATAAGTTACATTTTTTTATGGAAAAGTTCAAAAGCATTACATATACTGTATGTGTAGAACTTCTCTAATTCCCAAAACGTTGTGACACTGCATAGAAAGTAAAAAAAAAAACAAGAATACAATAATTTAGAAATCTCTTGTAGATACATTTTTATCCACAACAGAACATAAAACAACGGTCAGAAGCTAAAAGTCAGACAATTTTACATATCATTTGAAATAATTGATTAATTTAGAAATTAAAGCAGCAACACATTTAAAAACAATTGGATCAGGGATAACAAAAGGAAAAGTTAGTGGTACTAATGAAAAACAGCTGGAGGGTCAATTTTCAACTAAGTCACATTACTGTATAAAAATAGCATGTTAGAGAGGCAAAATCTCTCAGAAGCAAAGATGGTCAATCTGTGAGCCATCGCATCTAAAAACTGCAGAAGTATACACCATGAATAAGAAATGCATGGTATGTAAGAGTAAGGATCACAAGTCATGAGGATGTGTATCAGCAGAGAAAAGAGATCAATGTGCTGAAATACACAACAGTAGGGTTGAGCGACTTTTATTTTTATAGGATCGGGTCGGGTTTCACGAAAAGGTTTCTCAAAAGTCGGGTCGAGTGAAATCGGCCGATCCTATAAAAAAGTCGAGGTCGGGGTCGGCCGAAACACGAAACCCAATGCAGTGCAATGGGATACTATGGTTCCCAGGGTCTGAAGGAGAGGAAACTCTCCTTCAGGCCCTGGGATCCATATTAATGTGTAAAATAAAGAATTAAAATAAAAAATATTGATATACTCACCTCTCCGACGCAGCCTGGACCTTACCGCTGGTAACCGGCAGCCTTCTTTGCTTAAAATGAGCGCTTCAGGGCCTTCCATGACGGGCAGGGCATCTGATTGGTCGCTGCCGCCCATGTGACAGCCACGCGACCAATCACAAGCCGTGACGTAATTCTCAGGTCCTAAATTCCTAATTCTAGGAATTTAGGACCTGAGAATTACATCACGGCTTGTGATTGGTCGCGTGGTGGTCACATGGGCGGCCTCGACCAATCACAAGCCGTGACGTCATCTAAGGCCCTGAACACGCTCATTCTTAGGAAGGAAGGCTGCCGGAAAGAAGCCGAGGGTGAGTATATTCCTATTAGGTATATACTCACCCTCGGACGCGCCCTGCTTCTTTCCGGCAATCACGGCTTGTGATTGGTCGCGTGCCTGTCACATGGGCGGCAGCGACCAATCAGAAGCCGTGACGTCATGGAAGGCCCTGAACGCGCTAATTTTAAGCAAAGAAGGCTGCCGGTTACCAGCGGCGATGTCCAGGGGCCTCTGGAGAGGTGAGTATATCAATATTTTTTATTTTAATTCTTTATTTTACACTTAAATGTGGATTCCGATACCGATTTCCGATATCGCAAACATATCGGAACTCGGTATTGGAATTCTGATACCAGATTCAGAAGATCGCCGACCTCATGGCCGACCCCACACAGGGGTCGGGTCGGGTTTCATGAAACCCGACTTTGCCAAAAGTCGGCGACTTCTGAAAATGGCCGACCCGTTTCGCTCAACCCTACACAACAGGTGTAGGCAGGGCCATGGCTATTAGATGCGCCAATTGTGGAGCTTTGTCCAGTTCTTCCCATTGCCCTGTGGCATTGGCATATTGGGTAATAAGGGGTTAATGTCAACCTGCTATTGGAAGGTGACATTAAGCCTGCTTAGTAATGGAGAGGTGTCAATAAGACATTATCCATTGCTAATCCCACAGTTGTGAAAGAGTTAAAAATACACACACACATTAAGAATAAAGTATTTTAATGAAAGAAAGAAACACACAGGTTTTATTATCTTTATTGTATGCTCAATCCAACCAAAGCCCTCGTTCTCCTGTAAAAAATTCCAAAATAAAAAAGCAACAATATCCCATACCTGTCCGCCGTACAGTCAAGCCCCACACTGTAAATCCATCTCAAGGGGTTAAATACATTCACAGCGCTGCTAATGCGACTGCTCCCAGCTGTAAACAACTGGGGAATGAATGAAATGCAGAAGGCAGAGCTTCGGTGGCTAGTGGTGCCGTCACCGAAGCTGCGCCCCCTGGCGGTATGAACTCATATGAACTCTGCAGCATGGGAAAGTTTCTGAATATTTTCCTAATAGATGCGCCATTTCTGGGCAGCTGCAGGCTGCTTTTTTAAGGCTGGGGGGCCCATAGCCATGGCCCCTTACCAGCCTGAGAATAGCAGCCCGCACCTGTGAGTTTTGCCGGGTTAATTGGAAAATATAGGGGGGACCCCACATTGATTTTTCTTTCATCCCTTCTCCCCTGCTCGTGCTGCTTTTGGCTGAGCAGGGGAGAAGGGATGACAACCGGCTTCAACACCACACGCAGGGGAACAGCGCTTACAGTAACGCTGTTTCTCCCTCGGCCATCCGTGCGCATGGAGGACAGTGTGCAAGGTTCTCAGTGTGCACATGTATGGGACGTATTGCGGTGCATGCTGCCAGTAAAAAACGGACATGCCTCCGTGTTTTGCACATGGACACACGGTCCATGAAAACTTGCTGACATGTGCATAGACCCATTCATTTGAATGGGTCTACATGTGTCAGTGTCTCTGGTATGTAAGAAAACTGTCACTACACTTACCGGAGGCACTGACGTGTGAAACCGGCTGTATGGATAGTGGTATGAAAATATAGTAAATACAACAACACTGGGAGCATAAGAGCCAACATGAGAAATGAATCAGACCACACTGAAAAGGCAATATATAATTATAAAGCCAATTGAGAGAATAGAGTCAGAATAAAATAATAATAATGAAATGATGATTAGTGTGCCCGCAGTATATAAGCCCTTCGTCAAGGACTGCTATTTTTAGATTGGGGAGGGCCAATATCCATGGCCCCTTCCCAGTCAGAAAATACTAGCCCCTAGCTGTCTGCTTTAGTTTAGCTGGTTGTTAAAAATGGGGGTCCACACACCATATTTTCTAAATTATTTATTGAAATAATTTAAAAAAATAGGGCTTGGGACCCCTCTATTTTTGATAACCAGCCAAGATAAAGCTGACAGCTGAGAACTGCAGTGGTCAGTTTTACCTGTGCTGGTTAGCAAAGGGGACCCCACATCATTTTTTATTTTATTTATTGCACAGACGCCGGCTGGTGAATACTGTCATCATTATGCACAGTGATACTTTGATCATCGTATGCCTGCTCTCGCTGCTATCAGCAAGACCAGGCGTACGATGAGAGTAGTAATCTCATCAGCCAGCACCTGTGACGGTGGGTAACCTTTTTATTGCCGGTCACAGCTGCTGGCTCACACTCTGTCAGTGTGACAGCATGGGAACCGCAATGCTCTGACCAGCGGTAATGAACATTCTGCCAATCAGAACTGTTTTTTCCCCACGGAAACTCTGGATGTTCATGCCCCCCATTCACTTGAATGGGGTTTGGGTTAGGGTTCGAGTTGTCTGTCCTGCTCCAGGTCACTCTTATGGGACACATGTACTGTATTCACGGACGTGGAGCATACGGCACCTTGTTCTCTGGTAGTCAAAGGCTCAAACTGTACGTTTCCGTCTCTCTGTAGTCACCAGGCACACCGCACCTTTCTCTGTAGTCACCGGGCACATACTGCACGTTCCTCTCCCTCTCTGGTCTCCGCTGCTGGCGGTGGGAGACGGCGAACACTGGCCTGCACGATGCTGATGCTCCCAGGACAGAGCACTCCTCTGCCTAGCTGCTGCTGGACACACGGATTCCCTCTCTATCTGGTCTGCTGCAGCATGCCTGGCCCTTCTCTCTGCTGCGGCCCCTCTACAGGTGGTGGGGCCTGTCACAGCGCCAGTACTCTCTGGGGGGACAGGGGCGCAGCGCTCCTCTCACTGCGTGCTGCCCCAGGTTGGCGGCAAAACCCCTGCTGCATGTGCTCTGCCTTTTTATTCCCACTCAGGCCTCCCCCGGGAACAGGGGATGCAGCCTCTTCAGATCTGGTCCCGTCATGTAGGTACCCGTGGTCTGGTCGTCCCCCTTACACTTGCACTTTAAAGGGAAAATACAGTGAGCTGGGAGAACCATATTTCACTTCATGATTAGTGTTGAGCATTCCGATACCGCAAGTATCGGGTATCGGCCGATATTTGCTGTATCGGAATTCCGATACCGAGATCCGATACTTTTGTGGTATCGGGTATCGGTATCGAAACAACATTAATGTGTAAAAGAAAGAATTAAAATAAAAAATATTGCTATACTCACCTCTCCGACGCAGCCTGGACCTCACCGAGGGAACCGGCAGCGTTGTTTGCTTAAAATGCGCGCTTTTCCTTCCTTCCGTGACGTCACGGCTTCTGATTGGTCGCGTGCCGCCCATGTGGCCGCGACGCGACCAATCACAGCAAGCCGTGACGTAATTTTCAGGTCCTTCTAGGCATTTAGTATTTTAAAATTACGTCCCGGCTTTGTGATTGGTCGCGTCGCGGTCACATGGGCGACGCGACCAATCACAAGCCGTGACGTCACGGGAGGCAGGAGACGCGCGCATTTTAAAATGCGCGCGTGTCCAGCCTCCCGTGACGTCACGGCTTGTGATTGGTCGCGTCGCCCATGTGACCGCGACGCGACCAATCACTAGCCAGAACGTAATTTTAAAATCCTGAAGGACCTGAAATTACGTCATGGCTTGCTGTGATTGGTTGCGTCGCGGCCACATGGGCGACGCGACCAATCACAAGCCGTGACGTCATGGGAGGCTGGACATGCGCGCATTTTAAAATGCGCGCGTCTCCTGCCTCCCGTGACGTCACGGCTTGTGATTGGTCGCGTCGCCCATGTGACCGCGACGCGACCAATCACTAGCCAGAACGTAATTTAAAAATCCTGAAGGACCTGAAATTACGTCATGGCTTGCTGTGATTGGTTGCGTCGCGGCCACATGGGCGACGCGACCAATCACAAGCCGTGACGTCATGGGAGGCTGGACACGCGCGCATTTTAAAATGCGCGCGTCTCCTGCCTCCCGTGACGTCACGGCTTGTGATTGGTCGCGTCGCCCATGTGACCGCGACGCGACCAATCACAAAGCCGGAACGTAATTTTAAAATACTGAATGCCTAGAAGGACCTGAAAATTACGTCACGGCTTGCTGTGATTGGTCGCGTCGCGGCCACATGGGCGGGACGCGACCAATCCGAAGCCGTGACGTCACGGAAGGAAGGAAAAGCGCGCATTTTAAGCAAACAACGCTGCCGGTTCCCTCGGTGAGGTGAGTATAGCAATATTTTTTATTTTAATTCTTTATTTTACACATTAATATGGTTCCCAGGGCCTGAAGGAGAGTTTCCTCTCCTTCTGACCCTGGGAACCATCAGGAATACCGTCCGATACTTGAGTCCCATTGACTTGTATTGGTATCGGGTATCGGTATCGGATTAGATCCGATACTTTGCCGGTATCGGCCGATACTTTCCGATACCGATACTTTCAAGTATCGGACGGTATCGCTCAACACTATTCATGATACATATACTGTATATGTAATACAAATTATGAAATTATTTTCATGGTTGTCCAATGATTGTGTTTTATCCCTTGGGGCAGCATTAACTGTTGGTAGACCTGCATATTTATATTTCTGCAAGTATATGACTTGTGTGTACTAGGTCTGTATCCTTCTTGCCCCTCACACTGTAGGTCATTGTAGTTGTGTTGTATTGTATGTTTTTTGTTTTTAAATTTTTTTCAGTAAAGTATACTATATTATTTATGGTAGTGCTCACTTTCTGACTACTTGGAGCATTTGTTATGCAGTACAGTGGCAGTCTTGTTAATTGATAAAATACAGGATATTTTATTAAGTAATTTTATGGCCAAAAGTAGTTATTCCTAATGTTCACACACATTACATCTTATTCTGAAGAGCAGGGCTGGACTCGCCTCCTGTCAATTCTGGATAGTGCCAGATGGGCCACATCAGCAGTTGTTTACATTGATCACAACACTTTTAGCAGAATAGACATGCTCACAACGCCATTGATTTACTGCTCCCACACTTATACAGGCAGAGCACAGGCTGCTTGCAATGTGAAAGATGCTGGCACCACACATTGGATGTTGGGCAGAACAATGATATCACCACATCTCACTGCCTGTGCTGGTCCAGACTGCAGTGAGAGGAGCACTACTCACGGAAAAGCTGCGAAGCTGGGTAGTCAAGAGGTCCGAAGTCAAACGCCAGGACGTCATAGACAAACATGTGAGAGATAGGCATATTCAGGTAGATGGGCATGGCACCAGGAGATAGAACAGGATCCTTGATGCGAACAACTGGCTAAGACTATGGTGCAGTCAACAAGGATTCGAATTCCTAGACCACGGTGTGAATTACCTGTATGATGGACTCCTCGCCAGAGACGGACTACACCTCAACAAACCTGGAAAACACACATTCGCCAGAAGACTCTCTACACTCATTAGGAAGGAGTTAAACTAGAAAAAGAGGGAATGGGAAGAAAAACATTAGACTTGAACATGAAGCCAGAAAATATACTCATGAAGGATATGAGGTGCGGCAAAAAAGACCCAAGACAACATACTCGGAAGGGAGGTAAGAAAATGTCTAAAACAATCCACAGGGAGGAGAGTGGAACAAAACAAAATCCTCTAAACTGCATGCTGGAAGCCTGACAAACAAGATGGAAGAACTAGAAGCAGAAATATCTACAGGTAACTATGACATAGTGGGAATAACCGAGACATGGTTAGATGAAAGCTATGACTGGCCAGGTAATTTACAGGGTTACAGTCTGTTTCGAAAGGATCGTGAAAATCGGAGAGGAGGAGGGGTTTGTCTTTATGTAAAGTCTTGTCTAAAGTCCACTTTAAGGGAGGATATTACCGAAGGGAATGAGGATATCGAGTCCATATGGGTCGAAATACAGGGAGGGAAAAATAGTAGCAAAATTCTCATTGGGGTCTGTTACAAACCCCCAAATATAACAGAAATCATGGAAAGTCTACTACTAAGGCTGAAGCCCATAATGAGGTCCTTGTTATGGGGGACTTTAACCCCTTCCTGACATGCGCCGTACTAGTACGGTCGCACGATCGCACGGTCTCACGGTGAGCCGATCGTGGGCATTTAACCCCTCTGATGCCGCTGTCAGTAGTGACAGCGGCACAAAGAACAATCGCGCAATGATCGCGTTGTTCCGGTGGTCTTCATGGAGACCTCGGATCCAAAATGGCCACGGGGCTCCTTCCGGGTCCTTCACTGAGGTGGCTTGCCGGTGCCTGCTGAGAGCAAGCACCAGCAAGCCTCCTGCACTGCCTGTCAGATCGCAGATTTGCTATGCAAAGTGTCAGATCAGTGATCTGATTTTATATAGTAATGTCCCAACCTGGGACAATGTTATAAAGTAAAAAAAAAAAATAGAATGTATAAAAAAAAAAATTCCCAAATAAAGAAATAAATATTTTCCAATAAATCCATTTATTTATGTAAATAAAAATAAAACAATAAAAGTACAAATATTTGGTATCGCCGCGTCCATAACAACCCGCTCTATAAAACTATCCCACTAATTAACCCCTTCAGTGACCACCGTAAAAAAAATAAAAAAAACGAGGCAAAAAACAATGCTTTATCATCATGCTGCCGAACAAAAAGTGCAATAAAACGCGACCAAAAAGACGGATATGAATAAACATGATACCGCTGAAAACATTATCCTGTCCCTCAAAAAAAAGCCGCCATACAGTTCCACCAGCAGAAAAATAAAAAAAGTTATAGCTCTCAGAATAAAGCAATGCAAAAAACAATTATTTTTTATATAAAATAGTTTTTATAGTGTAAAAGCGGCAAAACATAAAAAAAATATAAATGAGGCATCGTTGTAATCGAACTGACCCGAAGAATAAAACTACCTTATCAGTTTTACCACACGCGGAATGGTATAAACGGACCCCCTAAAAGAAATTCAGGAATTGCTGATTTTTGTTTATTCTGCCTCCCAAAAATCGGAATAAAAAGCGATCAAAAAATGTCATGTGCCAGAAAATGGTACCAATAAAAAAGTCAACTCATCCCGCAAAAATCAAGACCTCACATGACTCTGTGGGCCAAATATGGATAAATTATAGCTCTCAAAATGTGGTGATGCAAAAACTATTTTTGCAATAAAAAGCGTCCTTTAGTGTGTGACAGCTGCCAAACATAAAAAAACAGCTATAAAAACCAGCTATAAATAGTAAATCAAACCCCCCTTTATCACCCTGTCATGATTCCCAATGGCAGGGACTTAGGCAAAAAACGGACAAGCTCTAGGAAGGATGGTATCTTAGGTAACCGCGATACTGAACCTAACACGCAACTAAAAATAGCCAGGGGGTGTGCCTACGTTGTCTCTAGACACCTCGCGCCAGCCGGAGAACTAACTACCCCTAATAGAGGAATACACAGACCTGACTTGCCTCCAGGGAACCCCCAAAGGTTATAGTAGCCCCCCACATATAATAACGGTTAGGTAAGAGGAAAACACAAACGCAGTATGAATATAGATTCAGCAAAGCGAGGCCCTCTGACTAGATAGCGGAATATACCAAAGAGGACTTCGCGGTCACCTCAAAACCCTGAACAGCCATCCTGGAATTACCTTAACTCCGTTGTCAACTCATGACACAGGAGTAGCAATTCCAGATCACTAGAGCTTCCAGCCGCACGAGATATGAAAATGCATGCTGGACAAAACAAACACAAAAGCCAAAGATTCAACTTAGCTGACTTGCAGACTTGGAGCAGGAAGCAAGCAACAAGATGCTCTGATAACATTGATTGCCGGCACTGCAATGACTGGGAAGCCAGACTAAATAGGAGACTCCCAATTTCCTAATGGAAACAGGTGCACTGGAAAAAACAAGACACCAGTCAACCAGTACCACCAGTAACCACCAGAGGGAGCCCAAAAACAGAATTCACAACAGTACCCCCCCCTTAAGGAGGGGGCACCGAACCCTCATGAGAACCACCAGGGCGATCTGGATGCGCCCTATGAAAGGCGCGAACCAAATCCGAAGCATGAACATCAGAGGCAGTCACCCAAGAATTATCCTCCTGACCGTATCCCTTCCATTTAACCAAATACTGAAGTCTCCGTCTGGAAATGCGAGAGTCCAAAATCTTCTCCACAACATACTCCAATTCACCCTCCACCAGCACAGGAGCAGGAGGCTCAACAGAAGGAACAACCGGTACCTCGTACCTCCGCAACAATGACCGATGGAAGACATTATGAATGGTGAAAGATGCTGGTAGATCCAAACGAAAAGATACAGGATTAAGAATCTCCAAAATCTTATAAGGACCTATAAACCGAGGCTTAAACTTAGGAGAGGAGACCTTCATAGGGACAAAACGAGAAGACAACCACACCAAGTCCCCAACACGGAGATGATGACCCACACGACGATGACGATTAGCAAACTGCTGAGTCTTCTCCTGAGACAGCTTCAAATTGTCCACCACATGACTCCAAATCTGGTGCAGTCTATCCACCACAGTGTCCACTCCAGGACAATCCGAAGATTCCACCTGGCCAGATGAAAAACGAGGGTGAAACCCTGAATTGCAAAAGAAAGGAGAAACCAGAGTGGCAGAACTGGCCCGATTATTGAGGGCAAACTCTGCCAACGGCAAAAAGGCGACCCAATCATCCTGATCAGCAGACACAAAACACCTCAAATAAGTCTCCAAGGTCTGATTAGTTCGCTCCGTCTGGCCATTAGTCTGGGGATGGAACGCAGACGAAAAAGACAAATCAATGCCCATCCTGGCACAGAACGCTCGCCAGAACCTGGACACAAATTGAGATCCCCTGTCAGAAACGATGTTTTCCGGGATACCATGTAAACGAACCACATTCTGAAAAAACAAAGGAACCAACTCCGATGAAGAAGGCAATTTGGGCAAGGGTACCAAATGAACCATCTTAGAAAAACGGTCACACACCACCCAAATGACAGACATTTTCTGAGAAACCGGGAGATCCGAGATAAAGTCCATAGAGATGTGCGTCCACGGCCTCTTCGGAATAGGCAAGGACAACAACAATCCACTAGCCCGAGAACAGCAAGGCTTGGCCCGAGCACAAACATCACAAGACTGCACAAAGGTACGCACATCCCGAGACAAGGAAGGCCACCAGAAGGATCTGGCCACCAAATCTCTGGTACCAAAAATTCCAGGGTGGCCTGCCAACACAGAAGAATGAACCTCTGAGATGACTCTACTGGTCCACTCATCTGGAACGAACAATCTCCCAGGCGGACAATGATCAGGCCTATCAGTCTGAAACTCCTGCAAAGCACGCCGCAAGTCTGGGGAGACAGCAGACAAAATCACTCCATCCTTAAGGATACCCGTAGGCTCAGAATCACCAGAGGAGTCAGGCTCAAAACTCCTAGAAAGAGCATCTGCCTTCACATTTTTCGAGCCCGGCAAGTATGAAACCACAAAATTAAACCGGGAGAAAAACAAAGACCAGCGCGCCTGTCTAGGATTCAGACGCCTGGCAGACTCAAGGTAAATCAGATTCTTGTGAGTCAAGACCACCACCTGATGTCTAGCACCCTCAAGCCAATGACGCCACTCCTCAAATGCCCACTTCATAGCCAAGAGCTCCCGATTACCGACATCATAATTTCGCTCGGCGGGCGAAAATTTTCGAGAGAAGAATGCACATGGTCTCATCACTGAGCAATCGGGACCTTTCTGCGACAAAACCGCCCCTGCTCCAATCTCGGAAGCATCAACCTCAACCTGAAAAGGGAGCGAAACATCAGGCTGACGCAACACAGGGGCAGAAGAAAAGCGGCGCTTAAGCTCCCGAAAGGCCTCCACAGCCGCAGAGGACCAATTGGCAACATCAGCACCCTTCTTAGTCAAATCAGTCAGAGGTCTAACCACACTTGAAAACCCAGTTATAAATCGACGATAGAAATTAGCAAAGCCCAAGAACTTCTGAAGACTCTTCAGGGAAGTAGGCTGCGTCCAATCACAAATGGCCCGAACCTTGACAGGATCCATCTCAACAGAAGAAGGGGAAAAAATATACCCCAAAAAGGAGATCTTCTGAACCCCAAAAATGCACTTTGAACCCTTTACAAACAAAGAATTGGACCGCAAAACCTGAAAAACCTTCCTAACCTGTTGAACATGCGACTCCCAGTCATCCGAAAAAATCAAAATATCATCCAAATACACAATCATAAATTTATCCAGGTATTTACGGAAAATATCGTGCATAAAGGACTGAAAGACTGAAGGAGCATTAGAAAGACCAAAAGGCATTACCAAATACTCAAAATGGCCCTCGGGCGTATTAAATGCAGTTTTCCACTCATCTCCCTGCTTAATCCGCACCAAATTATACGCACCCCGAAGATCAACCTTAGAGAACCACTTTGCCCCTTTAATACGAGCAAATAAATCAGTCAATAGTGGCAAAGGATACTGATATTTGACTGTAATCTTATTCAACAAGCGATAATCAATACAGGGCCTCAGGGAGCCATCTTTTTTACCCACGAAAAAAAAACCTGCTCCTAAAGGGGATGAGGATGGACGGATATGTCCCTTTTCCAAGGACTCCTTAATATACTCTCGCATAGCAGCATGCTCAGGCACAGACAGATTGAACAAACGACCCTTGGGAAACTTGCTGCCAGGAATCAATTCTATAGCGCAATCACAATCCCGGTGAGGGGGAAGAGAACCAAGTTTAGGCTCCTCAAAAACATCACAAAAATCAGACAAAAATGCCGGAATTTCAGAGGGAATAGATGAAGCAATGGAAACCAAAGGTACTTCCCCATGAGCCCCCCAACATCCCCAGCTTAACACAGACATTGTTTTCCAGTCGAGGACTGGATTATGAGTTTGCAACCATGGCAATCCAAGCACTAAGACATCATGCAAGTTATGCAACACAAGGAAGCGAATCACCTCCCGATGGTCAGGAGTCATACACATAGTCACTTGTGTCCAGAATTGTGGTTTATTCCTAGCCAAAGGTGTGGAGTCGATACCCTTCAGAGGGATAGGAACTTCCAAAGGCTCTAGGCTAAACCCACAACGTCTGGCAAAGGACCAATCCATAAGACTCAAGGAAGCGCCAGAATCCACATAGGCATCCACAGTGATAGATGACAATGAACAAATCAAAGTTACAGACAAAATAAACTTAGATTGTAAGGTGCCAATTGAAAAAGACTTATCAACCTTTTTTGTGCGTTTAGAGCATGCTGATATAACATGAGCAGAATCACCACAGTAGAAGCACAACCCATTTTTGCGCCTATAATTCTGCCATTCACTTCTGGACAGAATTCTATCACATTGCATAATCTCTGGTGCCTGCTCAGAAGACACCGCCAAATGGTGCACAGGTTTGCGCTCCCGTAAACGCCGATCAATCTGAATAGCCATAGTCATGGATTCATTCAGACCTGTGGGCGTAGGAAACCCCACCATGACATCTTTAACGGCGTCAGAGAGACCTTCTCTGAAATTCGCCGCCAGGGCGCACTCATTCCACTGAGTAAGCACAGACCATTTTCGAAATTTTTGACAATATATTTCAGCTTCATCATGCCCTTGAGAGAGGGCTATTAAGGCCTTTTCAGCCTGAATCTCCAAATTAGGTTCCTCATAGAGCAACCCCAGTGCCAGAAAAAACGCATCCACACTGAGCAGCGCAGGATCCCCTGGTGCCAATGCAAATGCCCAATTCTGGGGGTCACCCCGCAACAAGGAAATAATAATTTTAACCTGCTGAGCGGAATCTCCAGCGGAGCGAGATCTCAGAGAAAGATACAATTTACAATTGTGCTTAAAATTCAAAAAACGAGATCTATCTCCAGAAAAGAACTCGGGTATAGGGATCTTGGGTTCAGACACAGGAGCATGCATAACATAGTCTTGGATATTTTGAACCTTAGAAGCGAGAGCATTTAGGTTTGAAGCTAAACTCTGGATATCCATTTTTCAACAGCAGAGATCTGAGCCATTCAGGGGTTAAGAGGAGAGAAAAAAAACAAAAAACAGCAGACTGCAATTATGGCTAGGAGAACTTCTGAGCAAAAAAAAAAAAAAAAAAAGTGTCAGAAACTTCTTTTTACTCTCTTTCTTCAGCCAATACTCTTAATACATTAGGTCGGCAATACTGTCATGATTCCCAATGGCAGGGACTTAGGCAAAAAACGGACAAGCTCTAGGAAGGATGGTATCTTAGGTAACCGCGATACTGAACCTAACACGCAACTAAAAATAGCCAGGGGGTGTGCCTACGTTGTCTCTAGACACCTCGCGCCAGCCGGAGAACTAACTACCCCTAATAGAGGAATACACAGACCTGACTTGCCTCCAGGGAACCCCCAAAGGTTATAGTAGCCCCCCACATATAATAACGGTTAGGTAAGAGGAAAACACAAACGCAGTATGAATATAGATTCAGCAAAGCGAGGCCCTCTGACTAGATAGCGGAATATACCAAAGAGGACTTCGCGGTCACCTCAAAACCCTGAACAGCCATCCTGGAATTACCTTAACTCCGTTGTCAACTCATGACACAGGAGTAGCAATTCCAGATCACTAGAGCTTCCAGCCGCACGAGATATGAAAATGCATGCTGGACAAAACAAACACAAAAGCCAAAGATTCAACTTAGCTGACTTGCAGACTTGGAGCAGGAAGCAAGCAACAAGATGCTCTGATAACATTGATTGCCGGCACTGCAATGACTGGGAAGCCAGACTAAATAGGAGACTCCCAATTTCCTAATGGAAACAGGTGCACTGGAAAAAACAAGACACCAGTCAACCAGTACCACCAGTAACCACCAGAGGGAGCCCAAAAACAGAATTCACAACATCACCCCCTTAGTTAGGGAAAAATAATAAAATTTAAAAAAATGTATTTATTTCCATTTTCCCATTAGGGTTAGGGTTAGGGTTGGGGCTAAAGTTGGAGTTAGGGTTTGGATTATATTTACAGTTGGGGTTAGGGTTGGGATCAGGGTTGGGATTAGGGTTAGGGGTGTGTCAGGGTTAAGGGTGTGGTTAGGGTTATGCTTAGGGTAGGGATTAGGGTTAGGGGTGTGTTGGGGTTAGGGATGTGGTCAGGGTTATGGTTAGGGTTGGGATTAGGATTAGGGGTGTGTTTGGGTTAGGGGTGTGGTTAGGGTTATAGTTGGGATTAGGGTTAGGGGTGTGTTGGGGTTAGGGTTGGAGTTAGAATTGGGGGATTTTCACTGTTTAGGCACATCAGAGGCTCTCCAAACGCGGCATAGCATCCAATTTCAATTCCAGCCAATTCTGCGTTGAAAAAGTAAAACGGTGCTCCTTCCCTTCCGAGCTCTGCCATGCGCCCAAACAGTGGTTTACCCCCACAGGACTAATTGGACAACAACTTTTGCAGTCCAATTTCTCCTGTTACCCTTGTGAAAATAAAAATTTGGGGGCTAAAAAATCATTTTTGTGAAAAAAAAATATTTTTTATTTTCATGGCTGTGCGTTACAAACGTTAGTGAAACACTTGGGGGTTTAAAGTTCTCAGAACACATCTAGATAAGTTCCTTGGGGGGGGTCTAGTTTCCAATATGGGGTCACTTGTGGGAGGTTTCTACTGTTTAGGTACATCAGGGGCTCTGCAAAGCAACGTGACGTCCACAGACCATTCCATCAAAGTCTGCATTCCAAAACAGCGCTCCTTCAGTTCCGAACTCTGCCATGCGCCCAAACAGTGGTTCCCCAACACATATGGGGTATCAGCGTACTCAGGACAAATTGGACAACAACTTTTCCAGTCCAATTTCTCCTGTTACCCTTGTGAAAATAAAAATTTGGGGGCTAAAAATCATTTTTGTGGAAAAAAATATATTTTTTATTTTAATGGCTTTGCGTTATAAACTTTAGTGAAACATTTGGGGGTTTAAAGTTCTCACAACACACCTAGATAAGTTCCTTGGAGGGTCTGGTTTCCAATATGGGGTCACTTGTGGGGGGTTTCTACTGTTTAGGTACATCAGGGGCTCTGCAAATGCGACGTGACGCCCCCAGACCATTCCATTTAAATCTGCATTCCAAAACGGCGCTCCTTCCCTTATGAGCTCTGCCATGTGCCCAAACAGTGATTCCCCCCCCACATTTGGGGTATCAGCGTACTTAGGACAAATTGGACAACAACTTGTGGGGTCCAATTTCTCCTGTTACCCTTGGGAAAATAAAAAATTGTGGGCAAAAAGATCATTTTGTGGAATATAAAATGATCTTTTAATTTTCACGGCTCTACATTATAAACTCTAGTGAAACAATTGGGGGTTCAAAGTGCTCACCACACATCTAGATAAGTTTATTAGGGGGTCTACTTTCCAAAATGGTGTCACTTGTGGGGGTTTTCCACTGTTTAGGCACATCAGGGGCTCTCCAAACGCGACATGGTGTCCGATCTCAATTCCAGTCAAATGGCGCTCCTTCCCTTCCGAGCTCTGCCATGCGCCCAAACAGTGGTTTACCCCCACATATGGGGTATGAGTGTACTCAGAACAAATTGTACAATGACTTTTGGGGTCCATTTCTCTTGTTAGACTTAGTAAAATAAAACAAATTGGATCTGAAGTAAAATTTTTGTGAAAAAAAGTTAAATGTTCAATTTTTTTTAAACATTCCAAAAATTCCTGTGAAGCACCTGAAGGGTTAATAAACTTCTTGAATGTGATTTGAGTACCTTGAGGGGTGCAGTTTTTAGAATGGTGTCACATTTGGGCATTTTCTGTCATATAGGCCCCTCAAAGTCACTTCAAGTGTGAGGTGGTCCCTAAAAAAAATGGTTTTGCAAATTTTGTTGTAAAAATGAGAAATCGCTGGTCAACTTTTAACCTTTATAACTTCCTAACAAAAAAAAAATTATGTTTCCAAAATTGCGCTAATGTAAAGCAGACACGTGGGTAATGTTATTTATTAACTATTTTGTATGATATGACTCTCTAATTTAAGGGCATAAAAACAAAAAAATTTAAAATTGTGAAATTTTCGCCAAATTTCCATTTTTTTCACAAATAAATGCAAGTCATATCGAAGAAATTTTACCACTATCATAAAGTACAAAATGTCACGAGAAAACATTCTCTGAATCATCAGGATCCGTTGAAGCGTTTCAGAGTTATGACCTCATAAAGTGACAGTGGTCAGAATTGAAAAAAATGGCCTGGTCAGGAAGTTGAAAACAGGCTTCGGGGTGAAGGGGATAACTACCTGGATATTAACTGGGAAACAGAGACCTGTGAAACCCATAAAGGCAACAGGTTTCTGCTAATAACCAAGAAAAATCTTTCACAATTGGTGCAGAATCCAACCAGAGGAGCAGCACTTTTAGACTTAATACCATCTAATAGACATAAGAGAATAACAAATCTGCAGGTCGTTGACCATCTAGGAAATAGCGACCACAATATTGGACAGTTTGATTTGTCTTTCGCTAGGGGGACTTGTCAGGGAGTCACAAAAACACTTTAGGAAGGCAAAGTTTGACCAGCTTAGAAATGCCCTTAATCTGGTTGACTGGGACAATGTCCTCAGAAACAAGAATACAGATAATAAATGGAAAATGTTTAAGAACATCCTAAATAGGCACTGTAAGCGGTTTCTACCTTGTGGGAATAAAAGGACAAGAAATAGGAAAAACCCAATGTGGCTAAACAAAGAATTAAGAGGGGCAATTAACAGTAGAAAGAAAGCATTTAAACTACTAAAGCAGGATGGCACCGTTGAAGCTCTAAAAAACTATAGGGAGAAAAATAATTTATCTAAAAAACTAATTAAAGCTGCCAAAAAGGAAACAGAGAAGCACATTGCTAAGGAGAGTATAACTAATCCCAAACTGTTCTTCAACTATATCAATAGTAAGAGAATCATAAGTGAAAGTGTAGGCCCCTTAAAAAATAGTGAGGAAAGAATGGTTGTAGATGACGAGGAAAAATCTAATATATTAAACACCTTCTTCTCCACGGTATACAATGAAATGCTTGGTGAAATGCAGAGAAACAATGAAAACCCTATATTAAGGGTCACCAATCTAACCCAAGAAGAGGTGCGAAACCGACTAAATAAGATTCAAATAGATAAATCTCCAGGTCCGGATGGCATACACCCACGAGTACTAAGAGAACTAAGTAATGTAATATACTAGCCATTATTTCTTATATTTAGGGACTCTATAGCGACGGGGTCTGTTCCACAGGACTGGCGCATAGCAAATGTTGTGCCAATATTCAAAAAGGGCTCTAAAAGCGAACCTGGAAATTATAGGCCAGTAAGTCTAACCTCTATTGTTGGTAAAATATTTGAAGGGTTTCTGAGGGATATTATTTTGGATTATCTTAATGAGAATAACTGTTTAACTCCATATCAGCATGGGTTTATGAGGAATGGCTCCTGTCAAGCCAATCTAATCAGCTTTTATGAAGAGGTAAGCTATAGACTAGACCAAGGTGAGTCATTGGATGTGGTATATCTTGATTTTTCCAAAGTATTTGATACCGTGCCGCACAAGAGGTTGGTACACAAAATGAGAATGCTTGGTCTGGGGGAAAATGTGTGTAAATGGGTAAGTAACTGGCTTAGTGATAGAAAGCAGACGGTGGTTATAAATGGTAGATTCTCTAACTGGGTCGCTGTGACCAGTGGGGTACCGCAGGGGTCGGTGTTGGGACCTATCCTCTTCAACATATTTATTAATGATCTGGTAGGAGGGTTACACAGTAAAATATCGATATTTGCAAATGCTACAAAACTATGTAAAGCAGTCAATACAAAAGAAGATAGTATTCTGTTACAGATGGATCTGGATAAGTTGGAAACTTGGGCCGAGAGGTGGCAGATGCGGTTTAACAATGATAAATGTAAGGTTATACAAGAAGGAATCAATATCACCATTACACACTGAACGGGAAACCACTGGGTAAATCTGACATGGAGAAGGACTTGGGTATCCTAGTTAATGATAATCTTACCTGGAGCAGCCAGTGCCAGGCAGCGGCTGCCAAGGCAAACAGGATCATGGGGTGAATTAAAAGAGGTCTGGATACACATGATGAGAGAATTATACTGCCTCTGTACAAATCCCTGGTTTGACCGCACATAGAGTACTGTGTACTATTTTGGGCACTGTTGCTCAGGAAGAATATAATGAAACTAGAGCGAGTGCAAAGGAGGGCAACAAAATTAATAAAGGGGATGGAGGAACTACAATACCCAGAGAGATTAGCAAAATTAGGATTATTTAGTCTAGAAAAAAGACAACTGAGGGGCGATCTAATAACCATGTATAAGTATATAAGGGGACAATACAAATATCTCTCCAAGGATCTGTTTATACCAAGGAATGTGATGGTCACAAGGGGGCATTCTCTGCGTCTGGAGGAGAGAAGGTTTTTACACCAACATAGAAGAGGATTCTTTACTGTTAGGGCGGTGAGAATCTGGAATTCCTTACCTTAGGAGGTGGTGATGGTGAACTCAGTTGAGGGGTTCAAGAGAGGCCTGGATGTCTTCCTGGAGCAGAACAATATTGTATCATACAGTTATTAGGTTCTTTAGAAGGACGTAGATCTGGGGATTTAGTCTGAAGGAATATAGGCTGACCTGGACGGAAAAAGATAAGAATACAAGACTAGGGGCACAGAGAACACACACGTTTTGAACAATATCTTGGCAGTAGTCTAAGGCAGAAAGCTGGCTAAATAGAGAGGTAATTCCTCCAAACAGGAAACACATAGGTGAAGCCGTGGTGCACCTTGGCACTGATTGGATGGCTTATCTGTCACTCAAGACTCTGACAGCTCATCACAACCCAGCATCTAATTGGATGGCTGAGCTGTCCATCACCATACTGACAGCTCAGAACACCCCTGTCCTAGATTAGAAGGCAGAACTGTCTTTCCCTGTAAACAGACAAATTGAAAGGAGGAATTATTATTATATTATACAGTATTAGTGATGAGCGAGTGTACTCGTTGCTCGGGTTTTCCCGAGCATGCTCAGGTGATCTCCGAGTATTTATGACTGATCAGAGATTTAGTATTCATCATGGCAGCTGAATGATTTACATCTACTAGCCAGGCTGAGTACATGTGGGGGTTGCCTGGTTGCTAGGGAATCCCCACATGTAATCAAGCAGGCTAGTAGCTGTAAATCATTCAGCTGCCACGATGAAAACTAAATCTCCGAGCAGTCATAAATACTCGGAGATCACCCGAGCATGCAACGAGCACACTCACTCATCACTATACAGTATTACTATTATATTATACAGCATTATTATAAGGAGGAAGAAAGGGGGGCATTATAATGAGGCACATTAGGGGGGTATTATTAAAAGGAGGCAGAATGGGGGGTAATATTGAAACGGAGACCAGGGGTGGTAGTCGTGGCTAATGGTGGCTGCCCAGTCGCACCCTGGCCCTCCATCATATAAACACACTGTCCCTTCTGTATTATTATTATTATTTATTTATATAGCACCATTAATTCCATGGTGCTGTACATGAGAAAGTGTTATGGAAATATTAGGGTTGGATAAATATATCCCTGTGTGTGCTGTGGCCGCTCCCAATTAGACTGAGTATTTTGAGCGCTCATCAAGAATGGACTGTACACAACTGTGACAGAACAACATTCCATCAATACTGATACTTTATTGTACATACATAGTTTTATATTTTCACATAGAAAGGAGTGGTTAGGGGTTGTCAGGGGTGGTTAGTTAATTATCATATTGTCTAGCTCCTCTGTCATTGGTTATCTAAACATATATGGAATATTGTGATTAATGCTCATATGACTGCTGATCAAGCAACTAAACTCGAGTTCTCTGTCTAGGACAAAGTGGAGACACCTGACCAGCAGTCACCAAACATCTGACTCTCTTCTGCTTTTAGGGGTGGAAAACCCCATATGATCTGTCTGGGTTATATCAGGCTTATATCAGTTCAGTTCGTGTCATCCATTTTAAACCATTGATTATAATATATATATTAGCTGTGAGCATATAAGTATATATTTGATTATAGAGGAGTATACATGCAAGTGAGATCTACATGATATATATATATTTCTATCACAAGCCCCCCTTAGATATCACTTGCCCTAATCCTAGCCTCCTGTCCCAAAGCGCTGCAACTCTTTTGTGCTGTTGGCGAACTGACACAAGCCTAACGCCTGTGCCCCACTCCATACAGACTTTTCGCAAATGGGCGGTCAGGAGATCTGTCCCTAACGGGGGTTCGTTGCAATCAGTCTCTTAGTCAATAGCAGGTGTAGTGAGCGATGTGCAGTCTTTATCAGGTAGGTCATCTGTTCGGTCAGGCAGGGCATCCACGACATCATTCTGGCTTGGGTGTCATCTTCTGGTAGGGGAGCTTTCTTGCCATGCGATGAGTGGATCCAAGCGAGTCTTCCCTCCAGTTTCACAGAGTTTGGTGTCATCAGCAGCACTTGAGCAGGACCATCAAATCTGGGATCGAGTGGTGTTCTCCTTACAAGCTTTTTCACCAACACCCAGTCTCCTGGCTTCTAGGAGTGCATACCGGACACTGAATCTGGATCTGGCAATGAAGAAAAAAACTCGAGAATGGATGTTAGCAAGTTTCTTGGTGATTTCAATTACAAAAGCAGACAAAGTATCATATTACATAATCAGCTGCTAAGGGAAAGGATACCCCTAACCTGGGACTAGACACAAACAAAATTTCATATGGTGACAGCTTTTCTGGGCCTCTGGGAGTGTGCCTAACACTGAGTAGTGTGATTGGGAGTGTGTAGGCCTAAGTCTGATCCTACTGCTGACTAGATCTCTCGTGTGAGATTTGCTGTGAATGCGGGTCCCTGGTCACTCTCTATCACTTCTGGGACCCCATAGCTGCATATCTCGTCTCTGAGAGTAGCTTCTTTGCAGTAGTCTTTGCTGACTGGTTCTTCACTGGGAAAGCTTCTGGCTGTCATCTTGAGAACATGTCCACGGCCACAAGGGCATATTCGAATTCTCCACTTGGCGGCATCTGGATGTGGTCTATCTGGATCCTCTGGAAGGGGGTACAGTGGTCTGGCAAGTTGATGTGTGGGAACTTTCTTCATTCTTCCAGGGTTGCATTTGCCACAGGTCAGACAGCTGTTTATGAACTTGGCTGTTAGGGTGGAGATTTCTGGAGCGAACCAGTAAGCACCAATCGGATCATTCATCTGTGTCTTTAATCTGTGTGTGGGCCCATGTGCCCACTGGACCACCATAGGGTACATGCTTCGGGGTAAACAGGGTTTGTAGTCCATTTAGTATACCCTTCCTTCTTCATGTGTTGCTCTCTTCTGCATCCAGCATTCCTTCTTGTCCTTTGGGGCTTGCTCTTGCAGCTTTTTGAGCAGATCACAGGACGTCATCTTGTCAGGTTTCCTGTCTTCAGCCGTCCTGTAGTAGCCGTCCGGCTCTACGACCTCTTCCACTTGTCCATATTGTCTTCCCTTGACTGTTTCTTTGGCTGCCATATCCGCCATGTTGTTGCCTCGTGCCCCTACTGTGTCCAGTTTTCCATGCGCTTTGACTTTTAGCATTGTCACCACTTTTGGAAGTTGAAGTGTGTTCAGCAGGTCCTTAATGGCTCCATTGATGCTTCACGGTTGCTCCGCTTGCTGTGAGGAAGTCCCTTGCAGCCCAGATGGGTCCGAAGTCGTGTGCTATGCCATGCAAGTACCTTGAATCGGTAAACATTTTCTCAGTCTTGTCTTCTGCCATCTGGTAGGCCTTCATCAGCGCTATCAGTTCTGCTTCCTGGGCTGACAGACTGGGCGGCAGACTTCTGGACCACAGGATCTCTTGATTGCTGGTCGCTGCACCTCCCGTGTGGAATCTTCCTTCATCATCTGCAAATCTGGAGCCATCCACATAGAGGATCAACTCTGGGTTGGTCAGTGGCTCTTCTGCCACCTTGGGTAGTCCTGCTGTTTCCTGTTGCATGATGCTGAAGCAATCATGGTCATCCGTCCGGAGCAAATTCAGATCCCTGCAGAAGGTATCATGCCGATTTTGATCAGACTTTTTATCTGAGGATCCGTATCTGTATCCCCCCTTGGGAGTGGGAGTAGAGTGGGCGGATTGAGGACTGTGCATCTGGAGATGGTGACATTGTTGGGCAGGAGTAGAGAGCACTGGAGGCGAAGATGCCTGGCGGTGGAGAGATGTTTTAGCTGGGTTTGGTTGAGGATTGCTGAGATGTCATGCAGAGCCAGGATTTCCAATGGTTTTTCCACTGATGTCAGTAGTCCTGTCCAGGAGGGCGTGTGCTGCAACTGCTGCTCTCATGCGGGAGGAAGAGGCTTCCCTTGCAACTGGATCCAGGCAAGCTGAAAAGTAGTCCGAAAGTCTCTGCTTTCCCCCCTGAAGCTGTGTCAGGACTCCAGTAGCAAGGCCTTCTCTTCTCATCAAGTAGAGACGGAATTGCTTCTTGTAGTCAGATAGGCCTAGTGCTGGCGCTGAGACTACAGAGCCTTTTAACTTTTTGAACGAACTGAAGGCCACATCTGTCTGGAGGAACGGGGTCACACTGACGTATTCACACAGAGGCTGCATTAGGACGGAAGCATCAGGGATCCAGGCTCTGCAATATGAAACTAGACCAAGGAAGGCCTGTAGCACCTTTGGAGTTGTCGGAGGGACCATCTTCTCCACTGTGGTCTTCCGGTCATCTGTCAGGTGTTTCACCTGGTGAGCAATACAGTGTCTCTGGAACGTAACTTGCTTCAGACACCACTGGACTTTGTTCTTTGAGATCTTGCAGTGCTGCTCCGCCAGGTAGAGTAGGAGATACAAGGAATGGGCTTTACACGTGTCAAAGTCAACTGCACAAAGGAGTAGATTGTCCATGTATTGTAGCAGGGTTACTTCTGCTTGTTCTGTGACTCAGTTGGTGAGAACTGTGGACATTGCTTTGGTGAACTGTGAAGGGCTGTTCTGGGCCCACTGTGGCATCACTGTCCATGTGTGGTGTCCCCCCTGGTGCATTAAGGCAAACAGGAACTGGTCTTCCGGATGAGGGGGAACACTGAAGAAAACCTTAGCCAGGTCGGTCACTGTGAACACTTTTGCTGTGGCAGGCACATTCGAGAGCAGAGTGTGCGGATTCGGCATAATTGCAGTTTCAAACACTGTGGCGTCATTCTCAGCTCTCAGGTTATATACCATTCTGAACTTGGCTGGCTCTCCTTTTACAGTCTTTTTCTTGACGGGGAAAAGCGGGGTATTGCAAGGCGATTTGCGAGGAACAATGATTCCTATTTCCAGGTGGACCTTCAGTTGGTCAGAGGCAGCTTGACTCTAGGCCTGGCCTGGGCCTTACGAGGGTACGGGGTACATGGCTTGAGTGACACCCGTACTGGGGCAACTTGAGGTTTTTCTCACGTGCTGGGGTCCCTTAGACCATAGACTTTCTGGTACTACATCCAGTACCTCCTTGGGTAGGCCTCATTGGTTGCTTAATGTTCTTGTAGGGCCGCCAGCATGACTCTTCTTGGGTCAGGGATGAAGAAAGTGTCACTGTCCCATCTTCGTGGAACACTGTGGTTGCCTTCAGCTTCTGCAGTAGGTTCGCTCCCAGCAGGTTGAGTGGAAGTTCCTTGACACCACAAACTGGGACAGGATAGAGTGTCCTGGCTGAGTGCACACGCTCAGTGGCTTTGTAAGCTGAGAAGGTCTGACTTGACCATCAATGCCCATGCGAGGCACAGAGAATTCTGATAGGCAGGTGGGATCAGCGAGTTCCACAGGTGTCATCACACTTCTGGCTGCACCACTTTGGATCTGACAACGCCATCCATTTTAAGGGTAATTTGAGGTACTGGTCTTGCAGATGAAGTTTTACATGTCAGGAGCGTAGTGTCTTGCAGACCTGGCTTGCTTGCCTCTGTCCTATGGACGGGGTACTTCACTGCTTTCTGCACTTCCTCCTTGACCTGTTTCTCTGGACCAACTCTTGGATTGCATGGGTCCAGTCTCTTCGGGGGCGTGAGTGCTTTGCACTGGTTCTGGAAATGGCCAAACTTGCCACAGATGTAACACTTGACACTTTTTCTGTCTTTGTAGAGTGGTTGCGCTTTCAGGTCAGTGGTCACCATGAGAGGGGCTGTCTTCTGCACCCCTGGTTGGGACTCAATCCTTTTGGCTACTGTGGACAATGGCATGATGGGTACTGTAGCGGCAGCGGGGTCCGGCCTGCTGATTGAAGCTGCGGTGGTAAGACGGGGCCTGCAGGTGCATTCGTGACGAGGCCCGGGGTGCCATGAGACCGGCGGCTGCATCCAACCCAAGGTCTTGGGGCGTTACAGGGGCTGCGGCTGCATCTGCCGTCACTTCTTACCCCTGGTCTGACATAGCTTCTCCCCTTTGCTAACCTTATTGAGGTCGGTGTCTCCTCTCTGGAGTCTGCAGCGGTTCTTCCGGTGTGTCGATCGGCACTTTGTAGCGTCTTCACCTCTGGCTCCCCTTCTGGTGTTCTCAGCAGCACGGCACCCTTTTCCTTCTTTGCGCTCTTTGTGGTGCTATAATGGCGGCAGTTTTGGTGACAATCGGCAATAAACAGTCTCCTAGGCGCACATAAAACATTTTGCTGGGTCAGTCCACTGTTATTGACCTGTTCTCAGGCCTAGCCACTATCAGTGGTTTCCTAATTGGCTGTCTCAGTCCATGCACAAAGGCCTGTGTATCTGGTCATGACTCATGAATGGTGAAGCCCAAGTCTTGGAATACTTGCATTACTCTGCCATGAAACTTCTTTACAGACTCTGTCTTATCTTGGCTCTTGGTTTTGGCTTGTCCTGCCAATCTGCCTTTGGCCCACTCTCTGAGCTGTTATATTAGCTGTGGCCCTGACTCCCAAGCATGTACATCTGATTCTGCTGGAAGTTTGAATTGTTCCTTCATGATTGGCCAGAGTGCATCACCTGCTTCTATTTTCATTCATGGCCCAGAGATCATTCCAGGTGGCTGCATATGTTTGCTGCTTCTGCTACATTCTTCGGTAAAATGGCATGGGATGCATCCCTGGGTCTGGAAGATTGTCATCTGACTTGAAGTGCAGTGCACATAGTGTAATGGTGGTGCCTCTATCTGCCCCTGCATTCTTGGTGCCTGTGGGTTTCTTTTCTAGTACTAGACAGCATGTATGATGTTCCCTCTTCATCTTCATCAGAGGAATAGTTGTGATAGCTTGTGCTGGGGTCGTACACTGACTGATTTTGGACTTAGAAGTTGCTTTTTTGTGTGAGGATGTCTCCCCCCTTGCTGAAGCTATGATGGATTAGGCTTATAGTTTCATGTTGGTGTGAATGTGGATGCAGGCAGCTCTGACCGGTGCTGAAGCTGTACATTACACAGGTCAACAAAAAAAAAATTTTTTTCTGGTGTCCAAAATATTTTAATGAATTTGGGGTATTTTTGGGGTGCTGATTCTGAATATGCTATCAGTTTTGCCAGATTGGCTCAAGTTTTTGAGATTTTTGGTATCTTATTTATAGCACTTGTTGGTAAATGCGACGCATCATCTCATTAATTTCTTTGGATTAGTACTTGAACTGAGCAGTTCTCAATATAGTTTTGTGTTAATTAGTGTTCTAAAAGTTTGTTCATAGCTTGATTTTTGCACTAACTTTATGTTGTTGTCTGTTTTCCAGTGAAAAGCATGAACTCATCAAGAAGAAGTTGTCTTAACGATCCAGACTCATTCTGTTACATTTGTGGTGAATACACACTGCCAAAACATAGAAGAAACATAACAGACTTCGTAAAAAAAGTGTATTTTGCCTATTTTGGGGTTATGCTTGGGGACCAAGACAAGTTTTGGGCACCACACATAGTGTGCAAAGCATGTATTGAATTATTACGAAAATGGAGCAAAGGACAAAGAAAAAGCTTCAAATTTGGTGTTCCAATGGTGTGGAGAGAGCCAAAAAATCATCATGATGACTGTTATTTCTGTGCAGTGCAAGTGCAAGGATTCAATAAGCATAAGAAACGAAAATGGGAGTAACATGGAATCTGCAAGAAGGCCTGTCCCTCATTGTGAAGATGTGCCTGTACCTGTGTTTATCATAAATAACAGTCATCATGATGATTTTTTGGCTCTCTCCACACCATTGGAACACCAAATTTGAAGCTTTTTCTTTGTCCTTTGCTCCATTTTCGTAATAATTCGATACATGCTTTGCACACTATGTGTGGTGCCCAAAACTTGTCTTGGTCCCCAAGCATAACCCCAAAATAGGCAAAATACACTTTTTTTACGAAGTCTGTTATGTTTCTTCTATGTTTTGGCAGTGTGTATTCACCACAAATGTAACAGAATGAGTCTGGATCGTTAAGACAACTTCTTCTTGATGAGTTCATGCTTTTCACTGGAAAACAGACAACAACATAAAGTTAGTGCAAAAATAAAGCTATGAACAAACTTTTAGAACACTAATTAACACAAAACTATATTGAGAACTGCTCAGTTCAAGTGCTAATCCAAAGAAATTAATGAGATGATGCGTCGCATTTACCAACAAGTGCTATAAATAAGATACCAAAAATCTCAAAAACTTGAGCCAATCTGGCAAAACTGATGACATATTCAGAATCAGCACCCCAAAAATACCCTAAATTCAATTAAATATCTTTGGCACCAAAAATGCTGTTGACCAGTGTTATCAATACATAGTGATATCAAAGTTCATGTAAAACCTTAAGGGTTACAATATTGTTGACTGTGAAATGAGGTAACGGAGAATCTGTCAGTGAGCTCGTTCTGATATCACTCCTCCCCCCTCTGCACCCAGGGCTGAGCTGACTGCTGCCTGATATGTCTGGGGCTGCCCACTGTAGGGGGGGCTTTCACCTTCCTTCCCCGATATCACAACTGGCAATGGCTGGACTGTGCCAGGGACACCTTGTGCTGTAAGCACCATATTGTTTGAATTGGGCGTTGGCCCAGCCGGCGACAAGGAGGGAAAAAGAGGAAGAAGAAGGAGGAGGGGGTGATGAGTGAGACAAAGGAATAGTAGGAGGGGAGAGAGAGAGAGAGAGAGAGAGAGAGAGAATGTGGAGAGAGAGGGAGGAGAAGATGGAGGGTGGAGGGAGGAGAAAATGGGAGGTGTGGAAGAAAGAGAGAGGGAGGAGAAGAGAGGAGTGGAGAAAGAGGGGAAGAGAGAGAAGAGAAAAAATGTGGAGGAAGAGGAAAGGAGAGAGAGAGAGAGAGAGAGAGAGAGTGCGGAGAGAAAAGACTGACAGAGGAAAAAGAGGATAGATTAGAACAACAAGAATAATAGAGAGGAGCAATTATGCCTTCTCCCTGTAGGGAGAGACGGGGCGCACCACATACTGTGCAAAAATAACTACCTATACCATGGATTCTGCTAAAAGCAGACTGCGCAGATTCTCCCGTCTCATACCCACAAAAATCACTCCCTGGTTTGCTCATATAACTTTCTGTACCACCTAAACGATGTAAGCTCTGCTGCCACTTCATACCATGTATTAGTATTCAGCAATCTAACATCAGCTACTGTAACTTCCCTTATTTTCCTTTCTACGTCATGCCACTCCGCAGCTTGAAATCTGCCATTCTAATGAATTTCACGTACTTTATACCTTCCAAAAATCTTCACATACTTAACACCTTCGTATTCTGCCACTATCTAGGGGCTGTTTTCTCATCAGGAAGTAAAAAGACTTTCCTGTTGCTCGGCCACTTTGTTCCCCATGGCAAAAGCAAAAAATGAAAATGAAAAACACATAAAAATGAAAAAAGAAAACAGTACTAAAAAAACCTTCTAAAAATGAGTATATAAAACTCTAAGAAAAACCCAAAACGATAAGAAAAACCGTCAAAAACTTAGTTCACAACCAAAAACTCAAAACTTTGATACAATAGTAAAGAAAAAAAAACTTTTTTCAAAAATATATATATATAAAAAATAAAAAGGTAAAGAGATTGAAGATTGAGGAAAACTCAATTAAAAAAACTTTAAAATGCCGCAAAAAGAAAAAAGACCCCCTAAGAGAGTTAAAAAAATTAAAAATTAAAACGGCTGTCAGTCAGAGACACACTTCCTCTTTATTCCGTATGCCATTGCAATAATATCAAATGTCACTAAAATCACGTTTCTGAAAACACTTATGTCACATCAAAAATTATAGATACAACTTAAATTTCACTTCTTCACAAAAAAACTACACATACCCAGCACTGCAGCTGAAAACAGTCCGGAAAAAAAAAAAATGTGACAGTTTGATTTACAATGCATATCTCTCTGCTAAACAGCACGGAGAAAGAGGAAGTTCGGACAAGAGAACTATTTCTGCTTCTTAAAGCGGCAATAGTACATGACACAAACAGACAGATAGACAATCCGAGAGATGCCCTTTTAAATTCTGTGACACATGCAGGCTGCGCTGGGAACAGACTACTGCCAATCGCACTGGACGCACCTGCGCCCGGGCCACCTGAGTGCTTGAGAAGCACAACAAGCGGGAAATCTACCACCCCGGTCCGGACGTCCTGACTGGATCGCCGGCACTACGGGAAACTGCAGTAGCCCTCTTAAGTTATCACTACCCGTGCCTGGAACATGGGACTACCTGCCCCGGAACTCTGCGTGTTCCTCCTATGCACGGGAATCCTGCAATAACTTATCGAGCGATTTGACCTCCTGCGGTCTGTTTCTCAGCAACCACAAACAAAAGTCACTTTTTCCTTCTTCTCTCGGATTTTACACAAATACATATACACGGTACACAGCAGACACCTCCCAGGGTGGATTCGTGGCTACGGATTTTTTACACTACCTGGGAATTTGTGACCACATCTGACTGGCAAGAGGCATAGACAAGGACTGGGCACAGGGGACTTTCAGGTAAGATGATAACATTTTCTTACCTTACTTATGGAGCTGCGCAGTCTCCTGCCCCTGTGCCAGGCCACGCTACAACTTCCGTATCTCCAGTCAGAAGGATCCCGTGCGTTTCATCCGAGCCGTTGGGCGCCATTAATGTTATGGAAATATTAGGGTTGGATAAATATATCCCTGTGTGTGCTGTGGCCGCTCCCAATTAGACTGAGTATTTTGAGCGCTCATCAAGTATGGACTGTACACAACTGTGACAGAACAACATTCCATCAATACTGATACTTTATTGTACATACATAGTTTTATATTTTCACATAGAAAGGAGTGGTTAGGGGTTGTCAGGGGTGGTTAGTTAATTATCATATTGTCTAGCTCCTCTGTCATTGGTTATCTAAACATATATGGAATATTGTGATTAATGCTCATATGACTGCTGATCAAGCAACTAAACTCGAGTTCTCTGTCTAGGACAAAGTGGAGACACCTGACCAGCAGTCACCAAACATCTGACTCTCTTCTGCTTTTAGGGGTGGAAAACCCCATATGATCTGTCTGGGTTATATCAGGCTTATATCAGTTCAGTTCGTGTCATCCATTTTAAACCATTGATTATAATATATATATTAGCTGTGAGCATATAAGTATATATTTGATTATAGAGGAGTATACATGCAAGTGAGATCTACATGATATATATATATTTCTATCACAAAAGGGATTACGTACAGAGTGATAGTATCGTTTACAGTAAACAAATTTACAATGACAGACTGGTGCAGAGGGGAGAGGACCCTGTCCTTGCGGACTTACATTCTACTGGATAATGGGGAAGAGACAAAAGGTCGGGGTGCGGCAGCCCGGGTGGTGGTGAGGCGGCAGCTCTGGTGGTGGTGAGGCAGCAGCTCTGTTGGTGGTGAGGTGGCACCTCTGGTGGTGGTGAGGCGGCACCTCTGTGGTGGTGAGGCGGCAGCTCTGGTGATGGTGAGGCGGCAGCTCGGGTGGTGGTGAGACTTCTGTAGTGCACTTACTTGTAAGGCGGGGTCCTCCTTGGACTGCGGGGCCTTTTTTTCCTTCAGCACTAGACAATGACAGTCAGAGTCCATATCCTGTTTTAACAAAACAACTTTACTCAGCTCGTCCAGTTTAGTCACAGAAATAGCACGAGGTTCTTCACAATAGATCACCATTCTGTTCCCTGGGCTGTCCCTCACTTCTCCAGGAATATCGCAGGGTCATACCGTCACCTTCAGTACTGCAGCTTCCTGACTAGTCAGACTAACCCACTTCGGAAGTCCCCCACCCGCTTCCTTCTCCAGACGTGAAGTATGGTTCTTCCATTCCTTGCTAGGTCGCAGACACCAGACTTTTAGGGTTGTTTCCATGAAGTTAGCTGCTACCATTTTGATGCTGCCCTGTATTCCTCCACTGCCGTGTGACTGTTATCCCCAGGCCCTATACAGCTGGGCTCCCCAGTTTAAATGTTACGGGACACAACTGTCCTGTCCTAGCTCCCAGCCCTTACTGACTAACTCCAGGAGGCTCCCCAGCTACTCCCAGTTGGCCCCTCCTAACTCACTAAATCCTATTGGTCTAACCTACTCCTATCTTACTCTATTGTGCCCTCCCTAGTGGGCTAAATCTAAATCCTACACTTTCGCTATATCTGGTTAACGCAAGAATATATATTTATACAATACATGACAATATTATAGACATATAAAATATAACAGCTTCTCAGGGACGTAATCAAAGAGGGTGAGGCATGAACTAGCCTCCATACCCCCTTACAATATAATAAGGAGCACAATGGCAGCATTATAATAAGGAGGTTGAAAAAGGTCATTATAATAAGGAGGCACATTGTGGTTTATTATTATTAGGAGGCCCAGTGAGACATTACTGCTATAGTGGCTGTATAGCTATAAGGAGGCACAGGGGAGCATTATTATTATAGGGGACTATATAGCTATAATGAAGCGATGGCCGGGGGACCACCACGGTGCAGGAAGACTACTGTACACAAGATGAGGTGCAAACAACAAAGGGTAGATTTATTGGGAGGCAAGGAATAAAGTGGGTGAGGAAGATGCAAACAGGGGTATACAATGGCAAGAGAGACTTTACAAGACTTATACACTTTATCTTGTCCGTGAAATAGCATGGTGCTCCAACTATTACAGACTCAGAAAATGTCTCACAAGCACCTTTAAACAATACACAAATAACGATGCTACTCTACGTATAACCTCCCTGGCCCTTACTAAGCAGGCCACACGGCTGCCGTGTACTGACTACTGAAGCCTACACTAGGCCCTAACAGGTGCATCAAACAGGAACAGACTCACGGTGATGTTGGGGACTCAGGTCCAGTCCCAGGGGGGGCCCCAGCAGTCTATACGGTGGTGCGCACGGCTTTCTGTCAGCTCTGTGAAGCGTGTTCTTGTCCTTGCTTCTGGATCCTAGGGATGCTCCCTGTTGTGAATTCCGTTCTCGGGCTCCCTCCTGTGGTCATGAGTGGTACTGTGTGAGTTTGTTCTTGGGCTCCCTCTGGTGGCCTTTAGCGATATGGCTGGTCTTGGCTGGGCTCAGCTGTTTCATCTCCTGCTAGGCTGGGCCTATTTAACTCACCTGGACCTTTACTTGTCGCCTGCTGTCGGTGTGTTCAGTCCTGATCCTGTGCTCTCCTGAATATTCCTTGTGACCAGTCTCCTGCTATGAGAAGCTAAGTTTGCTTGTTCAGTTTCTCATTATTTCCTTAAAAAGTTTCTCATTATATTATGAGTTCAGCCCAGCTTGCTTTTATGTGATTTCTTGCTTGCTGGTTAGTTCTGGGGTGCAGAGTGCGCCCCTCACATCGTGAGTTGGTGTGGGGGTTCTTGTATTCTCTGCGTGGTTTACTTTTGATAGCTTTTGTACTGACCGCACAGACACCTATCTATTATCTGCCTATCTAGTATTAGCGGGCCTCATTTGCTAAACCTGTTTCATCTCTACGTTTGTGTTTTCCCCTTAACTCACCGTTATTATTTGTGGGGGGCTATCTAAAACTTTGGGGATATTTCTCTGAGGCAAGTGAGGTCTTTGCTTTCTCTCTAGGGGTAGTCAGTTTCTCAGGCTGTGACGAGGCGTCTAGGTTTTCAGGTAACGCTCCACAGCTGCCTTTAGTGTGTTTGGATAGGATCAGGATTGCGGTCAGTATAGCTTCCACATCCCCAGAACTTGTCCTATATATTCAGGGTATATGTGTCAGGTCAGTTTGAGACCCTACCACCAGGATCATAACAGTACAGCAGGCCCGAAAGTGTTAATGCAGCAGAAGAGGGAGAAGAGAAATCTTAAGGTCATTTTTTTTTTTCCCTCTGCACTGTGTTTGGCCTCTCTCCTCCCCTTAATCTCTGGGTGGTTCTGTATGCAGCTACTAATATGGACATTCAGAGTCTGTCTTCTAGTGTGGATCATCTCACTGCAAGGGTACAGGGCATTCAGGATTATGTAGTCCGCAGTCCTATGTCAGAGCCTAAAATACCTATTCCTGAGCTGTTCTCCGGAGATAGATCTAGGTTTTTGAACTTTAAGAATAATTGTAAGTTATTCCTTTCTCTGAGACCTCGCTCATCTGGCGACTCTGTTCAGCAAGTTAAAATTGTTATTTCTTTGTTGCGGGGTGACCCTCAAGATTGGGCATTCTCTCTGGCGCCAGGAGATCCGGCACTGCTAAATGTTGATGCGTTTTTTCTGGCGCTTTGAGTGCTTTATGAGGAACCAAATCTGGTAGACCAAGCAGAGAAGGTTTTGCTGGCTCTCTTTCAGGGTCGGGATGAAGCAGAGGTTTATTGTCAGAAGTTTAGGAAGTGGTCAGTGCTCACTCAGTGGAATGAGTGTGCGCTGGCGGCGATTTTCAGAAAGGGTCTTTCTGAAGCCCTTAAAGATGTTATGGTGGGGTTCCCCACGCCAGCGGGTCTGAATGAGTCAATGTCTTTGGCCATTCAGATTGATCGGCGTTTGCGGGAGCGCAAACCTGTGCACCCTCTGGCGGTATTTTCTGAGCAGAAACCTGAGCCTATGCAATGTGACAGGATTCTGACCAGAGTTGAACGGCAAAACCACAGACGTCAGAATGGGTTGTGCTTTTACTGTGGTGATTCTGCTCATGTTATCTCAGCATGCTCTAAGCGCACAAAAAGGGTTGCCAAGTTTGTCACCATTGGTACTGTACAACCTAAATTCATTTTGTCTGTTACTTTGATTTGCTCTCTGTCATCCTACCCAGTTATGGCTTTTGTGGATTCAGGTGCTGCCCTGAATTTGATGGATTTGTCATTTGCCAGGCGCTGTGGTTTTATCTTGGAGCCTTTACAATTCCCTATCCCGCTAAAGGGAATTGATGCTACACCATTGGCCAAGAATAAACCTCAGTACTGGACTCAATTGACCATGTGAATGGCTCCTGTACATCAGGAGGTAATTCGCTTTCTGGTGCTACATAATTTGCATGATGTTGTCGTGTTGGGTCTGCCATGGCTGCAGGCTCATAATCCAGTCCTGGATTGGAAAGCAATGTCTGTGTCAAGTTGGGGTTGCCAGGGGATTCATGGCGATGCTCCTTTGGTGTCAATTGCTTCTTCTACTCCTTCTGAAGTCCCTGAATTTTTGTCGGACTACCAGGATGTATTTGATGAGCCCAAATCCAGTGCCCTACCTCCTCATAGGGATGGTGATTGTGCCATAAATCTGATTCCTGGTAGTAAGTTCCCTAAGGGACGACTTTTTAATTTGTCTGTACCAGAACATACCGCTATGCGGAGTTATATAAAGGAGTCCTTGGAGAAGGGACATATTCACCCGTCCTCGTCCCCTTTGGGTGCGGGGTTCTTTTTTGTGGCCAAGAAGGATGGTTCTCTGAGACCCTGTATAGATTATCGCCTTCTAAATAACATCACGGTCAAATTTCAGTATCCCTTGCCACTGTTGTCCGATCTGTTTGCCCGGATGAGGGGGGCCAGTTGGTTCACCAAGATAGATCTTCGTGGAGAGTATAATCTTGTGCGCATAAAGCAGGGCGATGAATGGAAAACAGCATTTAATACGCCCAAAGGCCATTTTGAGTACTTGGTGATGCCTTTTGGGCTTTCTAATGCCCCCTCTGTGTTTCAGTCCTTCATGCACGACATCTTCCGAGAGTACCTGGATAGATTTATGATTGTGTACCTAGATGATATTTTGGTCTTTTCTGATGATTGGGAGTCTCATGTGAAGCAGGTCAGGATGGTATTTCAGGTCCTGCGTGCCAATGCCTTGTTTGTGAAGGGCTCTAAATGTCTCTTCGGAGTCCAGAAGGTTTCCTTTTTGGGCTTTATTTTTACTCCTTCTACTATCGAGATGGATCCAGTCAAGGTCCAGGCTATTCATCACTGGACTCAACCTACATCTGTGAAGAGTCTTCAGAAGTTCTTGGGTTTTGCTAATTTTTACCGTCGCTTCATCACTAATTTTTCTAGTGTGGTGAAGCCTTTGACGGATTTGACCAAGAAGGGTTCTGATGTGACGAATTGGTCTCCTGCGGCCGTGGAGGCCTTTCAGGAGTTGAAACGTCGGTTTTCTTCGGCTCCTGTCTTGCGCCAGCCCGATGTCTCTCTTCCCTTTCAGGTCGAGGTTGATGCTTCTGAGATTGGAGCAGGGGCTGTTTTGTCGCAGAGAAGCTCTGATGGCTCTGTGATGAGACCATGTGCTTTCTTTTCAAGAAAGTTTTCGCCTGCCGAACGGAATTATGATGTTGGTAATCGAGAGTTGTTGGCAATGAAGTGGGCATTTGAGGAGTGGCGACATTGGCTTGAGGGAGCCAAGCATCGTGTGGTGGTTTTGACGGATCACAAGAATTTGACTTATCTCGAGTCTGCCAAACGGTTGAATCCAAGACAGGCTCGATGGTCGCTGTTTTTCTCTCGTTTCAATTTCGTGGTTTCATATCTTCCGGGTTCGAAAAACGTGAAGGCTGATGCCCTTTCTAGGAGTTTTGTACCTGACTCCCCGGAAGTTTCTGAACCGACTGGTGTTCTCAAAGAGGGGGTGATTTTGTCTGCCATCTCTCCTGATCTGCGACGGGTGTTGCAGGAGTTTCAGGCCAATAGACCTGACCGTTGTCCACCGGAGAGACTGTTTGTCCCAGACAGATGGACCAGTAGAGTTATTTCCGAGGTTCATTCTTCGGTGTTGGCGGGTCATCCTGGGATTTTTGGTACCAGGATTTGGTGGCGAGATCCTTTTGGTGGCCTTCCTTGTCGCGGGATGTGCGTTCCTTTGTGCAGTCCTGTGGGATTTGTGCTCGGGCCAAGCCTTCGTGTTCTCATGCCAGTGGATTGCTTTTGCCTTTGCCTGTCCCGAAGAGGCCTTGGACGCATATTTCCATGGATTTAATTTCGGATCTTCCTGTCTCTCAGAAGATGTCTGTCATCTGGGTGGTTTGTGATCGTTTTTCCAAAATGGTCCATTTGGTACCCTTGCCTAAGTTGCCTTCCTCCTCCGATTTGGTGCCACTGTTTTTTCAGAATGTGGTTCGTTTGCATGGTATTCCGGAGAACATTGTGTCCGACAGATGATCCCAGTTTGTGTCCAGATTTTGGCGATCCTTTTGTGCTAAGATGGGCATTGAATTGTCTTTTTCGTCAGCCTTCCATCCTCAGACGAATGGTCAAACCGAACGAACTAATCAGACCTTGGAAACTTATTTGAGATGTTTTGTTTCTGCTGACCAGGATGATTAGGTGACCTTTTTGCCATTGGCTGAGTTCGCCCTCAATAATCGGGCTAGTTCTGCTACTTTGGTTTCACCTTTCTTTTGCAATTCTGGTTTTCATCCTCGTTTCTCCTCGGGTCAGGTTGAGTCTTCTGACTGTCCTGGGGTGGATTCTGTGGTGGATAGGTTGCAGCAGATTTGGAACCATGTGGTGGACAATTTGACTTTGTCCCAAGAGAAGGCTCAGCGCTTTGCTAACCGCCGTCGCTGTGTGGGTCCCCGACTTCGTGTGGGGGATTTGGTATGGTTGTCTTCTCGTTATGTCCCGATGAAGGTTTCCTCTCCTAAGTTCAAGCCTCGTTTCATCGGTCCTTATAAGATTTTGGAAATCCTCAACCCTGTGTCTTTTCGTTTGGACCTCCCAACATCGTTTGCCATTCATAATGTGTTCCATAGGTCATTGTTGCAGAGATATGTGGTGCCTGTGGTCCCTTCTGTTGATCCTCCTGCTCCGGTCTTGGTCGAGGGGGAGTTGGAATATGTGGTGGAGAAGATCTTGGATTCTCGTATTTCGAGACGGAGGCTTCAGTACTTAGTGAAATGGAAGGGTTATGGTCAGGAGGATAATTCCTGGGTTGTCGCCTCCGATGTCCATGCGGCCGATTTGGTTCATGCCTTTCATTTGGCTCGTCCTGATCGGCCTGGGAGCTCTGGTGAGGGTTCGGTGACCCCTCCTCAAGGGGGGGGGGGTACTGTTGTGAATTCCGTTCTCGGGCTCCCTCCTGTGGTCATGAGTGGTACTGTGTGAGTTTGTTCTTGGGCTCCCTCTGGTGGCCTTTAGCGATATGGCTGGTCTTGGCTGGGCTCAGCTGTTTCATCTCCTGCTAGGCTGGGCCTATTTAACTCACCTGGACCTTTACTTGTCGCCTGCTGTCGGTGTGTTCAGTCCTGATCCTGTGCTCTCCTGAATATTCCTTGTGACCAGTCTCCTGCTATGAGAAGCTAAGTTTGCTTGTTCAGTTTCTCATTATTTCCTTGAAAAGTTTCTCATTATATTATGAGTTCAGCCCAGCTTGCTTTTATGTGATTTTTTGCTTGCTGGTTAGTTCTGGGGTGCAGAGTGCGCCCCTCACATCGTGAGTCGGTGTGGGGGTTCTTGTATTCTCTGCGTGGTTTACTTTTGATAGCTTTTGTACTGACCGCACAGACACCTATCTATTATCTGCCTATCTAGTATTAGCGGGCCTCATTTGCTAAACCTGTTTCATCTCTACGTTTGTGTTTTCCCCTTAACTCACCGTTATTATTTGTGGGGGGCTATCTAAAACTTTGGGGATATTTCTCTGAGGCAAGTGAGGTCTTTGCTTTCTCTCTAGGGGTAGTCAGTTTCTCAGGCTGTGACGAGGCGTCTAGGTTTTCAGGTAACGCTCCACAGCTGCCTTTAGTGTGTTTGGATAGGATCAGGATTGCGGTCAGTATAGCTTCCACATCCCCAGAACTTGTCCTATATATTCAGGGTATATGTGTCAGGTCAGTTTGAGATACTACCACCAGGATCATAACAGCTCCCGGAAACTGTAAGTCCCTTTCTCAGTATCTTCGTGGCTTCACAAACTAGCACAGAACAGCCACCTTTGCTGTACCCAGAAAAGTCTTGCAAATTTCACAAGTACACTCTGTCACAGCCTGGGACCTTTCTTGTAGTAAACAGCACACAGTTCTCTCTAGCAGCTTCTGCTCACACACACAGTTCAGGCTCAACTCCTCCCCTAATTCTAGGGCAGTTCATCTTCACAGCCTAAAGCAGGGGGAAGCAGGACATTCCATCACACCAGACAAGGGGGTGCTGTCTCTTAAAGTGGCAGCGTGTTACTGTCCATAACAGCACCACCCTCTTACAATAAGGAGGCACAGGGGAGCATCACTACTATAGTGAGCTGTATAGCTATAAGGAGGCAGAGGGGAGAATTATTATAAGGGACTGTATAGCTATAAGGGGGCACAAGGATGCATTATTACTATAGGGACCTATATAGCTATAAGGAGGCACAGGGGAGCATTATTATTATTATTATAGGGGACTGTATATGCATGCATAGGGAGCATTATTACTATAGAGAGCTGTTTAGCTATAAAGAGGCAGAGGGGAAGCATTATTATTATCATAGGGGACTGTATAGCTATGAGAAGACATAAGAGAGCATTATTAGTATAGCGAGCTGTATAGCTATAAGGAGGCACAGGGGAACATTATAACTATAGGGAGTTGTTTAGCTATAAGGAGGCACAGGGGAGCGTTATTATTATAGGGGACTATAGCTATAAGAAGACATAAGAGAGCATTATAACTATAGGGAACTGTATAGCTATAAGGAGGCACAGGGGAGCATTATTACAATATAGGTGAATAGAGGGTGCACTGTTATTGTGTGGACCAAGAAGGGTATTACTACTAGGCAGGATACAGAAAGGACATTATTACTGTCTAGGGCACTGGTTATACACTATATGGTTTGCATAGAGATGGGGGAATGTGAGGAGGGGAGAGGAAAAACATTAAGTCAAAGATGTCTCTTTTACATTGTGCAGGGACGAGTCACGGATGGAAGAAGTGGTCATGGCAGTTTTGGTAGAATGGAAAAGAAACGGGAAAGTGATGACTAATATCAGCAAAAACATGTGAGTCACTGGATTGATCTGTACAGTACACACATGCAATATATGGTCTGCAGATCACTGGTGTAGAACTGATATTACTAACATACAGTGACAATATAATGGTAATATACTGTAAGTCCTTATACAGTGTTTTTTTTTATAATATTATCTGTTATGGACCTGGTGGTTAGGAGCACCCGGAATGACCTGATGAGTAAACTCAAAATCGGGACTAGCTCTGGGGAAGTGGGAACTCTGCTGACCGCAAACCCTACTCCTATCACACAAACTAGAAATAGCCGTGGAGCGTACCTAACTCTCCCTAGACGCCTCTTCACAGCCTAAGAGCTAACTAAACCTAAAGATAGAAATAGAAGCCTTACCTTGCCTCAGAGAAATTCCCCAAAGGTAAAGGCAGACCCCCACATATATTGACTGTGAGTTAAGAGGAAAGTCACAAACACAGGGATGAAACAGGTTTTAGCAAAGGAGGCCAGATTTCACTTAATAGTCAGAGGATAGGAAAGGGAACTATGCGGTCAGCACAAAAGACTACAAAAAAACACGCAGAGTAAGCAAAAAGACTCCCCACACCGACTCACGGTGTGGAGGTGCCACTCTGCACCCCCAGAGCTTCCAGCTAGCAAAGGAATATCATGATAGCAAGCTGGACTAGAAATTAGCAGTACTAAGAAATATATTCAGGAAGCAGTAACAACAAATGAACTAGCAAAGACTTAGCTTCTGCTGGAGTAGACAGGTCCTCACAGAAGTCCAAGAGAGATCTGAACCAATACTGAAACATTGACAGCTGGCATGAAGTAACGATCTGAGTGGAGTTAAATAGGGAAGCCAGCATAGCAATAAACGAGAGCAGCTGATAAAGCCAACCTCAGTGACCAGCAGTTCTGCTCGAAGCCACCAGAGGGAGTACAAGAGCAGAACTAACCAAAGTACCATTCATGACCACAGGTGTTATGACCCCAATGGCAGAGGGTCTCAGGAACAATGCTAAGTCAGTAAATACAGAAAACCAGCTCATAGGGAAGTGGTAACTGGGCTGACCATATAACTAATCCTAGCACCACAAATACCAGCAGCCGGGGAACGTTCCTACGTTGATCCTAGACGTCTCGCGCCAGCCGGAGAGCTAACTACCCCTAGAAGGGAAAAGAAAGACCTTTCTTGCCTCCAGAGGAAATACCCCAAAAAGTTGGATAGAAGCCCCCCACAAATAATAACGGTGAGGTAAGAGGAAAAGACAAACACCAGAATGAGCTAGGAATTTAGCAAAGAGAGGCCCACTAGCTAATAGCAGAATATAGAAAGATAACTTATATGGTCAGCAAAAAATCCTATCAAAAATATCCACACTGGGAATTCAAGAACCCCCGAACCGTCTAACGGCCCGGGGGGAGAACACCAGCCCCCTAGAGCTTCCAGCAAGGTCAGGAATCAAATTTAGTACAAGCTGGACAAAAATGATAGCAAACAAATAACCCAAAAAACAAAGAAGCAAGACTTAGCTTAATTTAGCACGAACCAGGACCAGCAAACAGGAGCAAACAGAATGTGTCTGATAACACCGATGCCAGGCACTGGACTAAGGTTCCAGGAGGTTTATATAGCAACACCCCTGAAGTAACGACCCAGCTGGGTGCAGACAGAGGGAAGGAAATCCCAGAGTCATATCACTAGTAACCACTAGAGGGAGCCAAAAAAGTCTAATTCACAACAGTACCCCCCCCTTAAGGAGGGGTCACCGAACTCTCACCAAGACCACCAGGGCGATCAGGATGAGCAGCGTGAAAGGCACGAACCAAATCGGCCGCATGCACATCAGAGGCAACCACCCAGGAATTATCCTCCTGACCATAACCCTTCCACTTGACCAAATACTGAAGCCTCCGCCTGGAGAGACGAGAATCCAAGATCTTCTCCACCACGTACTCCAACTCGCCGTCAACCAACACCGGAGCAGGAGGCTCAGCAGAAGGAACCACAGGCACAACGTAGCGTCGTAACAAAGACCTATGGAACACGTTGTGAATGGCAAACGAAACCGGAAGATCCAAGCGAAAGGACATAGGATTAAGGATTTCCAATATCTTGTAAGGACCGATGAAGCGAGGCTTAAATTTAGGAGAGGAGACCTTCATAGGAACAAATCGAGAAGACAGCCACACCAAATCCCCAACACGAAGTCGGGGACCCACACCGCGGCGGCGGTTGGCAAAACGCTGAGCCTTCTCCTGTGACAACTTCAAGTTGTCCACCACATGATTCCAGATCTGCTGCAACCTATCCACCACAGAATCTACTCCAGGACAGTCAGAAGGCTCCACATGTCCCGAGGAAAAACGAGGATGGAAACCAGAGTTGCAGAAAAATGGCGAAACCAAAGTAGCGGAACTAGCCCGATTATTTAGGGCAAACTCAGCCAACGGCAAGAAGGTCACCCAATCATCCTGATCTGCCGAAACAAAACACCTCAAGTAAGCTTCCAGAGTCTGATTAGTTCGCTCAGTTTGTCCATTAGTCTGAGGATGAAAGGCAGACGAGAACGATAAATCAATGCCCATCCTAGTACAAAAGGATCGCCAGAACCTGGAAACAAACTGGGATCCTCTGTCAGACACAATATTCTCAGGAATGCCGTGTAAACGAACCACATTCTGAAGGAACACAGGAACCAGATCGGAAGAGGAAGGCAGCTTAGGCAAAGGCACCAAATGGACCATTTTTGAAAAGCGATCACATACCACCCAGATGACAGACATACCCCGAGACACCGGGAGATCAGAAATGAAATCCATGGAAATATGTGTCCAAGGCCTCTTCGGGACAGGCAAGGGCAAGAGCAACCCGCTGGCACGGGAACAGCAAGGCTTAGCTCAAGCACAAGTCCCACAGGACTGCACAAATGACCGTACATCCCGTGACAAGGAAGGCCACCAAAATGACCTAGCCCCCAGATCTCTGATGCCAAAAATTCCCGGATGACCTGCCAACACCGAGGAATGAACCTCGGAAATGACTCTGCTGGTCCACTTATCAGGAACAAACAGTCTGTCAGGTGGACAAGAGTCAGGTCTACCAGCTTGAAATCTCTGCAACACACGTCGCAAATCAGGAGAAATGGCTGACAAAATAACTCCTTCTTTAAGAATACCAACAGGTTCTGTGACTCCAGGAGAGTCAGGCACAAAGCTCCTTGAAAGAGCATCAGCTTTCACATTCTTTGAACCTGGTAAATACGAGACCACAAAGTCAAAACGGGAGAAAAACAATGACCAGCGGGCCTGTCTAGGATTCAAGCGTTTAGCAGACTCGAGATACATCAAATTTTTGTGATCAGTCAAGACCACCACATGATGCTTAGCACCCTCGAGCCAATGACGCCACTCCTCAAATGCCCACTTCATGGCCAGTAATTCCCGATTGCCCACATCATAATTCCGCTCAGCAGGCGAAAACTTCCTAGAGAAGAAAGCACATGGTCTCATTACCGAGCAACCAGGGCCTCTCTGTGACAAAACGGCCCCTGCCCCAATCTCAGAAGCATCCACCTCGACCTGAAAGGGAAGTGAGACATCAGGCTGGCACAAAACAGGCGCCAAAGTAAACTGACGCTTCAACTCCTGGAACGCCTCCACGGCTGCAGGAGCCCAGTTAGCAACATCAGAACCTTTCTTGGTCATATCCGTCAAAGGTTTAACAACGCTAGAAAAATTAGCGATAAAACGACGGTAGAAGTTAGCAAAACCCAAGAACTTCTGAAGACTCTTAACTGACGTGGGTTGAGTCCACTCATGAATAGCTCGGACCTTGACTGGGTCCATCTCCACAGCAGAAGGGGAAAAAATAAACCCCAAAAAGGGAACTTTCTGTACTCCAAAGAGACACTTTGAGCCTTTAACAAACAAGGCATTCTCACGCAAAACCTGAAACACCATCCTGACCTGCTCCACATGTGAGTCCCAATCTTCAGAGAAAACCAGAATATCGTCCAGATAAACAATCATAAATTTATCCAGATACTTCCGGAAAATATCATGCATAAAGGACTGAAATACTGAGGGAGCATTAGAAAGCCCAAAAGGCATCACCAAGTACTCAAAATGACCTTCGGGCGTATTAAATGCAGTCTTCCATTCATCACCTTGCTTAATGCGCACAAGGTTGTATGCACCACGAACCACTTGGCACCCTTAATCCGGGCAAACAAGTCCGACAAGAGAGGCAAAGGATACTGAAATTTTACAGTGATTTTATTCAGTAGCCGATAGTCAATACAAGGTCTCAAAGATCCGTCCTTCTTAGCCACAAAAAAGAATCCCGCACCAAGAGGGGAAGAGGATGGACGGATATGCCCCTTCTCCAGAGACTCCTTGATATATGAACGCATTGCGGCATGCTCAGGTACTGACAGATTAAATAATCTTCCCTTAGGAAATTTACTACCTGGAATCAAATCTATGGCGCAGTCACAGTCCCTATGAGGAGGCAGAGCACTGGATCTGGACTCACTGAATACATCCTGATAATCAGACAAATACTCAGGAACTTCCGAAGGAGTAGAGGAAGCAATAGACACCGGCGGGGAATCAGCATGAATTCCCTGACAGCCCCAACTTGACACAGACATTGCCTTCCAATCCAGGACTGGATTGTGGGTCTGTAACCATGGCAGACCCAAAACGACCAAATCATGCATTTTATGCAGAACAAGAAAACGAATCACCTCCCGATGTTCAGGAGTCATGCACATGGTCACCTGCGTCCAAAACTGCGGTTTATTTTCCGCCAATGGCGTAGCATCAATACCTCTAAGAGGAATAGGATTTACTAACGGTTCAAGAACAAAACCACAGCGCTTGGCAAATGACAGATCCATAAGACTCAGGGCGGCACCTGAATCCACAAACGCCATAACAGGGTAAGAAGACAAAGAGCAAATTAAAGTCACAGACAAAATAAATTTAGGTTGCAAATTACCAATGGCGACAGGACTAACAACCCTTGTTAGGCGTTTAGAGCATGCTGATATAACATGTGTAGAATCACCACAGTAAAAACACAACCCATTCTGACGTCTATGATTTTTCCGTTCATTTCTAGTCTGAATTCTATCACATTGCATTAAATCAGGTGTTTGTTCAGACAACACCACCAGAGGATTAGCGGTTTTGCGCTCCCGCAAACGCCGGTCAATTTGAATAGCAAGCGCCATAGAATCATTCAGACTTGTAGGAATGGGGAAACCCACCGTCACATTCTTAATGGCTTCAGAAAGGCCATTTCTGAAATTTGCGGCCAGAGCACACTCATTCCACTGAGTAAGCACGGACCATTTCCGAAATTTTTGGCAATACACTTCAGCTTCATCCTGACCCTGAGAAATAGCCAGCAAGGCTTTTTCTGCCTGAATTTCAAGATTGAGTTCCTCGTAAAGCAATCCGAGCGCCAGAAAAAACGCATCAATATTCGCCAATGCTGGATCTCCTGGCGCTAGCGAGAAAGCCCAATCCTGAGGGTCGCCCCGTAAAAAAGAAATAACAATTTTAACTTGCTGAGCAGAATCTCCAGATGAACGGGGTCTCAGAGAAAGAAACAATTTACAATTATTCTTGAAATTCCTAAACCTAAATCGATCTCCAGAAAACAATTCCGGAATAGGTATTTTAGGTTCAGACATAGGACTACTGGTAACAAAATCTTGTATACCCTGCACACGAGCTGCCAGCTGGTCAACACTTGTAATCAAGGTCTGCACATTCATGTCTGCAGCAAGCACCCGCCACTCAAAGGTAAAGGGGAGGAAGAGAAGGAAGGAAAAAAAAAAAAAACCTCAGAATTTCCTTTCTTATTATCCCACTTCTGCAATGCTTTAAACATTCAATATTGGCCTGGCATACTGTTATGACCCCAATGGCAGAGGGTCTCAGGAACAATGCTAAGTCAGTAAATACAGAAAACCAGCTTGTAGATTGTGAGCCTTCGCGGGCAGGGTCCTCTCTCCTACTGTACCAGTTATGACTTGTATTGTTCAAGATTATTGTACTTGTTATTATGTATACCCCTCCTCACTTGTAAAGCGCCATGGAATAAATGGCGCTATAACAATAAATAATAATAATAATAACACAGGTCAACAAAAAAAATTTTTTTTTCTGGTGTCCAAAATATTTTAATGAATTTGAGGTATTTTTGGGGTGCTGATTCTGAATATGCTATCAGTTTTGCCAGATTGGCTCAAGTTTTTGACATTTTTGGTATCTTATTTATAGCACTTGTTGGTAAATGCGACGCATCATCTCATTAATTTCTTTGGATTAGTACTTGAACTGAGCAGTTCTCAATATAGTTTTGTGTTAATTAGTGTTCTAAAAGTTTGTTCATAGCTTGATTTTTGCACTAACTTTATGTTGTTGTCTGTTTTCCAGTGAAAAGCATGAACTCATCAAGAAGAAGTTGTCTTAACGATCCAGACTCATTCTGTTACATTTGTGGTGAATACACACTGCCAAAACATAGAAGAAACATAACAGACTTCATAAAAAAAGTGTATTTTGCCTATTTTGGGGTTATGCTTGGGGACCAAGACAAGTTTTGGGCACCACACATAGTGTGCAAAGCATGTATCGAATTATTACGAAAATGGAGCAAAGGACAAAGAAAAAGCTTCAAATTTGGTGTTCCAATGGTGTGGAGAGAGCCAAAAAATCATCATGATGACTGTTATTTCTGTGCAGTGCAAGTGCAAGGATTCAATAAGCATAAGAAACGAAAATGGGAGTAACATGGAATCTGCAAGAAGGCCTGTCCCTCATTGTGAAGATGTGCCTGTACCTGTGTTTACCATAAATAACAGTCATCATGATGATTTTTTGGCTCTCTCCACACCATTGGAACACCAAATTTGAAGCTTTTTCTTTGTCCTTTGCTCCATTTTCGTAATAATTCGATACATGCTTTGCACACTATGTGTGGTGCCCAAAACTTGTCTTGGTCCCCAAGCATAACCCCAAAATAGGCAAAATACACTTTTTTTACGAAGTCTGTTATGTTTCTTCTATGTTTTGGCAGTGTGTATTCACCACAAATGTAACAGAATGAGTCTGGATCGTTAAGACAACTTCTTCTTGATGAGTTCATGCTTTTTACTGGAAAACAGACAACAACATAAAGTTAGTGCAAAAATCAAGCTATGAACAAACTTTTAGAACACTAATTAACACAAAACTATATTGAGAACTGCTCAGTTCAAGTACTAATCCAAAGAAATTAATGAGATGATGCGTCGCATTTACCAACAAGTGCTATAAATAAGATACCAAAAATCTCAAAAACTTGAGCCAATCTGGCAAAACTGATGACATATTCAGAATCAGCACCCCAAAAATACCCTAAATTCGATGAAATATCTTTGGCACCAAAAATGCTGTTGACCAGTGTAATAATAATAGGGCAGTGGTAACTGGGCTGACCATATAACTAATCCTAGCACCACAAATACCAGCAGCCGGGGAACGTTCCTACGTTGATCCTAGACGTCTCGCGCCAGCCGGAGAGCTAACTACCCCTAGAAGGGAAAAGAAAGACCTTTCTTGCCTCCAGAGGAAATACCCCAAAAAGTTGGATAGAAGCCCCCCACAAATAATAACGGTGAGGTAAGAGGAAAAGACAAACACCAGAATGAGCTAGGAATTTAGCAAAGAGAGGCCCACTAGCTAATAGCAGAATATAGAAAGATAACTTATATGGTCAGCAAAAAATCCTATCAAAAATATCCACACTGGGAATTCAAGAACCCCCGAACCGTCTAACGGCCCGGGGGGAGAACACCAGCCCCCTAGAGCTTCCAGCAAGGTCAGGAATCAAATTTAGTACAAGCTGGACAAAAATGATAGCAAACAAATAACCCAAAAAACAAAGAAGCAAGACTTAGCTTAATTTAGCACGAACCAGGACCAGCAAACAGGAGCAAACAGAATGTGTCTGATAACACCGATGCCAGGCACTGGACTAAGGTTCCAGGAGGTTTATATAGCAACACCCCTGAAGTAACGACCCAGCTGGGTGCAGACAGAGGGAAGGAAATCCCAGAGTCATATCACTAGTAACCACTAGAGGGAGCCAAAAAAGTCTAATTCACAACACACAGGAGGGAGTCCGAGAACGGAATTCACAACAATTATCGCTATTGTATATGCTGGTAATATGTGGTTATGGTCTGGTAGTATTATTTGTCTATTGTAATGTAATATTGATGTTAACATTGGTCTTGGTGCAGTGTTTGTTAAAGGGATGTAACTAGAGTCCGATGGGCCCTGGTGCAAAATTTGGACCTGGACTTCCCCCTCCTGCATGTTGGCAAGATGTGTGCCCCCTTGTAGTGTTCTAAATCCTATTAGGACATATGTGTTGTCCCCCCTCCCATTTTGTAGTAATGTACCCCATCCTGGAATATATGTCCTCCATCCTGGCATATATGTCCCCCATCATGGTATATATGTCCCCCATTCTACTATACAATGTATGTTCGCCATACTGGGCCCATTCTGATATAAATGTCCCCCATTCTGGCATATAAGTCCTGCATCTTGAGCCCCTTCCTTGTATATATGTCCCCCATCTTGACATATATGCTCTCCATCCTGGTATATAAGTTTCCCATCCTTTTATATATGTCCCCCATCCTGGTATATATGGCCTCCATTCTGGTATATATGTCTACCATCCTGGAATATGTTGTGACGACACAGTATCAATCTTGTCACTTGTGCCGGGTGAATTATTCTTAACTAGATGGTGGCCCGCATCGGGTATTCTAGAATATGTATGCGTAGTGTATAGCACAGCCCACGCAGTACATTGCGCAGCCCACGCAGTACATTGCGCAGTCCACGCAGTACATTGCGCAGCCAACGCCGTACATTGCCCAGCCAACGCAGTACATTGCGCAGCCAACGCAGTACATTGCGCAGCCAAAGCAGTACATTGCGCAGCCCACGCAGTACATTGTGCAGCCCACGCAGTACATTGCGCAGCCAACGCCGTACATTGCCCAGCCAACGCAGTACATTGCGCAGCCAACGCAGTACATTGCGCAGCCAATGCAATACATTGCGCAGCCCACGTAGTACATTGCGCAGCCCACGTAGTATATAGCACAGCCCATGTAGTATATTGCCCAGCCCACGCAGTACATTGCGCAGCCCACGCAGTATATTGCCCAGCCCACGCAGTATATAGCAATGTGGACATGATATCCCTGTTAAAAAAAAAGAAATAAAATAAAAAATAGTTATATACTCAACTTCCGGAGCGAAGCGGTTACCGACGCTGCTCATGCACTCCGGTCTCAAGAGTGCAATGTGATCCAGGATGGACCGGTTACCGGAGCGTCGCGAGCAGGAAAGGCCTGTTGTCGATCCGGGGGCCGACGGACGGTGAGTATATAACGATTTATTTTTTTTAAATTATTTTTAACATTAGATCGTTTTACTATTCATGCTGCATAGGCAGCATGAATAGTAAAAAGTTGGTCACACAGGGTTAATAGCAGTGGTAATGGAGTGCATTACACCGCGGCATAACGCGGTCCGTTACCGCTGCCATTAACCCTGTGTGAGGGCAGATTGGAGGGGATTATGGAGCAGGCATTGACTGCGGGGAGGAAGGAGCGGCCATTTTTCCGCCGGACTGTGCCTGTAGCTGATTGGTCGTGGCTGTTTTGCCACAACCAATCAGCGACTTGGATTCCATGACAGACAGAGGCCGCAACCAATGAATATCCGTGACAGACAGACAGAAGGACAGACAGACAGAAGGACAGAAAGATGGAAGTGACCCTTAGACAATTATATAGTAGATTATGCCAGACATTCTATTCATTTGTTCAGTAAATCAAGATGACATGACCTATTGTTTCAGACGAGACTGTCCGATTACCTTTTTTGTATGTTAATTTATAGAATACCTGCAGATTACGGATTGCATCAGCCCCCTGCGGTGTACTAGTCTGCACTACTTGAAAGACAATTATGCAGACTAAATGAACAATCGAACAATGAGGGAACAGCCATGACTACCTTCCCCAATCCTGTTTGACAATGCCCTGAAATGGGAGTTGAGGGTTATAAAAGTGTCCTGCTCCTGTCACCTGTGTGATTCTACAGGACTTCAGCCATGGTTCCAGCTAGTGGATTACAGATCTGCTCCACTGCCCAACACTGAGCCTGCAAACTGGTTTGGATTACCCAGGTTGGGGCAATCAGGTTACCTGGCTCCATACCTCACTGTGCTTAGTCAGCTTCCTAAGCTTTCCACTACCCCCTCTCTGTGGGAGCCTGCCAAAAGGAGGGTGCTGCTGGTTGGGGTTGTTGGTCGTGGAAGTTCTAATTCCCAGCAAGTCAGCGGAAGGGTGAGACTCTATAATTTTCACCATCTTGAGCTCTTGCTGGAAATGTAATATATGCTTATAACCAAGGCCAGCCCAAGGTTTTCGTGGGCCCAGGGTGAAAAAGTTTCAGTGGGCCCCTTTAACACATATCACAATTCATGATGCACAGATACGGCAGAGAAATATAGATATAGTAAAATAACAAAAATTTCACTTACTTCTTACATTACATGAGTGATATCTATTGTAAATTTTACAATAGGTCACAAACCGGACAGTATAGTCCTCCATACAGTAATATGGGCACCACATACCGCTCCATACAGAATAATGAGCCACATATATTGCTCCATAAAGAATAATGGAACCTATATAATTCTCCATACAGTATAATGAGACCCATATATTGCTCCATACAGTATAATGAGCCCCATATATTGCTCTATAAAGAATAAAAAGCCCCATATATTGCTCCATATGTAATTGGTCCAATATAATGTTCCATACAGCATATGAATGGGCCCCATATAATGCTCCATACAGAATGTGCTCCATATAATGCTGCAGTATATGATGAGCCCCATATATTCCTATGTATATAGTGGGTCCCATATAATGCTACAGTATAGGATGGGTCCCATACAGTATAATGAGCCTCATATATTGCTCCATACAGTATAATGAGTTCCATATAATGTTTCATACAGTATATGATGAGCCCCATAGATTGCTCCATACAGAATGGGCCCTATATAATGCTCATATATAATGGGCCCCATATAATGCTCCATATATAATGGGCCCCATATGATGCTCCAGTATATGATGGGTCCCATATATGATGCTCCAGTGTATAATGGGCCCCATATATGATGCTCCAGTGTCTAATGGGTGTTACAGAACCCCCCAGCACCCAGAATATGTTGTACAGTCATATGTATGTATAATAGGTTCCATGTGAGATTCATGTCCCTAATGCATCAGCCCACAGGCTGCGCCCCTGGGCAGAGGGGACAAGATATTCTCCTTCTGACCTCCCCAACCTTTGTAATTCCCACAGTAAAGCTCCGGCCACCTGCGGCTATTGTAATGTATGTCTGGTCTGCCACTTTTGAATTGGCCTGCCCTCTGTATCTGTTGTGATATATATTCTGTGTCCTGTGAGTAAAGAGTTGTCACACTGGAAATACGTGGAGAAGCAGTGATATTTTATATGCGCCCATGTAATGAAGCCATTCCAGTCAGCGTCCTTCATTCAGAATCCAGCCAAAGCAGAGTGGACCTCCTAAAACACGGGGTGGTACTGAAAGAGGTACTCCAGCACAGCAGACCCCGTTACAATGGGCCCCATATATGGTGCTCCAGTATAATGGATCCTATATATGATGCTCCAGTGTATAATGGACCCCATATATGATGCTCCAGTGTATGATGGGCCTCATATATGATGCTCCTTTGTATAATGGGTCCCATATATGATGTTCCAGTGTATAATGGGCCCCATATATCATGCACCATAATATGATGGGCTCCATATATTACTCCAAACATAAAAAAATTTAAAATGAAATACATCTATCTCCTCGCTCGCAGCTGCTCTGCTCCGGACTGACCATTGCGCCCTCTGACCTGAACATCAGAGTCAGGAGACGCGGAAGGCACCCCAGTGGTGGAATGGGGAGAGGTGAGAATCGCAAGTGCTGGGGCCCGGAGCAAGCAAAGAGGCCCACTCACGTGCGCGGGCACCATAGCATGCTGGTGTCTTTGATGGCAAATGGGCACCCCCCAGCTGATCAGGGCTCTGGCACTTGCCAGGGTCCGCCACGTGTTGACGCCGGTCCTGCTTATAACTGTTGTGTCACGATCCAGTTCGGGGTTTGTTTTCTGCTATCATCTATCTGGACTGGTCATGCGGGGATTAATCCACTCGGCCTCATTTTGGAGCTGGCTGGGCTTTTTAACCCCTTCGCGACATGCGCCGTACTAGTACTGCGCTGCCGGCACTGCAATTGTGCCAGCCGCAGTACTAGTACGGCGCACCGATCACCGCGGTCTCGTGCTGAGCGCCGCGGTGATCGGGTGCGGGTGTCAGCTAGCGCCGATCGCGGGCATTTAACCCCTCTGATGCCGCTGTCAGTAGTGACAGCGGCATAGAGGGGGATCGCGCAGGGACGGGGGCTCCCTGCGCTCTCCCACCGGAGGAACGCGATGAGATCCGGAAGGAGTCCCCGGATCCAAGATGGCCGCGGGACTCCTTCCGGGTCATGAAATGACCTGGCTAGCCGGCGCCTGCTGAGAGTTGCTGAGAGCAGGCGCCGGAAAGCCTCCTGATCTTGCCTGTCAGATCGCTGATCTGACAGAGTGCTATGCACACTGTCAGATCAAAGATCTGATCTAATACAGTGATGTCCCACCCTGGGACAATGGTAGAAATTAAAAAAGAAATAAAATAGAATGTATAAAAAAAAAAAAAAAAAAAAAAAATCCCCAAATAAAGAAAAAAAAACATTTCCCAATAAATCCATTTATTTATGTAAATTAAAAAAAATAAATAAAAGTACACATATTTGGTATCGCCGTGTCCGTAACGACCCGCTCTATAAAACTGTCCCACTAGTTAACCCCTTCAGTGAACACCGCAAAAAAAAAAAAAAAAAAACAAGGCAAAAAACAACGCTTTATTATCACACAGGCGAACAAAAAGTGGAATAACATGTGATCAAAAAGACGGATATAAATAACCATGGTACCGCTGAAAACGTCATCTTATCCCGCAAAAAAAAAGCCACCATACAGCATCATCAGTAGAAAAATAAAAAAGTTATAGCTCTCAGAATAAAGCGATGCAAAAACAATTATTTTTTTAAATAAAACAGTTTTTATTGTGTAAAAGCGCCAAAACATAAAAAAATTACATAAATGAGGTATCGCTGTAATCGTACTGACCTGAAGAATAAAGCTGCTTTGTCAATATTACCACACGTGAAACGGTATAAACGCCCCCCCTAAAAGAATTTCAGGAATTGCTGGTTTTTGTTCATTCTGCCTCCCAAAAATCGGAATAAAAAGCGATCAAAAAATGTCATGTGCCCGAAAATGGTACCAATAAAAACGTCAACTCGTCCCGCAAAACAAAAAATCTCACAAGACTCTGTGGGCCAAAATATGGATAAATTATAGCTCTCAAAATGTGGTGATGCAAAAACTATTTTTTGCAATAAAAAGCGTCTTTTAGTGTGATGGCTACCAACCGTAAGTATCCGCAAAAAAACGCTATAAAAGTAAATCAAACCCCCCTTCATCACCCCCTTAGTTAGGGAAAAATAATAAAATTTAAAAAAATGTATTTATTTCCATTTTCCCATTAGTGTTAGGGTTAGGACTAGGGTTAGGGCTAGGGTTGGGGTTTGGGCTAGGGTTAGGGCTGGGGTTAGGGCTAGGGTTAGGGCTAGGGTTAGGGCTGGGGTTAGGGTTGGGGTTAGGGTTTCAGTTAGAATTGGGGAGTTTCCACTGTTTAGGCACATCAGGGGCTCTCCAAACGCAACATGGCGTCCGATCTCAATTCCAGCCAATTCTGCTTTGAAAAACTAAAACAGTGCTCCTTCCCTTCCGAGTTCTCCTGTGCGCCCAAACAGTGGTTCCCCCCAACATATGGGGTATCAGCGTTCTAAGGAACCAATTGGACAACAACTTTTGGGGTCCAATTTGTCCTGTTACCCTTGGGGAAAAAAAAACGTGGGGGCTAAAATATCATTTTCGTGGAAAAAAAATATTTTTTATTTTCACGGCTCTGCGTTATAAACTGTAGTGAAGCACTTGTTGGTTCAAAGTTCTCACAACACATCTGGATAAGTTCCTTCGGGGGTCTAGTTTCCAATATGGGGTCACTTGTGGGGGGTTTCTATTGTTTAGGTACATCAGGGGCTCTGCAAATGCAACATGACACCTGCAGACCGATCAATCTAAGTCTGCATTTCAAAAGGCGCTCCTTCCCTTCCGAGCTCTGCCATGCACCCAAACAGTGGTTCCCCCCATATATGGGGTATCAGCGTACTCAGGACAAATTGGACAACAACTTTTGTGGTCCAATTTTTCCTGTTACCCTTGGGAAAATAAAAACGTGGGGGCTAAAATATCATTTTCGTGGAAAAAAAAATATTTTTTATTTTCACGGCTCTGCATTATAAACTGTAGTGAAGCACTTGTTGGTTCAAAGTTCTCACAACACATCTAGATAAGTTCCTTGGGGGTCTAGTTTCCAATATGGGGTCACTTGTGGGGGGTTTCTATTGTTTAGGTACATCAGGGGCTCTGCAAATGCAACATGACGCCTGCAGACCAATCCATCTAAGTCTGCATTTCAAACGGGGCTCCTTCCCTTCCGAGCTCTGCCGTGCACCCAAACAGTGGTTCCCCCCCATATATGGGGTATCAGCGTACTCAGGACAAATTGGACAACAACTTTTGTGGTCCAATTTCTCCTGTTACCCTTGGGAATATAAAAACGTGGGGGCTAAAATATCATTTTCGTGGAAAAAAAAATTTTTTTATTTTCACGGCTCTGCGTTATAAACTGTAGTGAAACACTTGTTGGTTCAAAGTTCTCACAACACATCTATATAAGTTCCTTGGGGGGTCTAGTTTCCAATATGTGGTCACTTGTGGGGGGTTTCTACTGTTTAGGTACATCAGGGGCTCTGCAAATGCAACATGACACCTGCAGACCAATCCATCTAAGTCTGCATTTCAAACGGCGCTCCTTCCCTTCCGAGCTCTACCGTGCGCCCAAACAATGGTTCCCCACATGTAAGGGGTATCAGCGTACTCAGGACAAATTGGTCAATAACTTTTGTGGTCCAATTTCTCCTGTTACCCTTGGGGAAAAAAAATTGCGGGCTAAAACATCATTTTGTGGAAAGAAAAAATGATTTTTTAATTTTCACAGCGCTACATTCTAAACTTTAGTGAAACAATTGGGGGATAAAAGTGCTCACCACACATCTAGGTAAGTTCCTTAGGGGGTCTTCTTTCCAAAATGCGGTCACTTGTGGGGGGTTTCCACTGTTTAGGCACGTCAGGGGCTCTCCAAACGCGACATGGGTTCCGATCTCAATTCCAGCCAATTTTGCATTGAAAAGTCAAACGGCGCTCCTTCCCTTCCGAGCTCTTCCATGCGCTCAAACAGTGGTTTATCCCCATATATGAAGTATCAGCGTACTCAGGACAAATTGCACAACAACTTTTGGGGTCCAATTTATCCTGTTATTCTTGGGAAAATAAAAAATTTGGGGCAAAAAGATAATTTTTTGTGAAAATTAATATGACATTTTTTTTACGGCTCTACATTATAAACTTCTGTGAAGCACTTGGAGGTTCAAAGTGCTCACCACACATCTAGATTAGTTCCTTAGAGGGTCTAGTTTCCAAAATGGTGTCACTTGTGGGGGTTTCCACTGTTTAAGTACGTCAGGGGCTCTCCAATCGCGACATGGGTTCCGATCTCAATTCCAGCAAATCTTGCATTGAAAAGTCAAATGGCACTCCTTCCCTTCCGAGCTCTGCCATGTGCCCAATCAATGGTTTACCCCAACATGTGGGGTATCGGCGTACTCAGGACAAATTGTACAACGACTTTTGTGGTCCAATTTCTCCTGTTACCCTTGGTAAAATAAAACAAATTGGATCTGAAGTAAAAATTTTGTGAAAAAAAAGTTAACTGTTCAATTTTTTTTAAACATTCCAAAAATTCCTGTGAAGCACCTGAAGGGTTAATAAACTTTTTGAATGTGGTTTTGAGTACCTTGAGGGGTGCAGTTTTTAGAATGGTGTCACTCTTGGGCATTTTCTGTCATATAGACCCCTCAAAGTCACTTCAAGTGTGAGGTGGTCCATAAAAAAAATGGTTTTGCAAATTTTGTTGCAAAAATGAGAAATCGCTGGTCAACTTTTAACCCTTATAACTCCCTAACAAAAAAAAATTATGTTTCCAAAATTGTGCTGATGTAAAGCAGACATGTGGGAAATGTTGTTTATTAACTATATTATGTGATATAACTCTCTAGTTTAAGGGCATAAAAACTAAAAGTTTGAAAATTGCTAAATTTTCATAATTTTCGACAAATTTTTGTTTTTTTCACAAATAAATGCAAGTCATATCAAAGATGTTTTACCACTATCATGAAGTACAATATGTCACGAGAAAACAATGTCAGAATCACCAGGATCCGTTGAAGCATTTCAGAGTTATGACCTCATAAAGTGACAGTGGTCAGAATTGTAAAAATTGGCCCTGTCACTTAGGTGAAAACAGGCTTCGGGGTGAAGGGGTTAAGTACTCTGCAGTCTGCTGGCCAGCTCCAGTGATAGTTCATGTTTCCAGGCTAGAGCAGCTGACCCGTATACCCTGGTGATCCTTCTGCCTCTGAATTCCCATATTTGTATTAGACCTGTTCCCTATCCCTGATTTAGTGTTTGTCTGGTTGTTTCCCTACAGTATATGACTCGGCCTGATCTCTGAACCCCGCCTCTTGTTTTCCGTCTCTGATACCATGTTCCCCGACCGGCTTTGACTTCTGGCTTGTACCCTGACTTCGTCTTACGTCTCACATTTTGGAAGCCCCGCTCCCGTTTGGCTCTGACTTCTGGCTTGTCTCTGACTATGTGCATTGCTGTTACTTCTGGCACTTCTTCTCCTGACAGGTTCTGACTCAGCTCGCCTGACCACTCTTTCGGTACCTGTGACACCTGTGTGGCTGCACAGTGTTGCTGCGCTGTGAGTGTGCAGTCTCTCTTCCCTTGCCAGCACCCCCTGGTAGAGGTTGCGCTACACTGCACTGCAGCCGCATCACATGTTGGTGACCCAATAAATGCTTTCTGGAGTGTAGTACCCTCTCCCTGTGTTGTCTGAGTAGTATTCTGCCCATAGAGAAGGAGTACAGGCATTCAGTGGGATGAGCCTCAGCGGTCTCTCTAAAGACAGCCAGACCACACACTGACCCTCGTCTCTCCACATATATGTCCCCATCTTGAGCACATCCTTGTATGTATGTCTCCCAAATTGGTATGTATGCCCCTGTTCTTCCACTGTTCTTTGGCACTTAAAATAAATGATTCTACTCACCTTCTCTTGCACCAATGACGCGGTGTCCTCTGCAGATGACTTCAGCTTGCAAGTGACGGGCAATGCATAAGATAACTGGGCATGCCAATGTCAGCTGACGGCGTCTGATTGGCTGGTGTCATATTGCACTGCAGGGACCCTGCGGATCTCTGTGCTGCAATGCAGCTGAATGTGCATCTTGGTGATATTAGTCTTGCAGTAAATATTGATTTGCTAGAGGATCATATTTATAATAGAGACCCTCATCTGACAAAGTGGGCCGGGGTGGAGGAAGATTGGCAGCTTGCGTCTGTGAGTTTTCAAATACAAGACATGAATTTCAGTCTCTGTCTGACTGCTGAAAAGTTACTTGAAAGTACAATTGTATTTCACGTATTTTACGACACACAATCCAAAAAAGTTACAGAAAAACAAGGGCACTTACACAGCCTTACGTATAAATTTACATCGTAATTTCTATAAGGGTGGAGCAGGAGATTGACCTGTATATATTAATTCTATCCACTGCTCTGCCAGTTCTGTCATCAGACTGATGTGATGTAACCATGTAAAGATTATAAAAATTACAGCTCTGCCAAGCGCCAACCAGCAGCTACACCTTATACACACAATGTGAGGATTGTGAAAGACAGGGAAGACCACAGTACAAGGAGCTGGTATTATATTTAAAGTCTACCTGTTCCTTCACATAAACCAGACAAAAAGACTATGTTCTTGCTACCTTCATCCAGTAGTGCTGCTCTTGGTGCACATACATAAAGAGTTAGGGATGTGAATTCCTGCTAACAGATTCCCTTTAACTTACATTCTCAAAATGATGAGGCTTATGTTCCATTATACAATGAAGCATTCACTTGCTGAGCCTTGAACATCTACTTAAGAAACTATATTCAAAAGCTGCCATTGACAGACAGACAGGATTTCCAATTTCCCTGTATTATAACCTCAGAGAAAATTAGGCATTATGATGGCAGAACCCTCCACTCCAAGCGTTCCCAGCTGACCATCTAACATGTATAGCGGCCTCCAACAAATGATTACAGCAAAAAATATGGGATATAAGGGTAGATTCTTCTCTGCGCCGCTTGAAGAAGTAAAAGTCCAGATGGGAAATCCAATGAAAAAGTGGCTTTATTTAATGCGTTTCGGAGCACCAGGGCTCCTTCATCAGGATTCCACACAGAAGGTAGCAGAAGGTACGCGCTGAATAAAGCCACTTTTTCATTGGATTATCCAGCTGGACTTTTAATTCTTCAAGCGGCCTAGAGAAGAATCCCATTTTTTTTACTTTGGTTGGTGACGAGGAGACCGTTGGATCTGCAGCAGCTTACATTTTTATGAGCCTGTGTAAGAGGCAGAAGAATTGGGCGTGTCGCACTTCAAAGCCAGATTCTTTTATTCCTGCAGGAGATACAGTTGTGCTCAAAAGTTTACATACCCCGGCATAATTTTTGCTTTCTTGGCCTTTTTTTCAGAGAATATAAATGATGACACCAAAACTTTTTCTCCAATAATGGTTACTGGTTGGGGGAAGTGAGGCCACTTATTGTCAAACTACAGTGTTTTCTCTTTTGTAAATCATAATGACAACCCAAAACATCCAAATGACCCCGATCAAAAGTTTGCATACCCCATTCCTTAATACCATATATTGCCCCCTCTAACATCAATGACAGCTTGAAGTCTTTTGTGACAGTTGTGGATGTGGTTCTTTCTTTTCTCAGATGGTAAAGCTGCCCACTCTTCTTGGCAAAAAGTCTACAGTTCCTGCAAATTCCTGGGCTGTCTAGCATGAACTGTGCACTTGAGATCTCCCCAGAGTGGCTCAATGATATTGAGGTCAGAAGACTGAGATGGCCACTCCAGAACCTTTACTTTGTTCTGCTGTAGCCAATGACAGGTTGACTTGACCTTGTGTTTTGGATCATTGTCATGTTGGAATGTCCAAGTTCGTCCCATGCACAGCTTCCGGGCTGATGATTGCAAATTTGCCTCCAGTACTTGCTGATAACATGCTGTATTTATCTTTCCTTCAACTTTGACCAAGTTTCCTGTGCCTTTGTAGCTCACACATCCCCAAAACATCATTGATCCACCTTCGTGCTTTATAGTAGGAATGGTCTTCCTTTCATCATAGGCCTTATTGACCTTTCTCCAAATATAACGTTTATGGTTGTGGCCAAGTTCAATTTTGGTCTCATGACTCTAAATTACCTTGTTCCAGAAGTTTTGAGGCTTGTATCTGTGCTGTTTTGCATATTGTAGGTGAGATACTTTGTGGCATTGGCACAGTAATGGCTTTCTTCTGGCACCTCGACCATGCAGCCCATTTTTCTTTAAATACCTCCTTATTGTGCATTTTGAAACAGCCACACCGCTGGTTTTCAGAGAGTCCAGTATTTCAGCTGATGTTATTTGTGGATTTTCCTTTGCATACCCAACAATTTTCCTGGCAGTTGTGGATGAAATTTTTGTTGGTCTACCTGACCATAGTTTTGTTTTTACAGAGCCCTTGATTTTCCATTTGTTAATCACAGTTTGAACGCTGCTGACTGGCATTATCAATTCCTTGGATATCGTTTTGTATCCCTTTCCTGTTTTATATGGTTGAACTACCTTTTACCATAGATCAGTGACAATTCTTTTGCTTTCCCCATGACTCACAATCCAGAAATATCAGTGGCTGGATGAAAGATGCAAGAGTCTGTCTGGGTCCCAGAAACTCACTCAGCTTTTATGCACACACACTGATTACCTAATAGATACTCTTTGAAGGCACTAACTATTCTAACTTCTGGATGGGGTTCCTGATTGGGACTTTTCCTCATACACAAATTGTAATAGTATTTTAGGCACAGCAATCTGCCTTGATTGATGAGTCTGACAACTTCTACACCATCCAGATGCAGCTTGAAATCTTGATATCAACATAAGGACCTGTGCTCGTTCAAAAGGAAAGGCAAGTGACGCGAGCAAAATAAGAGGTATTAGCATGAACCTCAACAGGCATTTTATAATTTGGAATTTGCTTACAAGATATTTAAATATTGATATTGTTTATTTAATCTTTGGAAATTTGAATTTGCCAGCTTCGTCCTCCGTAATTTTTCCAAATAATTGCATTTGCAGGGAATTGATTTGCTGCAAATTTCAAAGCCTGCTAAGGTTTTAACTGCACAGAAAACATGTGCAACAGTCTAAGGGTATGTGCACACATTGCGGATTTGCCTCTGGAATTTTTTGTATGGATTCTGCATCTCTTGGCAGAAAACACAGGTGCGGATTTGATGCTTTTTTAATGCGGATTTTGTGCGGATTTACTGTGGATTTTGTGCAGATTTACTGCGTTTTTACCCCTGCGGATTTCTATAATGGAATGGGTGCAAAAACGCTGCAGATCCGCACAAATAAATGACATGCTCCTTATTTTGATCCGCAATGTTTTCCGTGCGGAATTTTGCTGCACCATAAGCAAAACAATTTTTTTTTCCATGGATTTACATTGCACTGTAAATCACTTGCGGATCTGCAGCGTTTCTGCGCGGAAAAAAACCCGCTGCAGACCGCAGTAAATCTGCAACATGTGCACATAGCCTTAGGTTTCCAAGACTGTACTCAACCCCTTTTGAGCTCTTTAATGCAATCACAGCCTGAGAAATTTCAAAATGACCTCAATGGCTGTTTTAGAAACCGCTGACAGGGGTTCTGTGGCCTATCCATCTGGCCCTGCACAAGAAATGGAAGAGACTCAGTGCACTGATGCCCAACTACTTGTTCTTTTGGATTATGTGTACGTGGGAGGGCCAGTGCACATGGTCAGCATACCACTGCAGCACATCTCTTTGAATGAGGAAACACAACACCCGACTGCTGGAGCTTTCTGCAGTGTGCCGACTGTCAAGGAGGGCAGGGGTCTGGACTGGGTGGAAGATGATGCTGGGGATCATGAGATCCTCAACCCTGCATAGATTGAAGGACCTCAAATTGACATATGCAGTTCAGAGGATGAGGAGGTGGTCACGCCTCCCGATTAGCATAGCAAAAGAGGGAGCAGGGTGGAAAAGCACAGCGGCCAATCCATAGCCAGTACGTCATCTGCTACTGCCCCCCGCGCCAAGGGGATGAGCCAACAAAAGCCAGCGGAGCTCCCTGGTGTGGGACTTCTTCATCCAATGTAGTGAAGACAAGCGGTAAGTTGTTTGCAGGCTGTGCCATCAGAGTCTCAAACTTGAGCACCACCTGCATGATTAAACAGCTCAAACCCAAGAATAAAGTGCAGTGGAGCACACATCTTGAAAAGCATGACAAATCTGCGCCTCCTCCTGCTCCCTCTTTTGCTGTCTCTTCCTCTTGGTCACATTCAACAAGACCACCTGCCTCCCTGCAAAGACAGGATGTGACAGCAACACCACTGACCGTGTCTACACCGTCCCATGGACGTTTTCTGCTCTCCATCCCCCAAACTCTAGAGAGAAAGAAGAAATTCCACCCTAATCAACAATGACCCATGAGCCTAAATGTCAGCATTTCTAAATTACTGGGGTTAGAACTTCATTAAATTTCATTAAATGTGACTCAATGTTGATTCACATTGAATAATTTACTCCTTTTCTACAATTTTAGTAAAGTATACTCTATTATTGGTGGAACATATGGATATGCTTATAAATATCACTTTTGCACCTATTTAGCAGTGTCAGCAGTTTAAAGGGGTAAAAATTAATGACAGGTTCCCTTTATAGGGTTAAAAATCAAAATTTTTCTTGGGGTGTAATATCCAGTCATGTTCTGTGAAAAGTGACTTGTGTTATTTAATCTCACAGAAAGCCCTGTAGTATTCACAAGGGGAAGTGATGCTGTCTGCGTTGGCGGTCCATAATGTGAGGATTACATCATAGCTTGTGGAGTGAAATAAAATCTCAAACAGTATCCTAAACCACAGCTGCAGTGGAAGCCGGTGTTCGGCAGGATGTGATGGATCCCCAAACTAGGTGTTACTAATGATCTTTTATTGTGTTCCAGGCTTTGGCATCACTTGAAAGGAAGAGTGATATTAGCTGAACTGCACAATAACCAGAGAGGTCAGTTCTCTGTGATGGATAGAGATCTGACCACCTAGCCCACACATAGTGTGCTCAGCACAAGTGAGTACACCCCAATAGAGGTCAGAAAACCTTCAGTTTTCTTTCAGCATCAACATTATCTATGGGGATGCAATAACATAAAATACTCCTACAAATGAGGACCATTGATTGCAAACAAGATTTGTTATTTTACACACCAAAAAAACCTAAATGTTTCTAACAAATTAATTCAAGACCATATTGCAAAAATGAGTACATCCCAATGAAAGTCTTAGGAGCAAAGCTAAAGTTTATGCTAAAAAATTCTAATTAACAAGAATTCAACCACAGGTAAGTCTAATTCATTAAACAGGTGTCCAGCAGACAGCCGAGTATAAAAAAAAGTATTATTTTACAAAGAAAACATCTTCCAATTTCATGGTGGCAGCGATGGCACCACATGGAAGAGAAATGTCACAAAACTTAAGAATAAATATAATTTCTTTACAAAAGAAAGGTGAAGGCTACAAGAAGATCAGCAAAGCCTTACTTATTAGTCAGAATACTGTAGCAAGGTCATGCAAAAATAGAACTGCAACCATCTCACAGAGACATCCAGGCAGACCATGAAGGTTAGCACCTAAACAGAACCATCTTCTGATGTGAAGGGTTGAAGAAAATAAACATGCAAGTTCGCTGCAGTTAGATAGAAAAAAGTAGACAGCAAAACTGGGGTGTTACATGTGACACAATATGGTGTACACTGTAGAGGAATGGCATACAAGTGTGTTGTACACCAAGGAAGCCTCTCCTAAAGCCCATGCACAAAAAAGCCCACCTACAATCTGATAGGGCCAAAGTTGAAAAATATGAAGAATACTGGGGCTCTACTCTGGAGTAATGAGACCAAGATAAATATTTTTGGAATTGATGGCTGCAAAACTGTATGGCGTCTCAAAGGTATGGCGTCCAATGAAAAATGCATGTTGCCAACAGTGAAACATGGTGGTGCCGGAGTCCTTATGTGAGGCGGCATCAGTGCTGCTAGTGTCGGGGAACTACATTTCATTGATGGCATCATAAATTTACATATGTACTGCTGTATATTGAAAGAGAAGATGCAACCATCACTCCGTGCCCTTGGTAGACATGCACTTTTCCATACCTCTAAGGCCAGAAGAAATGGGTGAAAATGATTCATTGTCCAAGTATGTCTCCTGATCTGAATCCAATCAAACACCTACGGGCATATATCCTGTGGCTACGTGATATATTTTGCTTTTTGGACAATCCCTTTAAAGCTAATTTGATTCATGCTGCTGAAACAGTAGGCAACCTAAAGTCAGAGTCTGATGTATTACCGTACTTTGAAACGCTGCGGTGTTTTAGAAGAAAAAAAAATACTTAGAAAAGATGACCAGAGACCATGTTTCTTAGATTAATCCTAGGCAGGTCCCTGGTGGCTTCTCGACGTCCTGATTCCTTTGGCTGACAGGTCTCATAGGGATAGACCTCTCAGTCTATTGGGGTGGGAAGCTGGCCGGCCAAGGACCGGCCTCAGACTAATTATCTGAGGTGCATAGTCCTCGGCTGGCTTTTTAAAGTACGGTAGATGTTTTTAAATCCTGCAGAATTTCAGAATTAAGACAGTTGTATACATCAGTTTACTTCTCATACGTGAAAAATGGTGGGGTGTTTTTTTCGGTGTGCTGGGCCCATTTTTTGTCCGTGTCAATATTTACAATCCTTGTTGCATCTGATTTTCTGATATGAAAAAAAAAATCTTAGCTTCCCTTACCCATTGAAAAGTAAAATCTAGATAGTTCATGGATGTCGTCCTTTTTTTTCTCACTGAGATATGACATAGTAACATAGTAACATAGTTATTAAGGTTGAAGGAAGACTTTAAGTCCATCTAGTTCAACCCATAGCCTAGCCTAACATGCCCTAACATGTTGATCCAGAGGAAGGCAAAAAAAAACCATGTGGCAAAGAGTAAGCTCCACATTGGGGAAAAAAATTCCTTCCCGACTCCACATACAGCAATCAGACTAGTTCCCTGGATCAACACCCTATCAAGGAATCTAGTGTATATACCCTGTAACATTATACTTTTCCAGAAAGGTATCCAGTCCCCTCTTAAATTTAAGTAATAAATCACTCATTACAACATCATACGGCAGAGAGTTCCATAGTCTCACTGCCCTTACAGTAAAGAACCCGCGTCTGTTATTATGCTTAAACCTTCTTTCCTCCAGACGTAGAGGATGCCCCCTTGTCCCTGTCTCGGGTCTATGATTAAAAAGATCATCAGAAAGGTCTTTGTACTGTCCCCTCATATATTTATACATTAACATAAGATCACCCCTTAGCCTTCGTTTTTCCAAACTAAATAGCCCCAAGTGTAATAACCTATCTTGGTATGGCAGACCCCCCAGTCCTCTAATAACCTTGGTCGCTCTTCTCTGCACCCACTTTAGTTCAGCTTTAGTAAGCTTGATCCACAATACAGATTTAAGTGATTTTTTTCGACAATTGTTCACCAAAAAAAAGAACACTTGAAAATGCACACTGATTATGGGTCCATGATCTACCCACAAAAATAACATACTGTATAGCACATGTACCTGAAAAATGATGTGAAATGCCCAATAATATGCACGGCTGCAATAACGCAGCCAGATTCCAACTCATGCTGCCTATGGCGCGGACCTCATAAATCAAATGTTTATTGAATTAGTGGAAATGTGATGAAAGATGCATCTGTAGTATAAATTATAAGGTTTAATTGACAATTAACAAATGAATCATTAAAGGAATATGTTGTACTCGTTTCCAGCGCTCTCATTGGCATGACCAATGCCAATGTGTTAAAATGATGTATAATTTGCCTCTGGGCGTTTCATGTTTCACAATTTGTCTAATAAATTATAAGCTTCGATTCCAAGAATTGAAAGCTGTTTTCAGTCTAACTCTTGTTTATTCAACTATTTTGAAGTTTTCATTTATAAATGTGATGAAATGGAAAAAAAAATGTAAACAGCCAAAGAAATATCATAATCTACGAATAGAAAGTGATTTCATGAAGAATGTTTACGCAGAAAATTTGGGTGGAACAGTTCACATCGGGTGTTAAATGCTGATAACTTGTGGCCTGAGCCAAGAAAAGAAAAGATTATGAGCGCATGAAGTGTAGGTACAAGACATGACCGATGCAGGCGAGGAGTCATCCTGGGGAGATATTCTGTGCATAAGGCAGGTCCTCAGGCTCTTAGCCTTCAGTTACCAACTTCACGCTACGCTTTTGCTGACATAAGCCCCGGTTGCAGGGTCACAGCTTGTAGATAGGAATATATTGTAGAGCGTACACAACCTCAGACGTACGCCAGCACCTGGAGCTACCTCCTTATTACTGCCCTGTCTATATTTGCTTATGTGCAGCCAGTAATACAAGTCTGCAGACATTACAGGTTCCAATTATTACAGCAATACCTTGCTCAAAACCACAGCTGATAATGAATGACCTTGACGTTGTTAATAAGAAATCTCTGGTGATACTAGAGGATAGATCATTCCTTTAACTGAAACTGTAAAATTTGTTGCTAGGGTATAGATTATGTGCTGTTCAAACCTAAATCTTCTTTACATTTGGTTCATGCACCAATTTTGTTCATAGAGATCAATTCAGGAGAAGATTAAGGGTTTTGGATGACCTTGTTTGGAAGGTCACATAACAGTTCATCAGTTGCTTAGGTAAGTTTGAAATTGAAAAAAATTACAGAAACAAATTTTGTTTTGCCATTTGCATTGCTTTATATACAGCATTTAAGTGATCAAAATTAATACATGTCACACCCTATACTAATAAAAACTACATACAGAGGCCTCAGTTACTACTTAAAGTAAGAAAGGGAACTATATAATAATGATTGGCACTACAGACAGTAAAAGAGGAACTGTTTCTAATAAGGGATTTTGACACTATGTAATAAAAGATGACGCTATACCATATGAGAGGACTCTATGTAATAAGGAAAGGTGCTATACATAATTCGAGAGGACACTAAGTAATAAGCAATGTCACTATACTTAATAAAGGCAGACACTATTTAATAAAAGACATGCTATACATAGTACAAGAGGACAGTGTGATAGGGGATGAGGCTATACTTAGGGGATGGTGACACCACAGAGCTTCAGATACCTTCCAGGTAATTGTTACATTTCAGCTTTGATGCTTCTTTGCTCTTTCTTCTGGATGTGGCACACAATACTTTTGGAGATTTTTTGATCTGGTTAACTATTTCCCAGATTTTACAATTGGACATGCTTTATTGCATGCTTTGCAGTTGCAACCTTTTGAGCAAACTACTCACTTTCTATGTACCTGTTGGTATCTGACTCTGATTGTGGTTCCACCTAAATCTGGCCCACCTCTGTCATATCCCTATTTACCCTTGGTCTCATGGTTTTATATATTGTTTATAATAAAGTTTTGGTATTTTTGTATGATTTGGTTCTATTTTGTGCTTTTTTCATATATGATTTCCATAATAAAAGATGACAGTATGCAATAAGGGAAAGGGTTATACTTAAGAAGGGAGGGCAATATGTGATAAAAATAACATGCGATACATAATAAGAGAGGACACTATGTTATAAGGGATGATGCTATATGTAATTAGGGAGAACACTATGTAATTAAAACTGGTGCTACACATATTAGAAGAGGACACTATGTGATAAAACACAGTGCCTTATACATAAATATACAGTAAACCACTATGCAATAAAAGATGATGTGGAGACACGGGAGTCAGCGTGTGCCCTGGTCTGCTAGCCGAAAACGCATGGGCAAGGGATCATCCCACCGAACGCCTGTTCTCCTTTCACTGTGGGCTTAATACTACTCAGACAACACAGGGTCAGGGTAGAACAGTGTGCCAATACTTTATTTAACCACAAAACAGGCAAATAACTCGTAGAAAAGTCCCACGACATTACTCAAGATGGTGCAATATTACAGAGTCTTCCCCTTCTGCTGAATCGCCAGGATAAGAGCAGCTATGGCTTCAGAGCTTCCAGGGCTGGCTGACCCACCTGTGGCATGCATAGAGAGGAGGTAATGACAAGCTTAGGCAGCTGACAGTCCGTTGAGGTACAAGGCCAGTTGACCGGAGGATCAAAACCTGGCTTCTCTGAACATCTCCATGGAGCCAGGTGACCAGTGGGTCCCATTCCTGGATTTCAATAAAGTATCCATGGGGCTCAGGTGACAGGTGGGTCCAACTCCTGACTACCCCAAACGTATCCATGGTTCAGCGATGGTAAAAAAGAGCGGGTCTGCATTCTTTCAGCAGGGACCGTGGATCCTGTAGAATGCCAAAACTGTGTCCCTCATGATGGAGCCATGATGTCTTGGACGCTGTCCTGTAGAAAGCCTCTGATTCTTTGGATGTCTGTTTGCATCTCTGTATATGGAGGTATCACTGTATGTGAATGTATATCTCCTTTTTATAGTTAACAAATGTCCTTCAAGAAAGCATTCACAAGGTAAAGGTGATGAATGGTGATGAGACCAACTCACATTGATTAAGTCATCTTATTTGAACAGTTTTTCCTCCTCTGAAAAAATCATTGTTCAATGACCCTGTGTTAGGGGTCGAGTTCCCGCCTCTGCACAGGGGGAATCTCGGGTCATCTCCGCTGCGGTCTTCCATTCGTCTCCTGCCGCAGTGGAGTCTGCTCAGCGGAGACGTTGGTCCCAGCGTCTCGCTCAGTCTGACTCTGTACAAAGGGTTACTGCTGCTATTCCAGCTTCTGCCATTGAAGCCAGTGCTGGACAGCGGCGAGCAGACGCTTTTGGGACTAAGTCCTGCTTTTCTCCTTCTGAGCATGCCCAGGGTAAGATCTCTCATTGGAGATCGAGGGTCACATGCTTGGATACTGCAGCAAAGTCCATTGGTTCTCCAGGAAGGTCCTGAAGGTGCTCAGGCTCTGTGGCAGCCTCTCATTGGTCCTTCTAGGAAGGTCTTGTACTTGCGGCCATGCGCTAGTATCAATCCAAATATGTGCTTTGCGCCAGTGTGGTTATGTATGAATGGATTCAGGGACCCGGCTGAAATAAGCCCCTAGAATACCGGCACCTCCGGTGAGGAGATTGTATGAACGTATTCAGGGACCCGGCTGAAATAAGCCCCTAGAATTCCGGCACCTCCGGTGAGGAGATTGCATGTGTGCTGTAAGAGTCATGTCGGTCTGGTAGTCGGGGGCAGGTATATCTCGCCCAGGTATTTGTCCTATGTGAATTAGGCCGCTCAGTATCTTCAGGATACCGAGGGGTTAATAAGTGCAGGAATAAAGGCTGACCAGCTGGAGGTTTCAGGTGTCAGCCTGGGGCACACAGAATGCCTGTCTGTGTGAGACAACCGTGAGTGAGAGCTGTGCTCGTGACCTGTGTTATGTTAGCTGGGTGGGAGAAGCCCCCCAGTTGTTAGATAGTAACGTATTTGTATAGTTAGCGCCGGACAGGCAAGGATTTATTTTTATGTTTTGTTTTCTGTATTTGCTTTCACTTTAATAAACCTGACCTGAGGTCAGTCTACTTGGAAACCTGCTGTCGCCTCAGAGTTTAATGCACAAACCACGTGACCTTTGACCCCAGCAAAGGCGATCCCGGAGTGTTTTGTTACATTGTGGTGGAGAACGCGGGCACTCCGTGGCACAGGCGACAGTATGGAAGACGTGGTGAAAGCCCTAGTACAGTCCGCTGCCGTACAGCAGGAAGCTAACCGCTTGATGGCCGCACAGCTGAAAGAGTTGGTAGACGTGACGACTGCAGACCGCCAGCTTCTCCAACAGGTGGCGCAGCGCTTGGTGAGCATGCCTGAGGCTAACCTGGAAGCAGAGTCCAGGAGAATCCATGTGAGTCGGTACTGGCAAAAGCTGACCGCAGAAGATGACGTCGAGGCGTACCTGACAACGTTTGAGCGGACAGCGTTGAGAGAGAAGTGGCCGAAGGAACGATGGGCCGATCTAATTGCTCCGTTTCTCTCCGGTGAGGCCCAAAAAGCTTACCATGACTTGGACCCGGAAGTCGCTCAGGACTTAGAGAGGCTGAAAGCTGAGGTCCTGGCCCGGCTCAGTGTGACGACGGCTGTCCGTGCACAGAGGGTACACCAGTGGACCTATCAGCCAGATAAACCGCCGCGGTCGCAGATGTTCGACCTGATCTACTTGATAAAGAAATGGCTGCAACCCGAGGTACTGACAACTCCGGAGATAATCCAGCGGATCGTTCTGGACAAGTACCTGAGAGTACTACCACCGGCGCTGAAAAAGTGGGTGAGCCAAGGAAATCCCGCGACAGCGGATCAGTTGGTGGACTTGGTGGAGCGTTATTCCGTGGCGGAAGGACTTCCTGATGATACCGCTACTACCAGAACTGTACCTCCTCCTCGTGGAACCGGTAAGACTGTTCCAGGGACTGCGGGGGAAGGAAAATTGCCAAAAACTGTGGGGGAGGAACACGGGACTGCTCACACCCCGAGATCAAGGGTGTCGGACTCTGGTTTCAATAGGGGGCCTGTTAGGTGTTTCCGTTGTCATGAGAAGGGCCATGTTTCTGCGAACTGTCCTGTTACCACTGAACCCATGCAGTGCGACGTTACGGACTCTAAAAAAACGCATGTCTTTGGTTACACGGCTAGTAAGTGTGAATGCGGGTCAAAATGATACAGCGAAACACCTGCGTGAATTGTCTGTAGATGGGAAAAATGTTGTGGCATTGCTAGACTCTGGAAGTGTGGTGACTCTGGTGAAAGCCAGTCTGGTGGCACTTCCATCTGGTCCGTCTGATAAATTCTCTGTAACGTGTGTGCATGGTGACACCTGCTCGTACCTAACAGCGGTCATATGTATCTCAACTCCCTATGGGTCTGTGCAACACAAAGTGGGACTCGTTCCCGCATTGTTACATGATATAATCCTGGGCAGGGATTTTCCTCATTTCTGGCAGTTGTGGGAGAATCAGTTGCTCCTTCACGGTAGCTGTAACCGTGAATCTTCCCCCATGCCATCTGGAGGTCTCGAGTTCCTAGATGAGACCCCACAGGAAGATGTTGCTGGGGAGGTTAGTGAATCTACCCTTCAGTTCCCCTTCTCAGTTATGGCGGGGGAAACTGAGGAAACTGAGGAAACTCAGCGAGAGACGGAGGCAGACAGCCATCCAGCACCCTGCCTACCCGATTTGGGAGTTCAGTTGGATGACTTCCACAGCGAACAAATGAAAGATCCTACCCTGACTCAGGCTAGGAAAAATGTAAAAGTGATAGATAGCGTACCCGTAGAACCTGAAACTAGGCTAGCGTACCCATACATGGTTCTTGAGAATGATTTACTCTACCAGGTAGAGAAAAAAGGGGAAGACACTGTGCAACAGTTAGTGGTACCCAAACCTTATCGGCGGAAGGTACTGGACCTGGCCCACGGACATATAATGGGGGGACATCTGGGGGTACAAAAAACCACAGAAAGGATATTGCATTGTTTTGTGTGGCCCGGAATACACAATGATGTGCGTAACTATTGTGAGTCCTGTCCAGAGTGCCAAATCTCGGCACCTAAACCTCGGTTCTGTAGCCCTTTGGTACCCCTCCCTATTATTGGGGTCCCGTTTGAGAGAATTGGGATGGATTTGGTTGGGCCCCTTCCCCGGTCCGCACGTGGGCATCAACATATCCTCGTCATCATGGACTATGCCACTCGCTACCCGGAAGCCATCCCTTTGCGTAACACTGCTACCAAAACGATCGCCAAAGAGTTGGTACAAGTGTTTAGTCGGGTGGGAATTCCAAAACAGATACTCACCGACTAGGGGACTCCCTTTATGTCAAGGGTGATGAAGGAGCTCTGCAGGCTCTTACAAATAGACCAGTTGCGTACGTCTGTCTATCACCCTCAAACAGATGGCCTAGTTGAGTGGTTCAATAAAACCTTAAAACAGATGCTCCGGAAGGCGATAGACAAAGATGGGAAGAACTGGGATTACTTGTTACCCTACTTGCTGTTTGCCATTAGGGAAGTTCCCCAGTCTTCCACAGGATTCTCGCCTTTCGAGCTATTATATGCCCGTCGTCCCCGTGGACTGTTGGACGTCGCAAAAGAAACCTGGGAAGGTCAAGTCACTCCCTTTAAAACGGTGATAGACCATGTAACGCAAATGCAGGACCGGATTGCTGCTGTCATGCCCCTTGTTAGGGAACATATGTTACAGGCCCAGGGAGCCCAGAGGCAAAGTTATGATAGAGGCGCCAAGGTCCGTACGTTTGCACCCGGGGATAGGGTGTTGGTCCTAATCCCTACGGTGGATAGTAAATTTCTGGCAAAATGGCAGGGCCCCTTTGAGGTCATGGAACGAGTTGGAGAAGTGAACTATAAAGTGCACCAGCCTGGTAAGAGAAAACCAGAGCAGATTTATCATGTGAATCTGATAAAACCCTGGAAAGACCGCGCTGCCCTAACAGCGGATCTGCCCCGTCCAGTTTGCTCACCTACCATACCGGAGGTGCAGATTGCCGAGACTCTCTCTGAACGACAAAAATCTGAGGTTAAGCAGTTTTTGTTACAGAACCAACAGTTTTTCTCGGAAAAACCTGGCCAGACTAGGCTAGTGAAACATGAGATTGTCACAGAGCCTGGTGTCACAGTTCATGTGAAGCCGTACCGGATTCCGGAAGCACGCCGTGAAGCCGTCTCCCGGGAGGTGAAGGCCATGTTGGACTTAGGAGTCATTGAAGAGTCGCACAGCACCTGGTCCAGTCCAATCGTGTTGATACCTAAGCCGGATGGCTCTATACGGTTTTGCAATGACTTTCGGAAACTGAATGCGGTTTCTAAATTTGATGCCTACCCTATGCCCCGGGTCGATGAGTTGATCGATCGGCTGGGTAAAGCCCGATATATTACGACCCTGGATCTAACAAAGGGGTACTGGCAGATCCCTCTGGCCGAGGTGGCCAGAGAGAAGACGGCATTTGCTACACCGGAAGGACTGTTCCAGTATATCTACATGCCGTTTGGACTTCACGGAGCCCCAGCAACGTTCCAGAGATTGATGGATCGAGTCTTGAGGCCCCACAGGCAGTACGCCTCTGCCTACCTAGACGACATCATAATTTACAGCCTGGACTGGGAAGCTCACCTCCGGAAGGTACAGGCGGTGATTGATGACCTGAGAGACGCAGGCTTAACGGCCAATCCTAAGAAATGTCACATCGGCCTTGAAGAAGCCCGATACTTGGGCTACGTGATTGGCAGAGGAGTGGTTAAACCCCAGATCGACAAAATACAGGCAATTCAGGGCTGGCCGCAACCAGTGAACAAGAAACAAGTTCAAGCTTTCCTGGGCATTGCCGGCTATTATCGCCGGTTCATACCCAACTTTGCGGCCATGGCTACCTCCTTGACGGATCTTACCAAAGGGAGGGATTCCGTCATGGTAAAATGGACCTCAGCGGCTGAAGAGGCCTTCCACAGTCTGAAACGGGCTTTGTGCTCTCAGCCCGTACTAGTGACTCCTGATTTCAGCAGCGAGTTTGTGGTGCAAACGGATGCTTCTGATACTGGTATCGGAGCTGTACTTTCCCAGGTAAGGGACGGAGTCGAACACCCGGTCCTCTTCCTCAGTCGGAAACTGAATGTACATGAGCAGAGGTATGCCGTGATTGAAAAAGAGTGCCTAGCCATCAAATGGGCTCTCGACTCCCTCAAATATTACCTGGCAGGTAGGAAGTTTAGGCTGGTCACGGACCATGCCCCTCTCAAGTGGATGCATCTCCACAAGGACCGTAATAGTCGGGTAACCCGGAGGTTCCTTGCCCTGCAGGCTTACTCGTTCACGGTGGAGCACCGCCCCGGGGTGCAGATGGGGAACGCTGATGCCCTGTCCCGAGTACACTGTTTCGAGAGTATTCTTGCTCGACCTGAGTGGTCTGAGCAGGGGGGGAGGATATGTAAGAGTCATGTCGGTCTGGTAGTCGGGGGCAGGTATATCTCGCCCAGGTATTTGTCCTATGTGAATTAGGCCACTCAGTATCTTCAGGATACCGAGGGGTTAATAAGTGCAGGAATAAAGGCTGACCAGCTGGAGGTTTCAGGTGTCAGCCTGGGGCACACAGAATGCCTGTCTGTGTGAGACAACCGTGAGTGAGAGCTGTGCTCGTGACCTGTGTTATGTTAGCTGGGTGGGAGAAGCCCCCCAGTTGTTAGATAGGAACGTATTTGTATAGTTAGAGCCGGACAGGCAAGGATTTATTTTTATGTTTTGTTTTCTGTATTTGCTTTCACTTTAATAAACCTGACCTGAGGTCAGTCTACTTGGAAACCTGCTGTCGCCTCAGAGTTTAATGCACAAACCACGTGACCTTTGACCCCAGCAAAGGCGATCCCGGAGTGTTTTGTTACAGTGCATAACCACTGACTACTATCAGTTCGGCAGCAAGCTTGTGCTCCTGTGAGGCTAACAGGGCACAGTGCTTTCCTCTCACGGCTACTCTGTGAAGTAACAGAGCTAGTCTATACCGCCAAACAGTGCCACCATTCACTAGCAGCAGGTTCCTCCTGCACGGTGGACCCCGGGCTGCGAACGCACCATTTATAATAAACAGCTATATTTACTCGGTGCGTTTCGCTAGCCGTAACAGAATACTAGCGCCAGGGTCTGGCTAGTAAATGGCAGACGATCAGCATTTACAGCGGTACATCCAGCAGCTGGAGGGTAGGTTGGCGGCTCTTGAGCGCACAACCTCAGCTGTGGATGTTACCGCAGTTGCTGTTCAGGCTGCAAGTGTAGCTGCAGCCAGTTTGTCCTCTGCCACCCCTGCTCCGACTTTATCCCGTCTCCCGCTTCCAGACAAGTTTGCTGGTGACAGTAAGCTATGTCGGGGATTCGTGAGTCAGTGCTCCATACATCCTGAGCTCCTGGCTGCACGTTTTCCTGTGGAACGGGCGAAAGTGGGATTTATTTTATCCCTTTTGTCAGGCAGGGTGTTGGAGTGGGCAACGCCGCTATGGGAGCATAATGATCGTGTGGTGCAGAGTGTTCCTCTTTTACTGGACGCTCTCAAACAGGTCTTTTTGGGACCTTGTGTCACCCACGATACCGCGCTCCAATTGTTGGCAATAAAACAGGGTTCGTCCATGGTCAGTCAGTTCGCCGTCCAATTCCGGACTCTGGTCTCAGAGCTGGAGTGGCCGGATAAAGTCCTTATTCCGGTGTTCTGGAAAGGACTGGCAGACCATGTAAAGGACGCCTTGGCCACCAGGGAGATTCCCGCCACACTGGAGGAGCTCATTACTATATCTACCCGCATCGCTGTTTTAACGAGCGGAGGTTAGAGCGGACCCAGTGTAGGCAGAGGTTTCGGCTGGCTCCCACCTTCGCCAGACCTCTAGAATCTTCTGTTCAGGCGTCCGACTCCCATGAGGCCATAAAGGTTTCTCGAGCGGGACCTAACTCCCAGCTCGCTCGGGTACCCGTGGTTTGTAAAAATTGCCAACAACTAGGACATTATGCCAATAAATGTCCACGACGGTCGGGAGAACGTAGTAACCACTGGAGGAGGTTCACTAGACACAGCGGCATTTTCCTCCAAGTTGTCCTTTAAAGAGACAATCACGTTAGGCTCATCTTCTCTAACAGTCGAGCTTTGTGTGGACTCTGGAGCAGAGGGGAATTTCATGTCCTCTGCTTTTGCTCTGCGCCATGCAATACCTCAGGTGATGCTCGCCAAACCGGTGACTGTTAGAGTAGTGAATAGGTCGACACTTCCCACACAAATCACACACCAGGCTGTCCCTTTCACGTTATCCATGTACCCTTCCCACCAGGAGATTATTTCCCTTCTTGTCCTTCCCGAAGGAATGGAGAGATTCTGCTGGGAATACCCTGGCTCCGTTTCCACTCCCCACATATTGAGTGGACCTCTGGGAGGATATTGGGTTGGAGTGAATCATATAAGGGCAGATGTGTGCGAGAGTGCGTTCAGGTTTCCACCACTGAGACACCCACAGATCTTTCTTCTCTTCCCAAATGCTATTGGTCCTATGCAGACGTCTTCTCCAAAAAGGCTGCGGAGACCCTTCCGCCTCACCATCCCTATGACTGTCCTATTGATCTCTTGCCTGGAGCTGAATCTCCTCGGGGACGTGTCGATCCTCTCTCTCTCCCGGAGATGGAGGCTATGTCCCAATACATCCAGGAGAATTTGGCAAGAGGGTTCAATAGGAAGTCAGTGTCACCAGCAGGGACGGGGTTCTTCTTCGTGCAGAAGAAGAACGGAGAGTTACGTCCTTGCATAGATTACAGGGGTCTTAACGCCATCACCGCTAAGAATAAGTACCCGTTGCCCCTGATTTCAGAGCTCTTTGATAGGCTTCAGGGAGCAAGGGTATTTACCAAATTAGATCTGCGGGGTGCTTATAACCTGATTCGCATCCGTGAGGGGGACGAATGGAAGACGGCGTTGAATACCAGGGATGGGCACTATGAGTATCTAGTGATGCCCTTCGCGCTCTGTAATGCCCCAGCCGTTTTCCAAGACTTTGTCAATGATATCTTCCGGGATATGCTCTCCACCTCGGTCGTAGTCTATCTGGATGATATTCTCATCTTCTCTCCAGATATTGACTCCCACCGGAGAGATGTTGGCAGAGGCTTCAACCTCTTATGGGCAAATTCCCTGTATGCAAAATTGGAGAAGTGTATGTTTGAGCAGAAGTCTTTACCTTTCCTGGGCTATATCATCTCTGCCCAGGGATTGGCTATGGATCCTGACAAACTACAGGCTGTGATGGACTGGCAAGAACTCCATTCTCTTAAAGCGGTGCAGCGCTTTATGGGGTTCATTAATTACTATCACCAGTTCATTCCCCACTTCTCAACTTTGGTAGCTCCCTTGGTAGCCCTCACCAAGAAGGCAGCAAATCCCAAATTGTGGTCTGAAGAGGTCTCCAGGGCCTTCTCTTCCATTAAGTCTCATTTTGTTAGCGCTCCCATCCTACATCGTCCCGATGTTGATAAGCCATTTATATTGGAGGTGGATGCCTCATCCGTTGGTGCAGAGCAGTCCTCTTCCAAAAGGATGCTCAAGGTCGGAAGCATCCTTGCTTCTTCTTCTCCAAGACCTTCACACCAGTGGAGAGGAATTATTCCATCGGGGACAGGGAGTTGCTAGCAATGAAGTTGGCTTTCTCGGAGTGGAGACATCTTTTGGAGGGGGCTCACTTTCCCTTTCAAGTCTTCACGGACCACAAAAATCTGGTATATTTGCAAACAGCCCAGCGGCTAAATTCTCGTCAGGCCAGATGGTCCTTGTTTTCTCCTGGTTCCACTTCACCCTCCATTATCTCGCTGGGGAGAAAAACATTCGTGCTGACGCCCTCTCTCGCTCCGTTGTGCCATCTGAGGAGGAGGAAGGGGAGCCTCACCTTATTGTCCCTTCTGAGAGCCTGAGAACCGTAGCTCCGGTTTCGCTAGAGTCTGTGCCTCCGGGCAAGACTTTTGTACCCATTAATTTGCGACCGGAGGTTCTCTCTTGGGCTCATTCGTCCAGGGTGGGTGGACACTTTGGGACAAAGAGGACATCTGAACTGCTGGCGAGGACGTACTGGTGGCCACATATGGTCCGTGACTTCGGAGATTATTTTCGGGTGTGTGTCTCCTGCGCCAAAAATAAGTCTCCTCGACAACGGCCAGCTGGGTTACTCTATCCCTTGCCGGTGGCAGACAGGCCCTGGGAGATGGTCGGGATGGACTTTGTGGTGGGTTTGCCCAAGTCTCGTGGCTGTACCATCATTTGGGTTATCACCGATCACTTTTCTAAAATGGTGCACTTGGTACCGCTTCCACGGCTACCTTCTGCACGGGCCTTGGCAGCGTTGTTTATAAAACACATTTTCCGCCTACACGGTGTGCTGTACAAAATTGTCAGTGACCGGGGTCCCCAGTTTGCGTCTCGGTTCTGGAGAGAGCTTTGTCGTCTTCTCAGCATTGAGTTGAATCTCTCTTCCGCATATCTGTTGTGAATTCTATTTTTGGGCTCCCTCTAGTGGTCACAAGCGGTACTGTGTAGTGTTGTCTTTCTGCAGGTTGGCTGCATCAGCTGGTTCGTTATCCTTGGTTGGTTTCCTATTTAGCTCACCTGGAGACTCAGTTCCTTGCCTGCTATCAATGTATTCAGTGCTCTTCAGATTCCTTGTGGCTACCTTGCTCCCAGTCTCTCCAAGACAAGCTAAGTTTTTGTTTGATCATTTTTTGATTATCAGTGTTCATTATGTTTTTAGTCCAGCTCGCTAAAATGTGATTTCCTCGCTTGCTGGTTGCTCTAGGGGACTGAGTTTCTCCCCCCACACCGTTAGTTGGTGTGGGGGTTCTTGAAATCTCAGAGTGGATATTTTGTAAGGATTTTTTACTGACCGCATAGATTCCCTTTTCTATTTTCTGCTATCTAGTATTAGTGGGCCTCATTTGCTGAATCTGCTTTCACCCCTGTGTATGTGCCTTCCTCTTACCTCACCGTTATTATCTGTTGGGGGCTTCTATATCTTTGGGGATTATTTCTCTGGAGGCAAGAGAGGTCTTTCTTTCTCCCTAGGGGTAGTTAGTTCCTCAGGCTGGCTCGAGACATCTAGGATTTTTAGGCACGTTCACCGGCTACTTCTAGTGTGTTTGGATAGGTTCAGGTTTGCGGTCAGTCCAGTTTGCCACCTCCCTAGAGCTTGTCCTATGTTTGTTACTTAGCTGGAGTAATTTGTGATCCTCAACCACTAAGGATCATAACAGTATAGCAGGCCAAAAAGTGTTTAATGCATCGCAGAAGTGGGATAAAAAGAAGACCTGAGTACATTTTTTTTTTTTTCCTCCCGCTTTTCCTTTGCTGCAGTCTGTTTAGCTTCTTTCAACTCCTTGAATTCTGTGGTGGATAGGTTGCAGCAGATTTGGAACCATGTGGTGGACAATTTGAGGTTGTCACAGGAGAAGGCTCAGCGCTTTGCCAACCGCCGCCGCGGTGTGGGTCCCCGACTTCGTGTTGGGGATTTGGTGTGGCTGTCTTCTCGGTATGTTCCTATGAAGGTCTCCTCTCCTAAATTCAAGCCTCGCTTCATCGGTCTTTATAAGATCTTGGAAATCCTTAACCCGGTGTCTTTTCGTTTGGATCTCCCAGCATCGTTTGCCATTCATAATGTGTTCCATAGGTCTTTGTTGCGGAGGTATGTGGTACCTGTGGTTCCTTCTGTTGAGCCTCCTGCTCCGGTGCTGGTCGAGGGCGAATTGGAGTACGTGGTGGAGAAGATTTTGGATTCTCGTATCTCTATACGGAGGCTTCAGTATTTGGTTAAGTGGAAGGGCTATGGTCAGGAGGATAATTCCTGGATTGTCGCCTCTGATGTTCATGCGGCTGATTTGGTTCGTGCCTTCCACGCGGCTCATCCTGATCACCCTGGGGGTCTTGATGAGGGTTCGGTGACCCCTCCTCAAGGGGGGGTACTGTTGTGAATTCTATTTTTGGGCTCCCTCTAGTGGTCACAAGCGGTACTGTGTAGTGTTGTCTTTCTGCAGGTTGGCTGCATCAGCTGGTTCGTTATCCTTGGTTGGTTTCCTATTTAGCTCACCTGGAGACTCAGTTCCTTGCCTGCTATCAATGTATTCAGTGCTCTTCAGATTCCTTGTGGCTACCTTGCTCCCAGTCTCTCCAAGACAAGCTAAGTTTTTGTTTGATCATTTTTTGATTATCAGTGTTCATTATGTTTTTAGTCCAGCTTGCTAAAATGTGATTTCCTCGCTTGCTGGTTGCTCTAGGGGACTGAGTTTCTCCCCCCACATCGTTAGTTGGTGTGGGGGTTCTTGAAATCTCAGAGTGGATATTTTGTAAGGGTTTTTTACTGACTGCATAGATTCCCTTTTCTATTTTCTGCTATCTAGTATTAGTGGGCCTCATTTGCTGAATCTGCTTTCACCCCTGTGTATGTGCCTTCCTCTTACCTCACCGTTATTATCTGTTGGGGGCTTCTATATCTTTGGGGATTATTTCTCTGGAGGCAAGAGAGGTCTTTCTTTCTCTCTAGGGGTAGTTAGTTCCTCAGGCTGGCTCGAGACGTCTTGGATTTTTAGGCACGTTCACCGGCTACTTCTAGTGTGTTTGGATAGATTCAGATTTGCGGTCAGTCCAGTTTGCCACCTCCCTAGAGCTTGTCCTATGTTTGTTACTTAGCTGGAGTAATTTGTGATCCTCAACCACTAAGGATCATAACACATATCATCCCGAGATGAATGGGTTGGTAGAGAGGGCCAACTGTTGTGAATTCCGTTCTTGGGCTCCCTCCGGTGGTTGTAAGTTGCACTTTTGTGAATTCTGCTCTTGGGCTCCCTCCTGTGGTTTTGAGTGGTATAGCTGCTTCTTGGATTTAGCATCAGCAGCTGCTTCCACTGATCGTCTTTCATGCTCGGCTATTTTAGTCTGGCCTTATCCCTCAATCAATGCCAGTTGTCAATTGTTCCTGCTTGGAGTAACTGCTCTTTTGGATTTCCCTGACACTCTGACCAGCTCTGCAAAGATAAGTCCTTGCTTGTCCTTTTGCAGTCCACTTGTGGTGGACTTTATTGTTCAGCACATTCTATGTTTTGCTCATTTGTCCAGCTTATCAGTATGGATCTATTCAGCTAAGCTGGAAGCTCTGGGCAGCAGATTTTGCCCTCCACACCTTTAGTCAGGTGTGGAGATTTTTGCATATATCTGCGGTGGACTTTTTCTAGTTTTTATTACTGACCGCACAGTGTTCTTTCCTGTACTATCTATCTAGCTAGTAGTGGCCTCCTTTGCTAAATCTTGTTTCATACTACGTATGTCATTTCCTTCTCCTCTCACAGTCATTATTTTTGGGGGGGCTGTCCTATCCTTTGGGAATTTTCTCTGAGGCAAGATAGCTTTCCTGTTTCTACCTTTAGGGGTAGCTAGTTCTCCGGCTGTGATGAGGTGTCCAGGGAGTGACAGGAACATCCCACGGCTACTGCTAGTGTTGTGTTAAGATCAGGAACTGCGGTCTGTATAGTTACCACCTGCTCAGAGCTAGTCACATGTCACTCCTAAATCACCAGTCCATAACAGTACAACTGGCCAAAAATGAGTTGAATGCATCTCAAAAGAAGGAAAAGAAAAAGAGTTCTGAGCCATTTTTTTTTCTTTAGTCTGTTTTGTCTTTTTCCTTCCTCTTAATCTCTAGGTGGTTCAGGATTTGGGTGCGGACATGGATGTTCAGGGTTTGTTTTCTCGTGTGGATCAGCTTGCTGCAAAAGTTCAGATTATCCAAGATTATGTTGTTCAGACTCCAGCCTTAGAGCCTAGAATTCCTACTCCAGATTTGTTTTACGGGGATAGATCTAAGTTTTTGAACTTTAAAAATAACTGCAAATTGTTTTTTGCTCTGAAACCCCGTTCCTCTGGTGACCCCACTCAGCAAGTTAAAATAGTTATTTCTCTGCTGCGTGGTGACCCTCAGGACTGGGCATTCTCCCTTGAGTCATTGCTTAATGTAGATGCATTTTTTCAATCGCTCGGATTATTGTATGACGAATAGTGTTGAGCGATACCGTCCGATACTTGAAAGTATCGGTATCGGAAAGTATCGGCCGATACCGGCAAAATATCGGATCCAATCCGATACCGATACCCGATACCAATACAAGTCAATGGGACTCATGTATCGGACGGTATTCCTGATGGTTCCCAGGGTCTGAAGGAGAGGAAACTCTCCTTCAGGCCCTGGGAACCATATAAATGTGTAAAAGAAAGAATTAAAATAAAAAATATCGCTATACTCACCTGTCCGACGCAGCCGGGACTTCAGCGAGGGAACCGGCAGCGTTGTTTGTTTAAAATTCGCGCTATTACTTGGTTACGTGAATTCCCGGCTTGTGATTGGTCAGGTCGGCCATGTTGCCGGGACGCGGACCAATCACAGCAAGCCGTGACGAAATTACGTCACGGCTTGCTGTGATTGGTCCGCGTCCCGGCAATATGGCCGCCCTGACCAATCACAAGCCGTGACGTCACGGGAGGCTGGACACGCGCTCATTTTAAAATGGGCGCGTGTCCAGCCTCCCGTGACGTCACGGCTTGTGATTGGTTGCGCCGCGGTCAACCAATCACAAGCCGGGAGGCTGGACGCGCTCATTTTAAAATGGGCGCGTGTCCAGCCTCCCGTGACGTCACGGCTTGTGATTGGTTGCGCCGCGGTCGACCAATCACAAGCCGGGAGGCTGGACGCGCTCATTTTAAAATGGGCGCGTGTCCAGCCTCCCGTGACGTCACGGCTTGTGATTGGTCAGGGCGGCCATATTGCCGGGACGCGGACCAATCACAGCAAGCCGTGACGTAATTTCGTCACGGCTTGCTGTGATTGGTCCGCGTCCCGGCAACGTGGCCGACCTGACCAATCACAAGCCGGGAATTCACATAACCAAGTAATAGCGCGAATTTTAAACAAACAACGCTGCCGGTTCCCTCGCTGAAGTCCCGGCTGCGTCGGACAGGTGAGTATAGCGATATTTTTTATTTTAATTCTCTCTTTTACACATTTTAACATTAATGTTGTTGCGATACCCGATACCCGATACCACAAGAGTATCGGAATCCCGGTATCGGAATTCCGATACAGCAAGTATCGGCCGATACCCGATACTTGCAGCATCGGAATGCTCAACACTAATGACGAACCTAACTCTGTGTATCATGCGGAAAAAACCTTGTTGGCCCTGTGTCAGGGTCAGGAAGCGGCAGAATTGTACTGCCAGAAATTTAGAAAATGGTCTGTGCTCACTAAATGGAATGAGGATGCTCTGGCAGCAATTTTCAGAAAGGGTCTTTCTGAAGCCCTTAAGGATGTTATGGTGGGGTTCCCCACGCCTGTTGGTTTGAGCGAATCTATGTCCCTAGCCATTCAGATTGATCGGCGCCTGCGCGAGCGCAAAGTTGTGCACCATATGGCAGCGTCCTCTGAACAGAGTCCTGAGCCTATGCAATGTGATAGGATTCTGACTAGAGCGGAACAGAGGGAATACAGACGTCAGAATGGGCTGTGTTTTTACTGTGTTGATTCTGCTCATACTATTTCTGATTGCCCTAAGCGTATTAAGAGGGTCGCTAGATCTGTTACCATTAGTACTGTACAGCCTAAGTTTCTCCTGTCTGTGACCCTGATTTGCTCATTGTCATCTTTCTCTGTCATGGCATTTGTGGATTCAGGCGCTGCCCTGAACTTAATGGACTTAGACTTCGCCAGGCGCTGTGGTTTTTCTTTGCAGCCTTTGCAGAGCCCTCTTCCTTTCAGGGGTATTGATGCTACACCGTTGGCCAAGAATTAACCTCAGTATTGGACTCAGCTGACTATGTGCATGGCTCCAGCACATCAGGAAGTTTGTCGTTTTCTGGTGTTGCATAATTTACATGATGTTGTTGTACTGGGTTTTCCATGGTTACAAGTGCACAATCCAGTGTTGGATTGGAAATCGATGTCTGTGACTAGTTGGGGTTGTCAAGGGGTACATAGTGACGTTCCTTTAATGTCAATTTCCTCTTCCCCCTCTTCTGATGTTCCTGAATTTTTGTCAGATTTCCAGGATGTATTCGATGAGCCCAAGTCCAGTTCCCTTCCTCCTCATAGGGACTGTGATTGTGCTATTGACTTGGTTCCTGGCTGTAAGTTCCCTAAGGACCGACTCTTCAATCTGTCTGTGCCAGAGCATGCCGCCATGCGGAGCTATGTTAAGGAGTCTTTAGAGAAGGGGCATATTCGGCCGTCTTCGTCACCATTGGGAGCGGGATTCTTTTTTGTTGCCAAGAAGGATGGCTCCTTGAGACCCTGTATTGATTATCGCCTTCTTAATAAGATCACGGTCAAATTCCCATACTCTTTACCTTTGCTCTCTGATTTGTTTGCTCGGATTAAGGGGGCTAGTTGGTTTACCAAGATTGACCTTCGAGGGGCAAATAATCTTGTTTGTATTAAACAGGGTGACGAATGGAAAACTGCATTTAATACGCCCGAAGGCCATTTTGAATACCTGGTGATGCCTTTCGGGCTTTCTAATGCTCCTTCTGTATTTCAGTCCTTCATGCATGATATATTCCGCAATTATCTTGATAAATTCTTGATTGTGTATTTGGATGATATTTTGATTTTTTCCAATGATTGGGAGTCTCACGTGAAGCAGCTCAGGATGGTATTCCAGATCCTTCATGATAATGCTCTATTTGTGAAGGGGTCTAAGTGCCTATTTGGAGTTCAGAAGGTCTCTTTTTTGGGGTTTATTTTTTCTCCTTTGTCTATAGAAATGGATCCTGTTAAGGTCCAAGCTATTCATGACTGGATTCAACCCACATCTGTGAAGAGCCTTCAGAAATTTTTGGGCTTTGCTAATTTTTATCGCCGTTTCATTGCCAACTTCTCCAGTGTGGTTAAGCCCCTGACCGATTTGACAAAGAAGGGCGCTGATGTGACAAATTGGTCCTCTGAGGCTGTTGAGGCCTTTCAGGAGCTTAAGCGCCGATTTACTTCTGCCCCTGTCTTGCGTCAGCCTGATGTGTCTCTTCCTTTTCAGGTTGAGGTTGTCGCTTCTGAGATTGGGGTAGGGGCCGTTTTGTCTCAGAGGAATTCTGATGGTTCCTTGATGAAACCATGTGCCTTCTTTTCCCGAAAGTTTTCGCCTGCGGAACGCAATTATGATGTTGGCAATCGGGAGTTGTTGGCTATGAAGTGGGCATTTGAGGAGTGGCGACATTGGCTTGAGGGAGCCAAGCACCGCGTTGTGGTCTTGACCGATCATAAGAATCTGATTTATCTCGAGTCGGCCAAGCGGCTGAACCCTAGACAAGCTCGATGGTCCCTGTTTTTCTCCCGTTTCGATTTTGTGGTCTCATATCTTCTGGGATCTAGGAATGTTAAGGCAGATGCCCTCTCTAGGAGTTTTTTGCCTGATTCTCCTGGAGTTCTTGAGCCGGTTGGCATTCTTAGGGAAGGGGTGATTCTTTCTGCCATCTCCCCTGATTTACGGCGGGTGCTTCAGGAATTTCAGGCTGATAAACCTGACCGCTGTCCTGTGGGGAAGCTGTTTGTTCCTGATAGATGGACAAGTAAGGTAATTTCTGAGGTCCATTGTTCGGTGTTGGCCGGTCATCCTGGGATTTTTGGTACCAGAGATTTGGTTGCTAGGGCCTTTTGGTGGCCTTCCTTGTCGCGTGATGTGCGTTCTTTTGTGCAGTCCTGTGGGATCTGTGCCCGGGCTAAGCCTTGCTGTTCCCACGCTAGTGGGTTGCTTTTGCCTTTGCCTGTCCCTGAGAGGCCCTGGACGCATATTTCCATGGATTTTATTTCGGATCTTCCTGTGTCTCAGAGGATGTCTGTTATCTGGGCGGTTTGTGACCGGTTCTCTAAAATGGTCCATTTGGTACCTTTGCCTAAATTGCCTTCCTCCTCTGATTTGGTTCCATTGTTTTTTCAGCATGTGGTTCGTTTGCATGGCATTCCGGAGAATATTGTGTCTGACAGAGGTTCCCAGTTTGTTTCCAGGTTTTGGCGGTCCTTTTGTGCTAGGATGGGCATTAATATGTCTTTTTCTTCGGCGTTCCATCCTCAGACAAATGGCCAAACTGAGCGAACTAATCAAACCTTGGAAACCGATTTGAGATGCTTTGTGTCTGCTGATCAGGATGATTGAGTGGTTTTCTTGTTGTTGGCCGAGTTTGCCCTTAATAATCGGGCCAGTTCGGCTACTTTGGTTTCGCCTTTTTTTTTGTAATTTTGGTTTCCATCCTCGTTTTTCTTCAGGGCAGGTTGAGCCTTCTGATTGTCCTGGGGTTGATTCCGTGATGGACAGGTTACAGCAGATTTGGACTCATGTGGTAGACAATTTGACGTTGTCTCAGGAAAAGGCTCAGCGTTTTGCTAACTGCCGTCGGTGTGTTGGTCCTCGGCTTCGTGTGGGGGATTTAGTCTGGTTATCTTCTCGTCATGTTCCTATGAAGGTTTCTTCCCCTAAGTTCAAGCCTCGGTTTATTGGTCCTTATAAGATTTCTGAGATTATCAATCCAGTGACTTTTCGTTTAGCCCTTCCAGCCTCTTTTGCCATCCACAATGTTTTCCATAGATCTTTGTTGCGGAGATATGTGGTACCCGTGGTTCCCTCTGTTGATCCTCCTGCCCCGGTGTTGGTTGAGGGGGAGTTGGAATATGTGGTTGAAAAAATTTTGGATTCTCATTTTTCAAGGCGGAGACTTCAGTATCTTGTCAAGTGGAAGGGTTATGGCCAGGAGGATAATTCTTGGGTGGTTGCCTCCAATGTCCATGCCGCCGATTTGGTTCGTGCTTTTCACTTGGCTCGTCCTGATCGGCCTGGGGGCTCTGGTGAGGGTTCGGTGACCCCTCCTCAAGGGGGGGTACTGTTGTGAATTCCGTTCTTGGGCTCCCTCCGGTGGTTGTAAGTTGCACTTTTGTGAATTCTGCTCTTGGGCTCCCTCCTGTGGTTTTGAGTGGTATAGCTGCTTCTTGGATTTAGCATCAGCAGCTGCTTCCACTGATCGTCTTTCATGCTCGGCTATTTTAGTCTGGCCTTATCCCTCAATCAATGCCAGTTGTCAATTGTTCCTGCTTGGAGTAACTGCTCTTTTGGATTTCCCTGACACTCTGACCAGTTCTGCAAAGATAAGTCCTTGCTTGTCCTTTTGCAGTCCACTTGTGGTGGACTTTATTGTTCAGCACATTCTATGTTTTCCTCATTTGTCCAGCTTATCAGTATGGATCTATTCAGCTAAGCTGGAAGCTCTGGGCAGCAGATTTTGCCCTCCACACCTTTAGTCAGGTGTGGAGATTTTTGCATATATCTGCGGTGGACTTTTTCTAGTTTTTATTACTGACCGCACAGTGTTCTTTCCTGTACTATCTATCTAGCTATAAACCAAAAAAGCAAAAATAGGAAGCCAAAGTCATAAGTACAAATTTGCACAGAAAACTTTATTTATATATTTTTTAAAAAACACTCCTTAAAATATATTAAAAAATGGAGACAACACATGTCAGAAAAACTACACAAAGTAAGCCACGGATGACATATCACCGTTACACCATCAAATTGGTTACTCCAGAGAGCTGCTGACCACCCCTATTGCTTTAAGTATGTGGACTCTACTTTTACCCACTGACTTTTAGTCCTATGGTGGACATAACACAATGTCTATGCTGTATATAGATATAAGGTGCATAGTGCTTCCCTAGACATTAAGCAGTGATTAGTCCACAGGTTGTTACCATAAATATAGGCCAAATCCTATTGTGAGCCAAACCATATCACAGTATACTGCTGGTTAAAGTAAATGAGTACCGTATTAAGCAAATACATTGGAGGTTTAACCCCTCTGTGACCTTTGACGTACTATCCCGTCGAGGTGACCTGGGCCTATCTGACCCTTGACGGGATAGTACGTCATAGCCGATCGGCCGCGCTCACGGGGGGAGCGCGGCCGATCGCGGCCGGGTGTCAGCTGCATATCGCAGCTGACATCCGGCACTATGTGCCAGGAGCGGTCACGGACCGCCCCCGGCACATTAACCCCCGGCACACCGTGATCAAACATGATCGCGATGTGCCGGCGATGCAGGGAAGCATCGCGCAGGCAGAGGGCTCCCTGCGGGCTTCCCTGAGCCCCCCGCAGCAACGCGATGTGATCGCGTTGCTGCGAGGGTCTTACCTCCCTCCCTGCCTGCTCCAGACCCGGATCCAAGATGGCCGCGGATCCGGGTCCTGCAGGGAGGGAGGTGGCTTCACAGAAGCCTGCTCAGAGCAGGCACTGTGAAGCAGCCTGCACTTCAATCAGATCGGTGATCTGTCAGAGTGCTATGCAAACTGGCAGATCACCGATCTGTATTGTCCCCCCCTGGGGCAAAGTAAAAAAGTAAAAAAAAAAATTTCCAAATGTGTAAAAAAAAATAAAAAAAAATATTCCAAAATAATGAAAAAAAAAAAAATATTATTCCCATAAATACATTTCTTTACCTAAATATAAAAAAAACAAAACAATAAAAGTACACATATTTAGTATCGCCGCGTCCGTAACGACCCGACCTATAAAACTGGCCCACTCGTTAACCCCTTCAGTAAACACCGTAAGAAAAAAAAAAAAAAAACGAGGCAAAAAACAACGCTTTATTATCATACCGCCGAACAAAAAGTGGAATAACACGCGATCAAAAAGACAGATATAAATAACCATGGTACCGCTGAAAGCGTCATCTTGTCCCGCAAATAACGAACCACCATACAGCATCATCAGCAGAAAAATAAAAAAGTTATAGTCCTGAGAATAAAGCGATGCAAAAATAATTATTTTTTCCATAAAATAGTTTTTATCGTATAAAAGCGCCAAAACATAAAAAAAATAATATAAATGAGATATCGCTGTAATCGTACTGACCCGAAGAATAAAACTGCTTTATCAATTTTACCAAACGCGGAACGGTATAAACGCCTCCCCCAAAAGAAATTCATGAATAGCTGGTTTTTGGTCATTCTGCCTCACAAAAATCGGAATAAAAAGCGATCAAAAAATGTGACGTGCCCAAAAATGTTACCAATAAAAACGTCAACTCGTCCCGCAAAAAACAAGACCTCACATGACTCTGTGGACCAAAATATGGAAAATTTATAGCTCTCAAAATGTGGTAACGCAAAAAATATTTTTTGCAATAAAAAGCGTCTTTCAGTGTGTGACGGCTGCCAATCATAAAAATCCGCTAAAAAACCCGCTATAAAAGTAAATCAAACCCCCCTTCATCACCCCCTTAGTTAGGGAAAAATAAAAAAAAAGTATTTATTTCCATTTTCCCATTAGGGCTAGGGTTAGGGCTAGGGTTGGGGCTAGGGTTAAGGCTACAGTTAGGGTTGGGGCTAAAGTTAGGGTTAGGGTTGGGGCTAAAGTTACGGTTAGGGTTTAGATTACATTTACGGTTGGGAATAGGGTTGGGATTAGGGTTAGGGGTGTGTCAGGGTTAGAGGTGTGGTTAGGGTTACTGTTGGGATAAGGGTTAGGGGTGTGTTTGGATTAGGGTTTCAGTTATAATTGGGGGGTTTCCACTGTTTCGGCACATCAGGGGCTCTCCAAACGCGACATGGCGTCCGATCTCAATTCCAGCCAATTCTGCGTTGAAAAAGTAAAACAGTGCTCCTTCCCTTCCGAGCTCTCCCGTGTGCCCAAACAGGGGTTTACCCCAACATATGGGGTATCAGCGTACTCAGGACAAATAGAACAACAACCTTTGGGGTCCAATTTCTCCTGTTACCCTAGGAAAATACAAAACTGGGGGCTAAAAAATAATTTTTGTGGGAAAAAAAAGGATTTTTTATTTTCACGGCTCTGCGTTATAAACTGTAGTGAAACACTTGGGGGTTCAAAGTTCTTACAACACATCTAGATAAGTTCCTTGGGGGGTCTAGTTTCCAAAATGGGGTCACTTGTGCGGGGCTTCTACTGTTTAGGTACATTAGGGGCTCTGCAAACGCAATGTGACGCCTGCAGACCATTCCATCTAAGTCTGCATTCCAAATGGCGCTCCTTCACTTCCGAGCCCTTCCATGCGTCCAAACGGTGGTTTCCCCCCACATATGGGGTATCAGCGCACTCAGGACAAATTGGACAACAACTTTTGGGGTCCAATTTCTCCTGTTACCCTCGGGAAAATACAAAACTGGGGGCTGAAAAATAATTTTTGTGGGAAAAAATTTTTGTTTTATTTTTACGGCTCTGCATTATAAACTTCTGTGAAGCCCTTGGTGGGTCAAAGCGCTCATCACACATCTAGATAAGTTCCTTAGGGGGTCTACTTTCCAACATGGTGTCACTTGTGGGGGGTTTCTACTGTTTAGGTACATTAGGGGCTCTGCAAACGCAATGTGACGCCTGCAGACCATTCCATCTAAGTCTGCATTCCAAATGGCGCTCCTTCCTTTCCGAGCCCTCCCATGCGCCCAAACAGTGGTTCTCCCCACATATGGTATATCATCGCATTCAGGACAACTTGGACAACAGATTTTGGGGTCCAATTTCTCCTGCTACCCTCGGGAAAATACAAAACTGGGGGCTAAAAAAATAATTTTTGTGGGAAAAAATTTTTGTTTTATTTTTACGGCTCTGCATTATTAACTTCTGTGAAGCCCTTGGTGGGTCAAAGCGCTCAAAACACATCTAGATAAGTTCCTTAGGGGGTCTACTTTCCAAAATGGTGTCACTTGTGGGGGGTTTCAATGTTTAGGCACATCAGTGGCTCTCCAAACGCAACATGGCGTCCCATCTCAATTCCTGTCAATTTTGCATTGAAAAGTCAAACGGTGCTACTTCCCTTCCGAGCTCTCCCATGCGCCCAAACAGTGGTTTATCGCCACATATGGGGTATCAGCGTACTCAGGACAAATTGTGCAACAACTGTTGGGGTCCAATTTCTTCTCTTACCCTTGGGAAAATAAAAAATTGGGGGCGAAAAATAATTTTTGTGAAAAAATATGATTTTTTATTTTTACGGTTCTGCATTATAAACTTCTGTGAAGTACTTGGTGGGTCAAAGTGCTCACCACACCTCTAGATAAGTTCCTTAGGGGGTCTACTTTCCAAAATGGTGTCACTTGTGGGGGGTTTCAATGTTTAGGCACATCAGGGGCTCCCCAAACGCAACATGGCGTCCCATCTCAATTCCAGTCAATTTTGCATTGAAAAGTCAAACGGTGCTACTTCCCTTCCGAGCTCTCCCATGCGCCCAAACAGTGGTTTATCGCCACATATGGGGTATCAGCGTACTCAGGACAAATTGTACAACAACTTTTGTGGTCCAATTTCTTCTCTTACCCTTGGGAAAATAAAAAATTGGGGGCGAAAAATAATTTTTGTGAAAAATATGATTTTTTATTTTTACGGTTCTGCATTATAAACTTCTGTGAAGTACTTGGTGGGTCAAAGTGCTCACCACACCTCTAGATAAGTTCCTTATGGGGTCTACTTTCCAAAATGGTATCACTTGTGGGGGGTTTCAATGTTTAGGCACATCAGGGGCTCCCCAAACGCAACATGGCGTCCCATCTCAATTCCAGTCAATTTTGCATTGAAAAGTCAAATGGCGCTCCTTCGCTTCCGAGCTCTGTCATGCGCCCAAACAGTGGTTTACCCCCACATATGGGGTATCGGCGTACTCAGGACAAATTGTACAACAAATTTTGGGGTCCATTTTCTCCTGTTACCCTTGGTAAAATAAAACAAATTGGAGCTGAAGTAAATTTTTTGTGAAAAAAAGTTAAATGTTCATTTTTATTTAAACATTCCAAAAATTCCTGTGAAGCACCAGAAGGGTTAATAAACTTCTTGAATATGGTTTTGAGCACCTTGAGGGGTGCAGTTTTTAGAATGGTGTCACACTTGGGTATTTTCTATCATATAGACCCCTCAAAATGACTTCAAATGAGATGTGGTCCCTAAAAAAAAATGGTGTTGTAAAAATGAGAAATTGCTGGTCAACTTTTAACCCTTATAACTCCCTAACAAAAAAAAATTTTGGTTCCAAAATTGTGCTGATGTAAAGTAGGCATGTGGGAAATGTTACTTATTAAGTATTTTGCATGACATATCTCTGTGATTTAAGGGCATAAAAATTCAAAGTTGGAAAATTGCTAAATTTTCAAAATTTTCGCCAAATTTCCATTTTTTCTGCAAATAAACGCAGGTAATATCAAAGAAATTTTACCACTATCATGAAGTACAATATGTCACGAGAAAACAATGTCAGAATCGCCAAGATCCGTTGAAGCGTTCCAGAGTTATAACCTCATAAAGGGACAGTGGTCAGAATTGTAAAAATTGGCCCGGTCATTAACGTGCAAACCACCCTTGGGGGTGAAGGGGTTAAATGTCATACATGACCTGCACGTGTAGTCCTGAGCCACAACGCACGTTTCGCGTTAGCTTCGTCCAGGGGAAGGTGTGCCTAGATGCGATATAAAGCTCTATTTATAGTGTTTCCTTTCATAGGTGGCAGCGGTGTTGTAATGGCGCTCACATCGCTGGCCCCGACCACAGCGCATGCGCAGCTCGGCGTCCCACGTCACCGCTCCACTTCCCTGTTCGACGCGTCAGAGCAGGGGGCGGAGTCAGAGACGCGTGAGGACGCGTTGCCACGGCAGCGCGGCAGTCCAGGACAACAAGGGAGCGCACCAGCCGCATGGTGGAATATGTAAGGGCATGAGTAATCTATGAAGACAAAGTACAGCGGGATATATCTAGGATGCATATATGTGAATAAATAAATGCATTTGGATTATGCGATGTGTATTTTACAGTGGGTAAACCCATATATAAATTAGCTTACAACTAAGGGGTGTGAAGGGGCGGGGTCAGAAACGTGACAAGACATGTTGCTACAGCAACGCGGCAATACAAAACAACAATAAAACATACCTGCTGCAGTGAAGAGGGTGTTGCAGGCACAGGTAATTTATGAAGAAAAAGTCCTACGGAGTGTGTCTCAGATACACACATATAAATAAGTCATTGCAATTTACTATTGCAATATATATTTTGAAAAGAATATATGTATACATCTAAATGAAAGTGAACCTCCATATAGGAGATAGAATCAAAAAAACTGAAGGCCAAGATTTAGTGTGTGGTGGCCAAGTTAAAATACATATATATAAATATGTGATAGTAATTAAATTGTGCAGTGTGTATATTTTTTTTAAGAAATAAAATAAGTCTCCATATACATATGTGTAACTAGAACCAGACGTGCAAGTCCTGTATGCCATCCAATATAAATAGATATTGATAAAAGATATACAAATTGACTTATATACGATATATAACCACTATGATGGTAAACACAGTTGGAGCGCCCCCACACCGCCGCAGGGCCGAGGGGTACCCGGAGCCAGGCCTCTGAGTCTCAGTTCTGGGGTTGTTACGGTGGCTAGACCCGGTCCGTGGCCCTGTCTGTCAGTGGGGGAACGTCCGGTGCAATAAGTGGTGTTGTAACGGTGCAGTTGTGGGGTGCAGGTCGCGGTAAATAATGAGGACACCAGGTTGCAGTCTCTTTACCTCTTTACTGAAGGTTTTGGAGACCTCAGTCCAGAGCGCTGTTAACTGGGTTGTCAGAGACCGGCCGGTCCAAAGGCACATCAGGAGTTCTCTTTACAGGTGGGAATCAGTGTCTACCTTCTAGCGCTATGTGTTGTAGTTCTTCCCTGCTGAGCTCCCGGGATAGTCCTCACAACTGTTTCTGTCTGTCTCTGATGTTCGCTTTCTCCGTCCCCCAGATGATATGGTAGGACGCACCCGTATGACGGGGTAGGCCTGGAGTTCTTCCGGGACCCTAGAGTCGCCCCTCTCCCACAGCTGCCTCCGTTGTCTGCTTAGGTGTTAAGTGAGACAGCCAACCTGTAATTAGCTGTCCGGCCGTGGTTTGCAGTAGTACTTAAAGTCTCTTACTTGCTCGGCGTTCCGGCCACCGACTGTTTGCGCCTCAGAAGGATGTTGCCTCGGTCTAACAGCACGACTCCTTCTGGTTCTAATTCCTCTTTACTGTATTCCCGTTGTTCACTGGTTTGTTCTGCTCTGAGGAGTCTGCCAGGATCCCATCCCTGACAGGTCCTCTCACTAGCTCTTCCCAGCTACTTCTCCCTGTCTTCCTGTCCAACCCCCAGTTTTACCAGAGTTGTGAGGAGTGGCCTACTAGATAGGACCACCCCCCCTGGTGGCCGGAGTGTGAAGTGTGGTGTGAGTGTACCTGGTCAGAGAAACTCCTTAGTGCAATCAGACGTACCATAGCTCCCCATAGTGGCGGAGCCACAGTACTGCAACAACCAGGACTCTGGGGTGCTGCACTCCCCCCCGGTTAAATCCAGTACTCCGGGACTGGGAAAACAAGAACAATAATACATGTTAACAGGAAACACACAAATTTTTGAAATAGCATAACAATTGAACATAACTATGCTTCCCTTTACGGGAGGTGAGGATTCTTGAACGTTGCAAAAGTTAGGTCATGCACAGTTTATGACTCTCAGTTCAGTGGTTGAAACAGCGGGGACCCCGGGTAAACAAAGGGGTCCCCCTTATGAAAGTTTTTGAGCAATTCACCGTCCATTACTCTAGTGTCCATTTAAAAACCTGTAACAAAAAGATATGCATACAAACATTTTCAATTAAATAGCAGCCCTTATCAATACCTCCAAGTTTTGTAGCGGAGGGGAGTTTGATTTTGAGTGCTGCGTGTGGACTTTCGCAGCGCAGGGGTTGCTATTGGCCTAACAGGGCCCGCTATGCTTGCTACCGCTGGTGTAGTGCACTGTCTTCTAACTACACTTCTAGTGAGTCTGGGTAGCACTGGCAGGTTGGGGCTCTCAGAGCTGCGGTTATCAACAGTGGGTACAGCAGATTCACTGATAGCAGAGGGAGGATTTGCCGGCTCAATGGTTGGCATGGCTTCATCAGGTAAGGCTTGTTGAGGTAGCGGGGCCAGATGATCTGGTACCACCATCGTTTCTGGCGGGTCTGGCTGTTGAAACATTATGACAGGTACCACGACGGCTTGGTTTATCTGAGTCCAGGACTGGGGAAAGTCACCAAGGACAGTATGGAACATCTTCTCCTTTTCCACCGGCGGGGAGATTTCTGGGGCCGTGCCCCTCTCTTTTAACTTATCGGGGCAGACCTTAAGGTGATCCCTGGATACCGCTGTCGAGGTCTCCCCTCTGTCCTTGCTGATGAGACAGACCTTTGTGTTGTCGAAGTCGGATGGCAGGATGGTATACGGTTCTGCTTCCCATTGGTCATCTGTTATGGTTCTCAATGGCAAGAGAACATAGCCCAGCAAACATAAGTACTAGCTCTTGGAAGGATGGAAACTAAACTGACCATGAACTAAACCTGCCGCACAACTAACAGTAGCCGGGTAGCGTTGCCTACGTTTTTTATCCCTAGACGCCCAGCGCCGGCCGGAGGACTAACTAATCCTGGCAGAGGAAAATATAGTCCTGGCTCACCTCTAGAGAAATTTCCCCGATAGGCAGACAGAGGCCCCCACATATATTGGCGGTGATTTTAGATGAAATGACAAACGTAGTATGAAAATAGGTTTAGCAAAATTGAGGTCCGCTTACTAGATAGCAGGAAGACAGAAAGGGCACTTTCATGGTCAGCTGAAAACCCTATCAAAACGCCATCCTGAAATTACTTTAAGACTCTAGTATTACCTCATAACATCAGAGTGGCAATTTCAGATCACAAGAGCTTTCCAGACACAGAAACGAAACTACAGCTGTGAACTGGAACAAAATGCAAAAACAAACGAGGACTAAAGTCCAACTTAGCTGGGAGTTGTCTAGCAGCAGGAACATGCACAGAAAGGCTTCTGATTACAATGTTGACCGGCATGGAAGTGACAGAGGAGCAAGGTTAAATAGCGACTCCCACATCCTGATGGAAACAGGTGAACAGAGGGGATGATGCACACCAGTTCAATTCCACCAGTGGCCACCGGGGGAGCCCAAAATCCAATTTCACAACAGTACCCCCCCCTCAAGGAGGGGGCACCGAACCCTCACCAGAACCACCAGGGCGATCAGGATGAGCCCTATGAAAGGCACGGACCAGATCGGAGGCATGAACATCAGAGGCAGTCACCCAAGAATTATCCTCCTGACCGTATCCCTTCCATTTGACCAGATACTGGAGTTTCCGTCTGGAAACCCGGGAGTCCAAGATTTTTTCCACAACGTACTCCAACTCGCCCTCAACCAACACCGGAGCAGGAGGCTCAACGGAAGGCACAACCGGTACCTCATACCTGCGCAACAATGACCGATGAAAAACATTATGAATAGAAAAAGATGCAGGGAGGTCCAAACGGAAGGACACAGGGTTAAGAATCTCCAATATCTTGTACGGGCCGATGAACCGAGGCTTAAACTTAGGAGAAGAAACCCTCATAGGGACAAAACGAGAAGACAACCACACCAAGTCCCCAACACAAAGCCGAGGACCAACCCGACGCCGGCGGTTGGCAAAAAGCTGAGTCTTCTCCTGGGACAACTTCAAATTGTCCACTACCTGCCCCCAAATCTGATGCAACCTCTCCACCACAGCATCCACTCCAGGACAATCCGAAGATTCCACCTGACCAGAAGAAAATCGAGGATGAAACCCCGAATTACAGAAAAAAGGAGACACCAAGGTGGCAGAGCTGGCCCGATTATTGAGGGCAAACTCCGCTAAAGGCAAAAAAGCAACCCAATCATCCTGATCTGCAGACACAAAACACCTCAAATATGTCTCCAAGGTCTGATTCGTCCGCTCGGTCTGGCCATTAGTCTGAGGATGGAAAGCAGACGAGAAAGACAAATCTATGCCCATCCTAGCACAGAATGCTCGCCAAAATCTAGACACGAATTGGGTTCCTCTGTCAGAAACGATATTCTCCGGAATACCATGCAAACGGACCACATTTTGAAAAAACAGAGGAACCAACTCGGAAGAAGAAGGCAACTTAGGCAGGGGAACCAAATGGACCATCTTAGAGAAACGGTCACACACCACCCAGATGACAGACATCTTCTGAGAAACAGGAAGATCCGAAATAAAATCCATCGAGATGTGCGTCCAGGGCCTCTTCGGGATAGGCAAGGGCAACAACAATCCACTAGCCCGAGAACAACAAGGCTTGGCCCGAGCACAAACGTCACAAGACTGCACAAAGCCTCGCACATCTCGAGACAGGGAAGGCCACCAGAAGGACCTTGCCACCAAATCCCTGGTACCAAAGATTCCAGGATGACCTGTCAACGCAGAAGAATGAACCTCAGAAATGACTTTACTGGTCCAATCATCAGGAACAAACAGTCTACCAGGTGGGCAACGATCAGGTCTATCCGCCTGAAACTCCTGCAAGGCCCGCCGCAGGTCTGGAGAAACGGCAGACAATATCACTCCATCCTTAAGGATACCTGTAGGTTCAGAGTTACCAGGGGAGTCAGGCTCAAAACTCCTAGAAAGGGCATCCGCCTTAACATTCTTAGAACCCGGCAGGTAGGACACCACAAAATTAAACCGAGAGAAAAACAACGACCAGCGCGCCTGTCTAGGATTCAGGCGTCTGGCGGACTCAAGATAAATTAGATTTTTGTGGTCAGTCAATACCACCACCTGATGTCTAGCCCCCTCAAGCCAATGACGCCACTCCTCAAAAGCCCACTTCATGGCCAAAAGCTCCCGATTCCCAACATCATAATTCCGCTCGGCGGGCGAAAATTTACGCGAGAAAAAGGCACAAGGTCTCATCACGGAACAATCGGAACTTCTCTGCGACAAAACCGCCCCAGCTCCGATTTCAGAAGCGTCGACCTCAACCTGAAAAGGAAGAGCAACATCAGGCTGACGCAACACAGGGGCGGAAGAAAAGCGGCGCTTAAGCTCCCGAAAGGCCTCCACAGCAGCAGGGGACCAATCAGCAACATCAGCACCCTTCTTAGTCAAATCAGTCAATGGTTTAACAACATCAGAAAAACCAGCAATAAATCGACGATAAAAGTTAGCAAAGCCCAAAAATTTCTGAAGACTCTTAAGAGAAGAAGGTTGCGTCCAATCACAAATAGCCTGAACCTTGACAGGATCCATCTCGATGGAAGAGGGGGAAAAATTATATCCCAAAAAGGAAATCTTTTGAACCCCAAAAACGCACTTAGAACCCTTCACACACAAGGAATTAGACCGCAAAACCTGAAAAACCCTCCTGACCTGCTGGACATGAGAGTCCCAGTCATCCGAAAAAATCAAAATGTCATCCAGATACACAATCATAAATTTATCCAAATAATCACGGAAAATGTCATGCATAAAGGACTGAAAGACTGAAGGGGCATTTGAAAGACCAAAAGGCATCACCAAATACTCAAAGTGGCCCTCGGGCGTATTAAATGCGGTCTTCCACTCATCCCCCTGCTTAATTCGCACCAAATTATACGCCCCACGGAGATCTATCTTAGAGAACCACTTGGCCCCCTTTATGCGAGCAAACAAATCAGTCAGCAGTGGCAACGGATATTGATATTTAACCGTGATTTTATTCAAAAGCCGATAATCAATACACGGCCTCAAAGAGCCATCTTTCTTAGCCACAAAGAAAAAACCGGCTCCTAAGGGAGATGACGAAGGACGAATATGTCCCTTTTCCAAGGACTCCTTTATATATTCTCGCATAGCAGCATGTTCAGGCACAGACAGATTAAATAAACGACCCTTAGGGTATTTACTACCCGGAATCAAATCTATGGCACAATCGCACTCCCGGTGCGGAGGTAATGAACCAAGCTTAGGTTCTTCAAAAACGTCACGATATTCAGTCAAGAATTCAGGAATCTCAGAGGGAATAGATGATGAAATGGAAACCACAGGTACGTCCCCATGTGTCCCCTTACATCCCCAGCTTAACACAGACATAGCTTTCCAGTCAAGGACTGGGTTATGAGATTGCAGCCATGGCAATCCAAGCACCAACACATCATGTAGGTTATACAGCACAAGAAAGCGAATAATCTCCTGATGATCCGGATTAATCCGCATAGTTACTTGTGTCCAGTATTGTGGTTTATTACTAGCCAATGGGGTGGAGTCAATCCCCTTCAGGGGTATAGGAGTTTCAAGAGGCTCCAAATCATACCCACAGCGTTTGGCAAAGGACCAATCCATAAGACTCAAAGCGGCGCCAGAGTCGACATAGGCATCCGCGGTAATAGATGATAAAGAACAAATCAGGGTCACAGATAGAATAAACTTAGACTGTAAAGTGCCAATTGAAACAGACTTATCAAGCTTCTTAGTACGCTTAGAGCATGCTGATATAACATGAGTTGAATCACCGCAATAGAAGCACAACCCATTTTTTCGTCTTAAATTCTGCCGTTCACTTCTGGACAGAATTCTATCACATTGCATATTCTCTGGCGTCTTCTCAGTAGACACCGCCAAATGGTGCACAGGTTTGCGCTCCCGCAGACGCCTATCGATCTGGATAGCCATTGTCATGGACTCATTCAGACCCGCAGGCACAGGGAACCCCACCATAACATCCTTAATGGCATCAGAGAGACCCTCTCTGAAATTCGCCGCCAGGGCGCACTCATTCCACTGAGTAAGCACAGCCCATTTACGGAATTTCTGGCAGTATATTTCAGCTTCGTCTTGCCCCTGAGATAGGGACATCAAGGCCTTTTCCGCCTGAAGCTCTAACTGAGGTTCCTCATAAAGCAACCCCAAGGCCAGAAAAAACGCATCCACATTGAGCAACGCAGGATCCCCTGGAGCCAATGCAAAAGCCCAATCCTGAGGGTCGCCCCGGAGCAAGGAAATCACAATCCTGACCTGCTGAGCAGGATCTCCAGCAGAGCGAGATTTCAGGGACAAAAACAACTTGCAATTATTTTTGAAATTTTGAAAGCAAGATCTATTCCCCGAGAAAAGTTCAGGCAAAGGAATTCTAGGTTCAGATATAGGAACATGAACAACAAAATCTTGTAAATTTTGAACTTTCGTGGTGAGATTATTCAAACCTGCAGCTAAACTCTGAATATCCATTTTAAACAGGTGAACACAGAGCCATTCCAGGATTAGAAGGAGAGAGAGAGAGAGAAAGGCTGCAATATAGGCAGACTTGCAAGAGATTCAATTACAAGCACACTCAGAACTGAAGGGAAGGGAAAAAAAAAAAAAAATCTTCAGCAGACTTCTCTTTTCTCTCCTTTCTCTGTCAATTAATTTAACCCTTTGGGGCCGGTCAAACTGTTATGGTTCTCAATGGCAAGAGAACATAGCCCAGCAAACATAAGTACTAGCTCTTGGAAGGATGGAAACTAAACTGACCATGAACTAAACCTGCCGCACAACTAACAGTAGCCGGGTAGCGTTGCCTACGTTTTTTATCCCTAGATGCCCAGCGCCGGCCGGAGGACTAACTAATCCTGGCAGAGGAAAATATAGTCCTGGCTCACCTCTAGAGAAATTTCCCCGATAGGCAGACAGAGGCCCCCACATATATTGGCGGTGATTTTAGATGAAATGACAAACGTAGTATGAAAATAGGTTTAGCAAAATTGAGGTCCGCTTACTAGATAGCAGGAAGACAGAAAGGGCACTTTCATGGTCAGCTGAAAACCCTATCAAAACGCCATCCTGAAATTACTTTAAGACTCTAGTATTAACTCATAACATCAGAGTGGCAATTTCAGATCACAAGAGCTTTCCAGACACAGAAACGAAACTACAGCTGTGAACTGGAACAAAATGCAAAAACAAACGAGGACTAAAGTCCAACTTAGCTGGGAGTTGTCTAGCAGCAGGAACATGCACAGAAAGGCTTCTGATTACAATGTTGACCGGCATGGAAGTGACAGAGGAGCAAGGTTAAATAGCGACTCCCACATCCTGATGGAAACAGGTGAACAGAGGGGATGATGCACACCAGTTCAATTCCACCAGTGGCCACCGGGGGAGCCCAAAATCCAATTTCACAACAGTCATCGAGCTTGTGTAATCTCCTCTTTCGTTTAAGTACTTGCTCACCAGGTGACAGGGGAATCGCAGGAGCGTGTTGGTTGTAGTCCCTTTCTTGCTTCTGCCTAGCCTGGGCGAGACTTCTCTCTACACACTCCTGTACTTCGCGGTACCTTCGCTGCCTTTCTGCATCCCAATCTGCATCCGGCGAGGTATCTTCGGGTACTAGGACCCCCATGTCCAGATCAACGGGTAACCGACTAGACCTTCCTCGCATCAGGTACGCTGGAGTACAGTTGGTGGAACTTACTGGGATGTGGTTGTACATATCCACCAAGTCAGGCAACTTTGTCGGCCACAGGTTCCGTTCCTCCACAGGCAAGGTCTTCAATAAATCGATTACTACCTGGTTCATCTTCTCGCACATCCCGTTGGTTTGAGGGTGGTACGGTGTAGTTCTGATCTTCTTACACCCGTACAACTGGCAGAATTCTTGGAACACTTCCGCTTCGAATGCAGGCCCCTGATCGGTCAGTACTTTCTCTGGGTAGCCATGGGGCCTACAAAAGTGCTGCTGGAAGGCCCTGGCGGCAGTCCTAGCTGTTAGATCCTTGACAGGCACAACCACCAAAAACCTGGAGTAGTGGTCCACGATGGTAAGGGCGTAGATATAGCCCGACCGGCTAGGTGTCAGCTTCACATGATCCAGCGCGACCAGTTCGAGCGGCCGTTTGGTGATGATAGGCCGCAGGGGAGCCCGTTGACAGTCACGGTCCTTCCTGCGCAGACTACATGGACCACACTCCCGACACCACTTCTCAATGGTTCTCTTCATGCCAATCCAATAGAACCTCCCTCGGAGCAGCTTCTCCAGCTTCCTCCATCCGAAGTGTCCGGCTCCATCATGGTAGGCTCCCAGAACCATGGGCGCATCTCGCCTTGGCACCACTATCTGCCACACCAATTCATGAGTACGTGGGTCGATGCTCCTCCTGCACAACTTGCCATCATGGATAAACAGTTTGCTTCTCCCCTTCCACAGCTGTTGGGTTTCTTGTGGATCATCTGGGTCAGGGTGCAACCCAGCCTGCGTCAAGAGTTCCTTCACCTGACGGACCGCGGGGTCACTATCCTGGGTTTCTGCCCATCCGTGGTGGGGCAGGGGATTCAGCGTGGCTTCCGGTTGGTTCTTGTGCCTGTTCTTCACATGGTGAGAGTTCTGAGTGGCTTTGGGGCGATGGAAGGCAGGCAGCTCCACCTCTTCAAGTGCCTCCGGGTCTTCTCCCACTTCTGGTAAATTGGGCATTCGGGACAGAGCATTGGCATTGGCATTCTGGTGTCCTGCCCGATATTTGATGGTGAAATCATAGTTGGACAGCCGGGCCATCCACCGCTGTTCCAAAGCCCCGAGTTTGGCAGTATCCAGATGCGTTAGCGGATTGTTGTCCGTGAAGACGGTGAATTTCGCGGAGGCCAGGTAGTGCTTAAACCTCTCTGTCACTGCCCAGACAAGGGCAAGGAATTCCAGTTTGAAGGAACTGTAGTTGTCAGGGTTCCTTTCCGTGGGACGGAGTTTCCTGCTGGCGTAAGCGATCACTCTTTCTTTGCCTTTCTGGACTTGAGACAGCACGGCTTCTAGTCCCACATTACTGGCATCTGTGTACAGCACAAACGGTTGGTCGTATTCGGGGTAAGCCAGTACCTCTTCTCCCGTCAGTGCCGACTTCAAGCAGGTGAAGGATTCCTCCAGCTCCCCGTTCCAGTCAAAGGGGGTGTTCTTCCCCTTGGTCTTCTTTGGTTGGCCCACCAACAGGTTTTGCAAGGGTGCGGCCTTCTTGGTGAAGTCTTTAATGAACCTCCGGTAATAGCCTACCAGCCCAAGGAACTGCCGGACTTCGTGGAGGTCACTGGGCTTTGGCCAGTCCTTGATCACTGTGACCTTGTCGGGGTCTGGGGCCACTCCTTCAGCGCTCACCACATGGCCCAGGTACTGCACTTTAGGTTTCAGCAGATGACACTTGGACGGTTTCACTTTTAGGCCGAAGTTGGACAAGGCTTCAAACACCTCGGCCAGGTGCTTCAGATGGTCTTCGTAGGTTTTAGAGAAGACTATGACGTCATCCAGATATAGCAGCACGGTTTCAAAGTTCAGGTGTCCCAGGCAGCACTCCATCATCCTCTGGAACGTTCCGGGAGCATTGCACAATCCGAAGGGCATGTAGTTGAACTCACAGAGACCCATTGGTGTCGTGAAGGCCGTCTTCTCTTTGTCCACCTCCGCTACAGGAACCTGCCAGTACCCACTGGTGAGATCTAAGGTAGAGAAGTAGTTAGCAGATTTTAAGGCAGCCAGAGACTCCTCTATCCTGGGCAGTGGGTATGCGTCCTTATGTGTAATGCGATTCAACTGCCTGTAATCAACACACATCCTCATTGTACCATCTTTCTTTTTAACAAGGACTAACGGAGCTGCCCAGGGGCTACAGCTGTCTCTCACCACCCCAGCCTCCTTCATTTCCCGTAACATGTCCTTGGCACACTGGTAATGAGCTGGGGGTACAGGGCGATATCTCTCTTTTATGGGTCGGTGATCTCCCGTGGGGATGTGATGTTGGATCCCTTTCACCTGCCCAAAATCTGAGGGGTGTTTGCTGAATACCTGCTCGTACTCGTGTACCACCCTGTAAGCCCCCTGTATTTGATGAGATGGGGTAGAGTCAGTGCCCACATGCAATTCCCGACACCAGTCTTTCGAGTGCTCTGCAGAACCTTTGTTCTCCGCCACGTTTGACGGGACCAAGGGTTCAGGTGTCTGTATTACACTATTATTGACAGTGAACAGTTTGGCGAGCGTGGTATACTTGGTTAGGTGGACCTCTTCCTCCCCACAATTGAGGACACGTACGGGCACTCTCCCCTGTCGGACGTCGACCACCCCCCGGGCTGTCAGAACAGTAGGCCTATTGTCTGAATATACGGGTTCTACCAAGGCCTGGTAGTCCTTACCCCTGAGGCCTATGGCTGCTCGACACCATATTAACATTTCACTCTTGGGGGGTATCGCGATGGGGTTTGAATCACTCACAGTGACACGACCAATCTCACCACCAGTCAGCTCTACCTGCTGTCTCTGCATCAGAGCTCTGATTTCCTTCTGCAGGGCACGTTGCTCACTGTGGCCAGCGGTTTCTGCCACCTGTTGCAACAAAACAATCACTTCTGCAAGACAATTTTCTATAACATTAGTACCAAGAGTCATCATGGGATTACATTCTCGACGATCAATATCTACAATCACAATCCCTTGGGCTTTCAATTCCACCCGCCCCACTTTGATGGTGACCTCCTTATACCCCACTTGTGGCAACGGCTGACCATTACTGGCGATTATGGTGAAATCATCGTCAAGGCCACGAGTAATATCAGCGTCCTCCCAATACCGTTTGTACAGCACGTAAGGTATAGTCGTCACCTGAGAACCGGTGTCCAGCAAAGCATTCAAGGGGATTCCATCAATCACTACAAGGAGAACTGGTCGTCCTCCAATATACTTGGTTTTCCAATGCTGCGGGCCTGACCGTCCTACTCCTGGGGGTTGGCCCTTTGCCCCAGGGGTTGCTCGTTTAAAGGACAGTACCTTGCAAGATGGCCCACCTGGTGACAGCGGCGGCAGATGGGTCGTCCATCCTGGTGGAAGCGATCGTCGGGCCGGCTCCTGGTCGGCGGAGTCCTCCTCTGTCGCATCCAAGGGACATCCTCCGGGCTGGAAGCCAACTGGATCTTCTCTTTGGGGGCCTCCTGTAGGGACTGCACCGTCCGGGCCAGGGCAGCAACGCTCTTGGTTAGCTCTTGCATCTGGAGATGGAGTCCTGCAGGGGAGTCGTCCTCGAAGCTCTGGGCGTCGGCCTCCGCGGCAACTGGGGTATCCGATGCCACCTCCTGGTGGTATGTGAGAGCGGGGCGCCTGGGTGGTACTGCGCGGCTGGGCTGTCGCTCCTGCAATGCCTGGATAGCTTTATCTTTAAACTGCGCAAAAGTCAAGTCTGGATTTTGCATGGCCAGGAAGTGCAATTGGCCCCGCTGGTGACTGCACAGGAGCCCCTCAATGAACCGCTCCTTCAGGATTTTATCCTCATCCTGCATGCTGCCGGGGTCACTCTGCTTAATGGCCCGCATCGCTTCCTGGAGATTAAGGGCATAGTCCCGTAAGCTATCCTGTGGCCTTTGTTTGCATCCATAAAAAGTCAGTTTAATTTCTGTAGCAGTGCGAGTATCAAAGGTGGCTTTAAGCTTGGCAAAAATCTGTTGTGCAGTTTCTTTATCCTCAGCGGGCCAGGATTTCAATTCTCTCAGAGCCGCCCCAAAGAGTTGGCCGGTTATCATATGGACCTTCTGAGGCTCGGTTAGGGGATAGAACTCGAGCAGGCTGCAGAGCCCCTCTTTAAAGTCAGTGAACGTATGCGACTCCCCAGAGTATCGCGGAAGCCAAGCCGCTCCGGGCAGGTACGGCATAGAGAAGGGCATTATGGCTTTTGTGTTAGCGGCAGCGTCCGGCTGATTGGGAGGAACAGCGGGTTCTGCGGCTACCGGTGGTGGTATTAGGGCCGCGGCTCCGTCCGCTGCGGGGACCGGAGCTGCCCCTGCGTCCGCGGCTGCGACCGCCACCTCCTCTCCTCCCGACTCAGACATGGCTGTCCCTTCCTCCCACGAACCTGCTGGAGGTCGGAGTTCCTCTTCCGGGATTGGCGCCTTACCGCGCTTTCCGTTCCGCGCTTCTTTTGGCTGATTCTGCCCACGTAGCTAAGGCTCCTCCCTCCGTGCGCGGCAATGGCGAATTTTGGCGGTAAATGGCAATACACAGTCTTTTCAATAAAGTACAATTCAAGCGCAATAAATCACAGTTCCAAGGCACACATGACCTGATTCTTCAGGCTTAAGTAGATCCTGTTCGTGACGCCAAGTTGGAGCGCCCCCACACCGCCGCAGGGCCGAGGGGTACCCGGAGCCGGGCCTCTGAGTCTCAGTTCTGGGGTTGTCACGGTGGCTAGACCCGGTCCGTGGCCCTGTCTGTCAGTGGGGGACGTCCGGTGCAATAAGTGGTGTTGTAACGGTGCAGTTGTGGGGTGCAGGTCGCGGTAAATAATGAGGACACCAGGTTGCAGTCTCTTTACCTCTTTACTGAAGGTTTTGGAGACCTCAGTCCAGAGTGCTGTTAACTGGGTTGTCAGAGACCGGCCGGTCCAAAGGCACATCAGGAGTTCTCTTTACAGGTGGGAATCAGTGTCTACCTTCTAGCGCTATGTGTTGTAGTTCTTCCCTGCTGAGCTCCCGGGATAGTCCTCACAACTGTTTCTGTCTGTCTCTGATGTTCGCTTTCTCCGTCCCCCAGATGATGTGGTAGGACGCACCCGTATGACGGGGTAGGCCTGGAGTTCTTCCGGGACCCTAGAGTCGCCCCTCTCCCACAGCTGCCTCCGTTGTCTGCTTAGGTGTTAAGTGAGACAGCCAACCTGTAATTAGCTGTCCGGCCGTGGTTTGCAGTAGTACTTAAAGTCTCTTACTTGCTCGGCGTTCCGGCCACCGACTGTTTGCACCTCAGAAGGATGTTGCCTCGGTCTAACAGCACGACTCCTTCTGGTTCTAATTCCTCTTTACTGTATTCCCGTTGTTCACTGGTTTGTTCTGCTCTGAGGAGTCTGCCAGGATCCCATCCCTGACAGGTCCTCTCACTAGCTCTTCCCAGCTACTTCTCCCTGTCTTCCTGTCCAACCCCCAGTTTTACCAGAGTTGTGAGGAGTGGCCTACTAGATAGGACCACCCCCCCTGGTGGCCGGAGTGTGAAGTGTGGTGTGAGTGTACCTGGTCAGAGAAACTCCTTAGTGCAATCAGACGTACCATAGCTCCCCATAGTGGCGGAGCCACAGTACTGCAACAACCAGGACTCTGGGGTGCTGCACATACCGGTATACTAAAGATTGAAAGCTAAAAATATACAGTTGTGTAAATTATGGGTATATTAAATTACCAAAATAAAAATAAAAATACACATCAACAATACTGCATTGACTATGTTGTTACATTGCATTAAAACTATATCCCAAAGCAAAAATTAATGGGAAAATAAATGTGATAATACTATATTCCCATGTATAAAGTTCCTATCTGTATTATAATTAGGGGTCCCATCTTTGTCCTCTTAAATTGTTCTTTCTCTTCTTCTTTCATAGATGAAGATCCTCCATAGTGCTATAGTCCAAAGCCTCCAACCATCAAGACGCCATGCATTCCTCCCATCAATTCCAAATCCATGCTTCCGCGCAAACCACCATTAGGTAAGTATAAGAGCTAAAACTAAAGAAAATAAGATTAAAATATATGTACAGCATTAAAAACACACACAGAAAAAGGACAACACATATTTACTAAAGAAAAGGGGCAAAACTCAACTTTTCATTTAACCCTTTAGGTTGGACACAGTCAATCCTTTTTATCCACCTGGTCTCTAACTGCGCTAGAGTTTTCTTCCAGTTCCCACCTCGCTGATCAATAAACACTTTGTCAATCCCTGATACCTTTAAAAGTTTGGCATTGCAATTATGCATTTGTTTAAAATGCCTCGGTATAGGCTTTAAAGTTGACAAATCAGTTTCCTCCTGGGCATTTGTTATATCCCTATAGTGTTCCCTGACCCTAATTTTAAAATTGTCAGGGATTGACAAAGTGTTTATTGATCAGCGAGGTGGGAACTGGAAGAAAACTCTAGCGCAGTTAGAGACCAGGTGGATAAAAAGGATTGACTGTGTCCAACCTAAAGGGTTAAATGAAAAGTTGAGTTTTGCCCCTTTTCTTTAGTAAATATGTGTTGTCCTTTTTCTGTGTGTGTTTTTAATGCTGTACATATATTTTAATCTTATTTTCTTTAGTTTTAGCTCTTATACTTACCTAATGGTGGTTTGCGCGGAAGCATGGATTTGGAATTGATGGGAGGAATGCATGGCGTCTTGATGGTTGGAGGCTTTGGACTATAGCACTATGGAGGATCTTCATCTGTGAAAGAAGAAGAGAAAGAACAATTTAAGAGGACAAAGATGGGACCCCTAATTATAATACAGATAGGAACTTTATACATGGGAATATAGTATTATCACATTTATTTTCCCATTAATTTTTGCTTTGGGATATAGTTTTAATGCAATGTAACAACATAGTCAATGCAGTATTGTTGATGTGTATTTTTATTTTTATTTTGGTAATTTAATATACCCATAATTTACACAACTGTATATTTTTAGCTTTCAATCTTTAGTATACCGGTATGTGTTTACCATCATAGTGGTTATATATCGTATATAAGTCAATTTGTATATCTTTTATCAATATCTATTTATATTGGATGGCATACAGGACTTGCACGTCTGGTTCTAGTTACACATATGTATATGGAGACTTATTTTATTTCTTAAAAAAATATACACACTGCACAATTTAATTACTATCACATATTTATATATATGTATTTTAACTTGGCCACCACACACTAAATCTTGGCCTTCAGTTTTTTTGATTCTATCTCCTATATGGAGGTTCACTTTCATTTAGATGTATACATATATTCTTTTCAAAATATATATTGCAATAGTAAATTGCAATGACTTATTTATATGTGTGTATCTGAGACACACTCCGTAGGACTTTTTCTTCATAAATTACCTGTGCCTGCAACACCCTCTTCACTGCAGCAGGTATGTTTTATTGTTGTTTTGTATTGCCGCGTTGCTGTAGCAACATGTCTTGTCACGTTTCTGACCCCGCCCCTTCACACCCCTTAGTTGTAAGCTAATTTATATATGGGTTTACCCACTGTAAAATACACATCGCATAATCCAAATGCATTTATTTATTCACATATATGCATCCTAGATATATCCCGCTGTACTTTGTCTTCATAGATTACTCATGCCCTTACATATTCCACCATGCGGCTGGTGCGCTCCCTTGTTGTCCTGGACTGCCGCGCTGCCGTGGCAACGCGTCCTCACGCGTCTCTGACTCCGCCCCCTGCTCTGACGCGTCGAGCAGGGAAGTGGAGCGGTGACGTGGGACGCCGAGCTGCGCATGCGCTGTGGTCGGGGCCAGCGATGTGAGCGCCATTACAACACCGCTGCCACCTATGAAAGGAAACACTATAAATAGAGCTTTATATCGCATCTAGGCACACCTTCCCCCGGACGAAGCTAACGCGAAACGTGCGTTGGGGCTCAGGACTACACGTGCAGGTCATGTATGACATTTAAACCTCCAATGTATTTGCTTAATACGGTATTCGGTTACTTTAACCAGCAGTATACTGTGATATGGTTTGGCTCACAATAGGATTTGGCCTATATTTATGGTAACAACCTGTGGACTAATCACTGCTTAATGTCTAGTGAAGCACTATGCACCTTATATCTATATACAGCATAGACATTGTGTTATGTCCACCATAGGACTAAAAGTCAGTGGGTAAAAGTAGAGTCCACATACTTAAAGCAATAGGGGTGGTCAGCAGCTCTCTGGAGTAACCAATTTGACGGTAACGGTGATATGTCATCCGTGGCTTACTTTGTGTAGTTTTTCTGACATGTGTTGTCTCCATTTTTTAATATATTTAAAGGAGTGTTTTTAAAAAAATATATAAATAAAGTTTTCTGTGCAAATTTGTACTTATGACTTTGGCTTCCTATTTTTGCTTTTTTGGTTTATTCTATAGTTATGGAAGTGTCATATACATAGGCCGGTTCTTTTCTTATATGAAAATATATCTATCTAGCTAGTAGTGGCCTCCTTTGCTAAATCTTGTTTCATACTACGTATGTCATTTCCTTCTCCTCTCACAGTCATTATTTGTGGGGGGCTGTCCTATCCTTTGGGAATTTTCTCTGAGGCAAGATAGCTTTCCTGTTTCTACCTTTAGGGGTAGCTAGTTCTCCGGCTGTGACGAGGTGTCCAGGGAGTGACAGGAACATCCCACGGCTACTGCTAGTGTTGTGTTAAGATCAGGAACTGCGGTCTGTATAGTTACCACCTGCTCAGAGCTAGTCACATGTCGCTCGTAAATCACCAGTCCATAACAGCCAACCAGACCTTGGTCACATATCTGCGACATTTTGTCTCAGCCAGACAGGATGAATGGGCATCCTTGCTACCATGGGTGGAGTTTGCGCTGAACAACGCCATAGCCGATTCCACTGGACAAACCCCATTCCTCCTTAACTATGGTCAGCATCCGCGGGTACCTGTGCCCATGCCCGTGTCTTCCGCTGACTCCAGGGTGGCAGACTGGGCTGTGGAGGCTATTTGGGACCGCACTCAGGATGCCATTCGGGCCTCCAAGGAGAGAATGAGGTCCTCTGCCGATGCACATCGGCGCCCCACTCCGACCTTTGCTCCTGGCGACTTGGTGTGGCTCTCCGCCCGTAACATCAGGCTGCGAGTTGAGTCCACTAAGTTTGCACCTCGCTACTTGGGCCCTTTCAAGGTCCTCGAACAGGTTAACCCTGTGGTTTATCATTTAGCCCTTCCGCCATGCCTGGGTATCACCGACACCTTTCATGTGTCCCTCTTGAAACCCGTTTACATGTCCCGGTTTTCCGAGTCATCTGCCGGGACATTGGGTTCGTCTATGGATGATTACGAGGTGAACGCTATTTTGGGATGCAAGGTGGTACGTGGCAAAAAATTTTATTTGGTGGACTGGAAGGGTTATGGTCCTGAGAGCCTGCTGAGCACATTCAGGCTTCTCAGCTCATTGCTGCCTTTGAGCGTAGCGAGGTCCAAGGGGGGGGTGATATTGGGGGGCGAGTTCCCGCCTCTGCATAGGGGGAATCTCGGGTCATCTCTGCTGCGGTCTCCCATTCGTCTCCTGCCGCAGTGGAGTCTGCTCAGCGGAGACGTCGGTCCCAGCGTCTTGCTCAGTCTGACTCTGTACAAAGGGTTACTGCTGCTTTTCCAGCTTCTGCCATTGAAGCCAGTGCTGGGCAGCGGCAAGCAGACGCTTTTGGGACTAAGTCCTGCTTTTCTCCTTCTGAGCATGCCCAGGGTAAGATCTCTCATTGGAGATCGAGGGTCACATGCTTGGATACTGCAGCAAAGTCCATTGGTTCTCCAGGAAGGTCCTGAAGGTGCTCAGGCTCTGTGGCAGCCTCTCATTGGTCCTTCTAGGAAGGTCTTGTACTTGCTGCCGCTATAAAAGGCTCGCATATCCAAATATGTGCTTTGTGCCAGTGTGGTTATGTATGAACGTATTCAGGGACCCGGCTGAAATAAGCCCCTAGAATACCGGCACCTCCGGTGAGGAGATTGCGTGTGTGCATAACCACTGACTGCTATCAGTGCAGCAAGCTTGTGCTCCTGTGAGGCTAACAGGGCACAGTGCTTTCCTCTCATGGCTACTCTGTGAAGTAACAGAGCTAGTCTATACCGCCAAACAGTGCCACCATTCACTAGCAGCAGGTTCCTCCTGCACGGTGGACCCCGGGCTGTGAACGCACCATTTATAATAAACAGCTATATTTACTCGGTGCGTTCCGCTAGCCTTAACACCCTGTATAACGGTCTTACAAAGATTGCAGACAACACAATAAGTTGTAAGAGCTGATAAAAGATGCAAAACCTTAGCCATTCATCCATTTAGAAATATCAATTTAATCTACAAGAAGAGTAAACATTTCAGACTCTTGACCAACAGGAAAGAAACATATAAACTCAAAAATCAACATATAGATAACTGTCAATGACTCCTGGGTTACTGAAAATAGATGTCTGGTTAATTAAGTTAAAATAGAGTGTCGTTACAGATGGCTTTAGACATAATATGAAATATGGTACCACATTATACCAAAAAGCGAAAATCTTATGAAATATAACAAAATGCTACATATAAGAGAGAACTTTATGTGGTAAAGAACAGCAGTATACTTAAGGGAGTACACTATTTATTAAAGAGATCTCATAAGAGAGGACACTTTGTAATAAAACACATTGCTATTCATGAAAGAGGACACTATTTAATAAGCAACAACACTATACTAAATAAGAGATGGCACTGTGTAATAAAAGATGTTGCTATACTTAATAAAGGAGGACACTATGCAATAAAATATGATACATAAGAGAATACAATATGGGGATGGAGCTATACTTAATACACTGCTCAAAAAAATAAAGGGAACACTAAAATCCCACATCCTAGATATCACTGAATGAAATATTTCAGTTGTACATCTTTATTCATTACATAGTGGAATGTGTTGAGAACAATAAAACCTAAAAATTATCAATGTAAATCACAACCATGGACAGGGTCGGCGTCAGCACCTGGCGTACCCGGGCAAGTGCCGGGGCCCTGAGCTGCTCCGGGCCACGGCACTTGCGATACTTACCTCTCTCTGTTCCAGCGCTGCAGCGTCTTCCATCCTCTGACTATGACGTTCAGGTCAGAGGGCGCGATGACGTCACCAGTGCATGCCCTCTGCCTGAGCAGTCGCAGCACAGAGAGCAGGAAGACGCTGAGGAGTCCAGAGCAGAGCAGCGTCAAGCAACGAGAGGTGAGTATTTCATTTTTTTTTTTTAATGTTTGGAGCAATATATGGGGACCATCAGAAGGGGCCAATTCTATATGGAGTACCTTATGGGGCCAATAATATAGGGAGCATCTTATGAAGCCAATTCTATAGGGATCATTATATGGGGCCAATTTAATATGGAACATCTTATGGGGCCAATTCAATATGGAGCAGTATATGGGGCCAATTACATATGGAGCAGTATATGGGGAAATAATATATGAAGCATCTTATGGGACTAATTATATATGGAGCATTATATGGGGCCCATTATACATGGAGCATCTTATGGGGCCAATTATTTTTGGAGCATTATGTGGAGCCCATTCTGTATGGAGCATCATATGGGGCCTATTCTGTATGAAGCAATCAATGGGACTCAGTATACTGTATGGGGCCGAACAGGGGCGGATTATAATAGGGTCAATCTGGGCGGTAGCCCAGGGCCCAGCGGTGTGGGGGGGCCTCGGCTACCGCTCAGATTGCCTGCTGCCAGTCAGGGCATTACTGCCCTGACTGGCGTATGGGCCCAGTGGGCAGAGAGGGGGCCCACATCGGGCCCCGTCTCATCTGCTCACCGGGCCCCTACCGGCGCTGCGGCAGGTTCACCTATTGATATGCGGACGCGCGCCCGCACGTTAATAGTTAACAACAGCCGCCAGCCAATTGGAGGCTGGCAGCTGAAGTCGGCTGCAGGCGCAGCGCACACGTCGCTGGCATCTGACGTCATTGTCAGTCACCTGCGAGTGCGCGCTGCTGGAGGGAGCTCGCCGCTGGTGCGCACAGGTCAGGTGAGGAGAATTCGTTTTTTGGGTTTTTTTGCGGGCGGGCCAGAATGCTGGACACACTGGGGGCAATGCTGGAGACACTGGGGCAGATTGCTGGAGTCGGACACACTGGGGGCAATGCTGGAGACACTGGGGCAAATTGCTGGAGACAATGGGGCAGATTGCTGGAGTCGGACATACTGGGGGCAATGCTGGAGACACTGGGGCAGATTGCTGGACACACTGGGGCAGATTGCTGGACACACTGTCTGGGGGCAATGCTGGACACACTGGGGCAGATTGCTGGACACGCTGGGGGTAATATGCTGGACACACTGGGGGTAATATGCTGGACACACTGGGGCAGATTGCTGGACACACTGTCTGGGGGCAATGCTGGACACACTGGGGCAGATTGCTGGACACACTGGGGCAATATGCTGGAGATACTGGGGCAGATTGCTGGACACACTGGGGGTAATATGCTGGACACACTGGGGCAGATTGCTGGACACACTGGGGCAGATTGCTGGACACACTGGGGCAATATGCTGGACACCTTGGGGATAATATGCTGGACACACTGGGGCAGATTGCTGGACACACTGGGGGTAATATGCTGGACACACTGGGGCAGATTGCTGGACACACTGTCTGGGGGCAATGCTGGACACACTGGGGCAGATTGCTGGACACACTGGGGGCAATATGCTGGAGTCAGACACCTTGGCATTTTGCTGGACACACTGGGGAAATATGCTGGACATACTGGGGCAGATTGCTGGACACACTGGGGGCAGGACTGGTGGCATGGGCAGAATGTAGATACAGGGCATGATTGGAGACACGGGGTAGAATGAAAGACATGGGGGCAGGATTGGATCATCGGTCAGGATGGATACGATGGAGACAGATGGGGCAGGATGGGAAGATCATATGGGGTAGAATGGATACTCATGAGGGCAGGATGCGAGAACATATGGCTGGAGCCAGGAATGAGATACATGGGGCAGGATGGGGAATATTATTACCATAGGGGCTAATTAAGGGATATTATTACTGCAGTGATGTATTTATTTTATTTTTTGAGTATACTGTTTTAAATGGGGGGGGCGGTCCTGTTACTGTGCAGAGTGACACTATATCGCCTTTTTTTCTTCATGTGGTGTAATGTAGAAGTTGTGAAAAATTAAGTAATGTGTTCTGGAAGCTCGAGATAACTGTGTTATTTCCTGCAGAAATGAGTCCTGGCTGGAAGAAATGATGGCGGTCTGTGCTGGATGAAAGATGAAGGACTTCACCTAGAGACGTCACTGGTAAGTCAGTGTTACCTATACTCTGACACTATACACTGTATACTATATACAGAGGTCCTGTGTATAATGTCACCAGTGATCGCTGTATAACCTCTACACAGACACTGCATACTAAGTACAGATCTCCTGTGAATACTGGCACTTATGGTGATAGTATTGTGTTTTTGTGTTTTTTTATTACTGATTAGTATTGTAGTATTCAGTCACTATGTGGTGGTAATATGTGGTCTGGAAATGGTGTTGCGGTATTTGTCCCTTGTATGTGCTATTTGGTCACCAAGTGGTGGTAATATGTGGTCTTGACATGGTGCGGTGGTATTTGTCCCTTGTATGTGCTATTTGGTCACCAAGTGGTGGTAATATGTGGTCTTGACATGGTGTAGCGGTATTTGTTCCTTGTATGTGATATTATTCGATCACTGTGGTTGTAATATGTGGTCTGGTCATGGTGTGGTGGTATTTGTTCCTTGTATGTGATATTGGTCATTTTAAAAATTGAAAAATAAATCATAATATACCTAAATTGTATTGCATATTTTAACAAATATTTAATAGGTTACAGTAGAGTAGGGCCCGGCCAAAAGTGTCTACCGTGTTATGGTGGCGGCTTACAAAATCTTTGTAACATGACACACATGACCCCGTCGCATGACCCCGTCACATGACCCTGTCACATGACCCCATCACATGACCGGGGGGGGCCCACAGTGTCTGAACAGCCTGGGGCCCTGGCTACTCTTAATCCACCCATGATTGATGGCTGGGAGGCGGTTGAGTCAGGGGGAAAAACGTACCCCCCGGACTCAATACAGGTATGTAGCGCAATTTATAAAAGTGAATATTTCAGCGTTATTAGGGAGCAAAAACATAAGAGCCACCTTCACATAATGCAGCCTTAGTGCTGCAGAAGGTGGCTCTTTTACCTTAATAGGCCCTGGGGGGTGACAGGTTCCCTTTAGCCCTATAGAGAATATATGGGGTATTGTCAAGAGGAAGATGAGAGACACCAGACCCAACAATGTAGACGAGCTGAAGGCTGCTATCAAAGCAACCTGGGCTTCCATAACACCTCAGCAGTGCCACAGGCTGATTGCCTCCATGTCACGCCACATTGATGCAAAAGGAGCCCCGACCAAGTACTGAGTGCATTTACTGAGCATACATTTTAGTAGGCCAACGTTTCAGATTTTGAAATCATTTTTCAAGCTGGTGTTAGAAAGTATTCTAATTTACTGAGATAATGACTTTTGGGTTTTCACTGGCTATAAGCCATAATCATCAACATTAATAAACACTTGAAATAGATCACTCTGTTATGACTCCATATAATATACGAGTTTCACTTTTTGTATTGAAGAACTGAAATAAATTAACTTTTTGATATTTTAATTTTGTGAGAAGCACTTGTATATTCCTTCTGAACAGACATTGTCAAATACCGGGCCCCTGAAAACAAATATATAATACACCATTGAATGGAACCTGTCAGCAGTTTTTTCTTTTATGTACTGCCCCTACCTCCTTACATGCAATGTAATGCACATCCCTACAACTCCTTTACGTTCCCACAGTAGCATGCCATAACTTGGTTACATAGAGGTTTTAAAGTGGTCCAATAGTATTTCCGGACCTGACAATCTAGGAGAATGGAGGACCTGCCACAGATTAGTCATCCAAGTCATACAGTTTAGTCAGTATAGGTTCTCTTTAATATGGATTTCTGCAAATCCCATTTTGGATCTAATCATTATTGTTAACCTTTTATTTACAAGCCTACAACCTGCAATAACCACCAATCGACCAAACCGCTGCACGACCAGCTCTATCCTCACCTACTGTATCCTCACCCATCCCTTGTAGATTGTGAGCCCTCGCGGGCAGGGTCCTCTCTCCTCCTGTTCCAGTTGTGACTTGTATTGTTCAAGATTATTGTACTTGTTTTTATTATGTATACCCCTCCTCACATGTAAAGCGCTATGGAAAAAATGGCACTATAATAATAAATAATAATAATAATAATTTCTCTCTTAATAAAGTGTGGACTTTCCCACCTGAAACACAGGAAGACAAATTGAGACTGACATTTGCACCTAGGTCTGCTATAAATGTTTCAACATGTGGGTCATTTCGTCAGCTGAGCTACTGCTAACAATTCTATCCTAATAATTACTATTTCTGCCATCATCACCTCCTTTAGGAAATACTGCAGCATTACCACCTGTATGTTAATGGATCCATTCTATGCTGACGGGGAAACGCTTCATAATTCACATGTAAAGCGCCATGGAATAAATGGCGCTATAATAATAAATAATAATAATAATAATGAGCTCCATATACTGTGTTCTTCACATATCCCAGAATACAGACATATGGGAGTCAAGACATCAGAACACCATGGTAAACCTTTAGGCTGATGCTACATGGCGACATTGGTCACAACACAGGCAGCCAATGATCACTGCATTGCAACCCTGAGAAGAAAGTCGCAAATAGTCGTAAGCAGCTGAAGTTCTTGTTACATGGAGGGCGTGGTACCTTATGGGTTGCAATGTGACCCTGTTCACTTGCATTATGCCGCCATGTAGCAGTGGCATGCAGATATCTTAGATCACACAACCTGTGAAAGTGAGCTGAAGGTAACAAGATGGACAAAAAGCAAATTGTGATGCTAGTCACTTCTCACGGCTAAGAGAGTATGTCATAGACAGAAGGAAGACATAACGTTCCGAGGTCAGAGTACCAGGAGGATAATGGATCACAGCAGAAGGAGTTAAACAGGCGGATGTTCAGAACGAAGTCCAAAGTCAGGCAACAGATCAAACATACAGAACTCAAGTCACAGGGAGCACAAATCTCACAAGTTGAATTTATGTCTGAAATAAGTCTGGGAGAAGCCGCTCAGTTAAGTAGCACGGCAATCACCTGGGATAGTGAACATTTGGAGACAAGTCACCTCCCAGTCACAGATTGGATAGTTGAGCTGTCAATCAACAAACTGACAGTTCAGCATGCCCCTATACCAGATTGGATGGCCAAGATGTCAATCAAAGTACTGACAGCTTCAGCACGCCCCTGTACTAGATTGGACTGCCGAGCTGTCAGTAACTGCATCCCAGACACCCTGAGGGGTGGAACTGTGACACAAATATATAGTAACCTCAGAAGCAGCTGTTCAAAGCACTATATAGAAAGATAAAAAGACAATGAGGTTAGGGTTAAAATCAAAGAAATCAAGGTTAACAACTGGTTAAGTTAGTACCACAAAATCAGGACCATACAGAAAGGTGCAGAGTGTGCTAGCAAAACCTGTCCAGACAACCTGCACTCAGTAATGTTGATGGATAAATGACCTCATATATTCATGTAACTGCACAATACGCAGAGAGGACGTTACCGGTTTACATAGAGGAAAGAAAGTATAGGTTATAAGGATTTAATAGCAATAGGTATATTATTATTTATTTCATAGCGCCTTTAATTCCGGGAAGCTGTACATATCAAAGAGGTGCAAACTGGGCTTTGGTATGTAGAATAATAATATAATAGTATATAACATAAATAACATAATAATGCAGAACGTGTCTATAACATAATAAGTCTAACAGCATAACGAGTATATAAAGATGAAAAAAAAGAACTGCAATAAAGTGAGTGACAGACTGGTACAGAAGCAGAGAGGCTCCTGGACACAAAGGCTTACAATCTACAAGGAACGAGGGGAGGAGGCAGTAAGAGCAGGGCCGGTTTTAGGCAAAGTGGAGCCCTAGGTAAAGTTTAAAATGGGGCCCCAAATGCTAACATATTGCACATGACACAAAAGCATTTCCGTTGTATTTACATGCGCTGAGTTCAGGCCGCTAAATGAGTGTGATCGACGATATTGAAATCGTTCAACGCTTGTTTCCCGGCCTCTTTCCACCATCTGAGGAAGAATGATGGGGACAGAACGATCACTAATAGATCACTAACAGATTACCATGCAGTATCATGTTATCAGCAGCATATCTACAGTTTACATCGGCGATGTGTTGCTGAGAACAATGATTTTTGTTCCGGCATAAACAATCCAATCACTCGATGAATATGCAGCATTTTGCTTGTTTAGTATAATACACCCCATAGTCCTCCACATATTATAATGTGCACCACAGTCCTCCATATTGTAAAATGCACATCCCATAGTCCTCCATATAATATGCCCCATAGTCCTCCATATAGTATAATACACTCCTCATAGCCCTCCATATATTAAAATACACTGCTCAGTCCTCTACATAGTATAATACACTCCTCATAGTGCTCCATATAATACAATGCACCGCCATCCATGTAGTACAATTCACTTCCCATAGTATAATGCACCCCATAGTTCTTCATATAGTATAATGTATTTCCCATAGTCCTCGATGCAGTATAATGCAGCCCACATATAGTATAATGCAGCCACCCCATAGAGCATAATTCAGCCACCCCACAGAATATAATGCAACCACCCACAGAGTATAATATAACCCCCCATAGAATATAATGCAGCCCCCCTCATAAAGTATAATATAGCCCCCTCATAGAGTATGATGCAATCACCCCTCATAGAATAAAAATATAATACAGCCTCCCTTAAAATATAATGTAGCCCTGAATAGAATATAATACAGCCCACCTCCCCATAGAATATAATGTAGCCCCATCAAAGAGTATGATGCAATCCTCCCTCATAAAATCTAATACAGCCTCCCATAGAATATAATACAGCCCACCTCCCCATAATATACAGGTCCTTCTCAAAAAATTAGCATATAGTGTTAAATTTCATTATTTACCATAATGTAATGATTACAATTAAACTTTCATATATTATAGATTCATTATCCACCAACTGAAATTTGTCAGGTCTTTTATTGTTTTAATACTGATGATTTTGGCATAGAACTCCTGATAACCCAAAAAACCTGTCTCAATAAATTAGCATATCAAGAAAAGGTTCTCTAAACGACCTATTACCCTAATCTTCTGAATCAACTAA